>NC_046665.1:34470061-34487835 GCF_010883055.1 Belonocnema kinseyi | reverse complement strand
TGAACCTTCAAATAAAAGAAATAAAAATTTTAACAAAGTAGTTGAACTTTTGATAGAAAAGAGGACTTTTGTACAAAATAGTTACATTTTCAACAAAATAATCAATTTTTCAATCAAATAATTAAGTTTTCAACCAAACGAGATGAATTCCAAAATCACCAATTTCTTTAATTTCTTCCAAATGCGGATCAAGATTTAAATAAGTCTATTATAATATAACATAATTATAATAATATCATTAATAATATATGTATATATTTATATATATAATAGTATTAATATTTATATAATTTATATTTTATACGTGAAGTAACGTAACCTCAAAATACACGCATTAAAGAGGCACGCGAAGTATTCAAATCATGAGAATCGCCAGCCCAGCATCGAAATCTGAAAATATTAAAATCCCAATCTCTTCATTTTATTTTAAAGCAGACAGAGATATAAATAGAACCGCGGAAGTGTTCCGACCGGCAATCGTGCACCTTCGAGTTTTCAAATTCAGAAGAGGAGAAATGGGTTGCGTGCGCAACCCAGGCATTTATATCATCTCCTACCATATTCACACGAACATAGACGTGGCATAGTATTGGACCACGTCTCGTTTCAGATCTGGGATCACTGGGTTAAACTATAAGCTTAACCTCTCTGATCCGCTGACTTGCGGCCGATCGCGTGTGACCGTGTTTGTTATATTAATAACATATTATGGAAGATATTTTAGATGAATACTATTGCCGTTAAAGAGGAGCTGCGATTATGCCATCGTTTACTTGGAAAACACGGATTGACTCCTAAATTCGAATTGGGCCATGGTTACAACCTGGAATGTGTAAGCCAAAAAAATTAGAATGTTTAGACCATATCATTCTAATTTGTAATTGATTTTATTTTTAATTTCAGTTGTATTTGATTTTTATTTTAGTATTATTTTTAACTAATTTTACCGTAAAAAAGTGACTTTTACATGAATAAGTGTTTTGAAAATTCAGACATTAAATTTAAACAAATATGAATAATACATTTAGTAATAGAAAATATCTTATTTTCATACTTTTGGTGTAAACCAAAAAATTAGAATGTGCAGACCATATAATTCTAATTTGTATGTGCTTAGGAATCCATTCCTGGTATTTCAAGCTGCTGACAACTAGCCTCAATAGGCGAATGGTTAGGCTCGTTGATTAGCGTGCGTTAGGTTATGCGTTCAAATCCCCGCCGTTGCGTGCGGAATTTTAATTTTTATTTAAGCGTTAAAAATTACGATGTGCCAATTAATCAAAAGTAGATACATGCATATCTTGAAAAAAATGAAGTATTATGCGTAATTATATATTTTTAAGGATTCTTTTTTATAATTTTAAGCGCGATTTTACTAATCACTGAAGAGCAGGGGGGTGCTTACACTGTACTGTTCAATACAAAAAATTTGTCACGAGATTTGAAAACGGCCATGCGGCGACGCTAGCAGTAACTTTGTTCTTCAAAATCATACAGCACCATAGGAAAATTGCACAAAAATTACAAAATAAATATGAAAAAACACTTTAAACTCATTTTTTTCTACGAATTTTTTTTAACGAATTATTAAGTTCCCAACAAATGTTTTAATTCCCGAAATTTAGAATTTTGTAACATAGTTACTTGATTACACAGCCACAAAAAAAGTGTGCGGATCTGGTAACACGACACACGTATTCCTATGGATTTTGGGGCGCTGAATTCAAATTCGGTATCAAAAATCACCCATCACGTCATGGTTGAGCCATAACCTCAAAAAATGACGAAAAATCATGCACTGAGGCAAATAAATTTCAAAATAATGCCAGTGATGCAAATTTTCACTTCAAAAACATGTCGAAAACTGTGCAGGATCAACCCTTGCTTGATATCAACTTATTTAATATAACTTTACCAAACAGAACCTGACCTCACCTAACCTGCATTAACAGAAATTGATTGAAATACACGTAAAGCTCTGGAAGCATATTTTCCCAGTAGCAAATGTGTGCCACATCGAATGGGTCAACTCGAGCCTAACCTAGAAATAAATCTAACCTAACCTAGCCTAACCTAACCTAACCTAACCTCACGAAACACAATTAAACTGATTATGTTGTCCCGTTGTGTTTGCGGTACCGTTTGAATCAGCTTGGGCTTAACCTGCAAAGAGGTCAAACCCATCCTAACCTAAAAAACCTAACTTAACTTCTTGTAACACAATTAAACTCATTGTGTTGTCCCGTTATGTTTGAGGTACCGTTTCATTCAGCTTCGGCTTAACCTACATAAAGGTTTAACCTATCCTAACCTAACCTAGCCGAATGAAATTCAACCACACGTGTAGCTATGTAAGCGTACGGTTCTCAGTCTCAAATGTGTGCTATATTTAATAGATTAACTCGATCTTAACCTACAAATGAAGAAAAAGACACGTTATAGCAGGCAGAAAATAGACTCAAGTAGGTCTATAAATCAATTTAATTACGATAAAAAGTAAGATAAAATGTAAACACGAAAGATAGTATAAATATATCCCTTAAGTTTAAGAAAAGCAGAGAGAAAAAAATTTTGAATAAAACTCTTATTCATTTGCATGTTTAAGTTATAGTTCTACATTTTAATTGATACAAACATTGTCAGGTTAATTGAAATGGGGTCAATTCTACTTGTAGTTCTAAGTTTCTTCAAATGAGTAATGTGCGTCTAAATTTTTAACCACCTGTAGTACAATGAAATGAATTTTATTGTGTTACAACGGGAACACTTAAGTTTAATTGTGTTGCGTTAAGCAACATTTCATTAGGTTCTGTTAAGTTAGATTCATTTGTAGGTTAAGATCGAGTTGACCTATTAAATATAGCACACATTTAAGACTGAGAACCGTACGCTTAGATAGCTACACGTGTGGTTGAATTTCATTCGGCCAGGTTATGCTAGGTCAGGTTTTGTTAGGTTAGGATAGGTTAAACCTCTATGTAGGTTAAGCCGAAGCTGAATGAAACGGTACCGCAAACACAACGGGACAACACAATGAGTTTAATTGTGTTACGTGAAGTAAAGTTAGGTTAGGTTAGGTCAGGTTTTTTTAGGTTAGGATAGGTTTGACCGATTTGCAGGTTAAGCCCAAGCTGATTCAAACGGTATCGCAAACACAACGGGACAACACAATCAGTTTAATTATGTTTCGTGAGGTAAGGTTGGGTTAGGTTAGGCTAGGTTAGATTTATCTCTAGGGTAGACTCGAGTTGACCCATTTGATGTAGCACATATTTGCTACTGGGAAAATATGCTTCCAGAGCTTTACGTGTAGTTCAATCAATTTCTGTTAATTCAGGTTAGGTGAGGTCAGGTTCTGTTGGGTAAAGTTATGTTAAATAAGTTGATAATAGGCAAGGGTTGAGCCTTCACAGTTGTCGACATGTTTTTGAAGTGAAAATTTGCATCACGGGGATTATTTTGAAATTTATTTGCCTCAGTGCATGATTTTTCGGCATTTTTTGAGGTTATGGCTCAACCATGACGTAATGAGTGATTTTTGATACCGAATTTGAATTCAGCGCCTCAAAATCCATAGGAATACATGTGTCTTGTTACCAGATCCGCACACTTTTTTTCTGTGGCTGTGTTATTAATTTATAAGTAATTAATATAATTATAAATAAGGCAAACAATTTAATGAATCATCAATTAATAATATATTAATTATTTTCGGAAATTTTCAATTTCGTCAAACTTAAATTACAGAAATAGAAATATTTATGAGAATTTAACAATTCGTTTTTTTTATAATTCGGCAATTTTTTGTTGTTGCTAATTTATGACTATTTATGACAATATAATAAATATAATTATTATATCTATATATGACAAACAAGGAATATGATAAATCTTTAAATATTTTTTTTTATTTCAATGAAATAACCAACTCTTAAATGTGATATTTTTCAATCAATTAGATTTTGTAACGAAGCTGAAATATTTTAACATTTGTATGTCTCCAAATTTTTAAAAATTACCTTACTCTCTTCTAAATTTTCACAGCAATTTAAAGAAAATTTGTTTATTCTCTTTAAAAAATTCAAAATTATTTTCAGTTCTACTAAATATTTCTTGAATTTACCCGATTTTTTTTTTATTTTGTAATCTTACCATATTGAAACATTTTGCTTTTAAATCTTCTAAACTATTTTTAGAAATTTTCGAAAATCGTTTGTTATGTTTAAAAACCTTTTTCAATTTCTCTTATGCTTCATTGTTCAAAATAAAAAATTATTTTAAACTTACACATGTATATAAGGGAAATTCTTCTTGTTTTGTAATTTTGTCAGACTTTCTAAGCCTTCCAATTTCTAAAAATTATTCAAATTTTACTTCATAAGTTTTTACTTTAAAAGTTTTATTTATTTTTGAATCGTTTCAAAACTTTTGAATATCTCTCAAACTTACTTAAATTTTTTCCAAAATTATGTAATATGACAAAATTGCAAAATTTTGCTTGAAAATCTTTCAAACCCTTTTTAAAAATTAAAAAATCTCCCATGAATTTCAATAACTTTTTTCACATCCTGACATAATTCAGTTTACCTAAAAAATTTGTAAAACTTAAAAAATTTTTTTAAATGGTCTCAACGTCTTCTATATACTTTTAACCCACATTTAAAAATTTTTTAAATTATTCTTTTAACATAAAACCGAAACCATTTCTCCTGAGATCTTTTATAGTTATTAAAAAGCTTCTAACTCTTTTATTCGGGGCCTTCGGTTACTTTCATACCAGAGCGATAATTAATGGAAATGATTCGATAAAAAAAAAAAGAAAAACACTATTACAAAAATCAACTATCATTTTTACAGTAATTATACAAATAAACTGTTTCCTTGATACATTTTAAAGAGTTTTTTAACAGCTCTACATGACAAAAGACACATAACAGTCAAAACAACTAGAAGAAAGTTACTACTAGCGCAGCCGTATGGCCGTTTTCAACACATGACCCATTCTCAACTCTCGGTGACAAGAGGCTGCTGAAGAGCAGCATCTACTGCCCACACAGTTGCAAGATTCTTGTTCAGTAGAACGCACTCATCTTCAGTATGTTCTACTGAACAAGGATCGTACGTGCGGCTGCGTGCGTTTAGAAGCTACTCTTCAGCAACTAGTGGAATCGACTAAACACGCGTTCAGTAGATTCTACTGTCGTAGTGTCCCGTCCATAATTTACTATTCCGTTTAGAAGCTCTAACTCTTGCAAGGGTGGGAGCCACTGAACTTTTTTTCTCCGTGTGCGATACAAATTTTACATTGAACACTTAGTTTCTGAAAAATATTAATTTTTTGTATTCACTTATTATTCTAAACTAGTAAAAACAGTGCTTAAATTGGTTTTAAGCCCTATTTAAAATGCAACTTAAAAATGCTACCGGGTTTTACAAGTTCGCGACAGTGGACAGTGCTTAACTTATCTGCATTTTCCTATTCAAATTTACTTGCAGGCACTTCCCATGAACTTCAATTAAATAATGAAGAGTGTAATCTGCATTCTACAATTCACCGGACTTTATCAAACATCAATTGTATGATGCAGATTCGCTTCTGTAAAAGGGAACCTGCATTTCTCCATTCAGTTTGACATCCTTCACACTCCATTTCATTGAGAACTTAAAACGATTCATGCGTTTCTTCTGTCAATCGTAAATCACGTATTGAACTAAATTTAGTTTTTTGAGGTTATTTTCTCTTATTCAGAATGTCTTAAAACCAACCCTATGCATCGCCCGTGTATGTGTGTTATTTTAGCATCCGGTGGGGTATCGTAGTTCACATAAATCCAATCGATGGTGCTCCGGGCAGGTATGCCTGCTTTTGCATTATTATGTATAGCAAAATTACAAAAATTCAATAAACACTTGACACTTTTTATGAATATAAAAGGAATAACATCGTTCTCAGTAACAATAAGAGCAACTGTAACTAGCTATCCAAAAAATGCATCAAAACATGTAATTTAATATTAGGAAAATTGAATAAAAGGATGAGTATTCTGAAAACAGTTTGAATTTTATTCATATTTTTCCATTGTTTATTTCGCTAATGCAGTTGATTGAATAATTTTTTAAACAATTGTAATTGTTGCAAATTTCAAAGATTGATTGATAATATTATTTGACTAATAATAATAATAGTAATAGTAATATTTAAACATTAATCAATAGCCTTATAATATACTTTTTTATCAATTTATCCATACAGTTCCGCTCTTTAAAAAATATATATTTATACAGTAAGGACGTTTACTATGTAGTCATAGGGAATATAATGATATAAACTTTAGCATACAATGTAACCCGTTTTGCATTTGTGTAATGCAAAAAGTACTATCTAGGCGATTTTAATTCGGTTTCCAAATCTCCAGCGCTCGAGATCTTGCGCTGATTGGTCAAAGACTTCGAGACTCAGAAGACGTACGCAAAATATACGTATAACCAAATTCTGAAAAAAGGTTATGTTCTCCAGGATTCACCGCGCATTTCAAATAAATAATTAGTTACGAATTAAAAACAATCCTAACACAATATTAGAATGTGTTCCCAAAAATTCTCAGGACGTGGTTTCTTTGGGAAATTTTTGTTAAATATTTGTTTGCGAAATCTTTTTTATTCGTTGAAATCATTGAATTATTTGAAATCTATAATTAGTAAAAAAAATCTTCTAAAATGTTTTGAAACCTTTTGAAATCTTTCAAATGTTTTAAAATCTTTGAAGTCTGGTGAACTGTAACCTTTTCAAACTCTTTGAAACCCTTTACATCTTTTAAAAGTTTAAAAATCTTTGTGAAATTATGAAATATATATCAAATCTGATAAACGCGCCTTTATAAAATTTTCAAAATCCTTTCAAATATTTTAAAATCTTTGAAACATTTTGAAATCTTTATCAATGTTTTGTAATATGGTGTACACTCAAAAACCGAGTGGTGAAACTCTTGAAAATTCCGTTATATGCCATGGCTCAATCTAATAGAGCTTTTTATTCTAGAACGTCGGCAGTGCGCACGTGCCGAAATTTTACGTCATTTCCCTATTTTTCGAACATTTTTAAGTCTATTAAAAAAAAAACGATGAAAAACGTGCAAAGAGTACGGCGATCAAGGCCATTATTTGCATATGTTGGCATCTGCCATCTTCTAAAAAATGCTTAAAAATTCGGCGAAACTCACGGAAGATGATGTTCCAGGTGCAAAATTAGTGCACGAATCAGAAGACGAGCACAGTATTGAGCAGCTGCAACGATGTCCTAAATGTAGAAAACCACCATTAAAAGGAAAAAAACGTGATTTAGTGGAAAGATTAGTTGAGGTTTTATATGGCAGGTATAAATATTTTCTTTTATACAAGATTTGCAGTTAAGAACTTTGTTTGAGTTAATATTTAATATCCATACAAATATAAAATAACACAATATTATATTTTCTACTTCTCTTTTTCAAGTTTAGACAATAAAAAGCCATTTGTTAGTGATTATCTGGTATAAGGAATGTACTAACAAATTTTCCTTCTTTTATATAAACTGGTTATAAATACAAAAATATAATAGTTTTGCATTCTCAAGTGAAAGTATTAAATAGATTTTATTTTTATCAAAAAATTTAGGAGGTTCGAAACCCCGATAACAATGTTTCATTGGATATTTAAGCAAATGTTAGCAAAGAAAGAAAATATTAATACCAGCCAAACACAACATCAGCTAACCTTTCTACTGAATCACTATTTTTCCTTTTAAAAATCGTTTCCTATATTTTATCCATCGTTTAATCTGTTTAACACGGCGCTCTTCCACCGATTTGTGCACTAATGTTTCTCCTGGAACATCATCTTCCGTGATTTTTTCCGGATTGTTAAACATTTTTTTGAAAACGACAGATGTCAAGAAATGCAAATGTGGCTTGCTCACCACACTTTTCGCATTTTTTTCGCAGTTTTTTTTCTCAATACACTTAAAAATTTGTTGTCTTTAAACTCTGATTTATTTTTCGTTGTTATGTTTATTTACAATATTTTACATACATTTCGACACCAAACTGTTCGAAAAATACGGAAATGACGTAAAATCCTGGCACGTGCGCACTGTCGACGTCTAAAATAAAAAGGTCTATTCTGAAGCTGAGTTAATATTGAAGATTTCAGCTAATAATTTTTATATTTTCTAAGTCAAATGTTACAACAAATGTATACTTTAACATTCTATAGTGGCGGAGACGAAATTTTAAAGGTCGCTGAATACCCAGCTTATAAGAATAATTCGCCGTTTCTTACCTCTCATCATTTGAATCTCAGATTCATCGTTGCAATTTTTATAATTACACGGATTACAATTTTCGTTGCAGTTATTCAAAACCGTTTGATTCCCATATTTTATACAATAAGTAAAACAACAGATTTTATCACCAAATAATTACGTACATCCTGCAGATATTCACTTTATTTAATTAATTAAGACCGAAGTACAAAACGATTTTGACACTTATATCACTAACGTACCGTTACATTAGTGAAAACCAACTCCAATTTTTAAGAAAGTACTTAATGCACGTCCCGAATGTATTTATGAACAATTTTAATGTTGTGTTACATTTTTTTTAATTCGTAACTAATTATTTATTTGAAATGCATGGTGAATCCTGGGGAACATAACCTTGTTTCAGAATTTGGCTATACGCAAGGACATAGGAAACACGGGACTAGGCATGCCATCCTAACTTGCACGAGCGGGGTTGAATCCACGGGAGGGGGGAGAATTCCATGAGTGGGGAGAGCCGGCATCTTACGATGTGCCATTTGATTATGCGCACGAGCATTTATGCCGACAAACTGTGCATGAAAATATAAACATGTGGGCGCTGCCATGTTTATCGCGGGACATCAAAAGGTGGCGGACCTCCCCCCCCTCATAGAATCCTTCCGCAATGGCATGCCCAGTCCTTTGTTTCCTTTGTCCATGGCTATACGTATATTTTGCGCACGTCTTCTGAGTCTCGAAACCTTTGACCAATCGGCGCAAGATCTCGAGCGCGGGAGATTTGGAAACCGAATTAAAATCGCCTATATAGTACTTTTTTGCATCACACAAATGCAAGACGGGTTGCATTGTATGCTACAGTTTATATCATTATATTCCCTATGACTACATAGTAAACGTCCTTACTGTATATGATTTGTTTATAATCAGGGTAGCGACTTAAGCGGGAAACTGGGAAAGACTTGGAAAAACCACGAAATGACTGGAAATTAAATTAAAAAAACTTAATTCACTTTATCTACAATTGCAGAGCATATAATTGAAAATAATTATTGTTTTTATTTTCAGGACAGGAAATTTTGGTAAAGAAATGAAATTTCCCTTGGGACAGGGAATTTTTAACATAGAAGAGAAATTTAAAAAATTAAAACTGAGATTCAGGAGAAAGGAAAGAAGTTTAAAGAATCCCAGTTCCAAGTCAAAATTCATCATAATTTAAATTTTCATTCTTCCGAAGTTTAAAAAAGAGAGTGCTTCAAGTAGTTTTTAGAGTAGAAGTATTCTTTCGAAAAGGAAATATTTTTAAATTACAATATACATTTTTTTACATTTTTCTTTAGGAATTTACCTTTTTGAGAAAATTCATCTACTTGCGGTTAGAAACTGAACTCTTTTGTTAAAAATTAATTTTTTTGAAAGATTTATCATTTTAATTTAAAATTGATCTCTTTTTAAAAATGTAACTAGTTTGTCGAAAATCTGTTTTTAATCTAAAAATTTTAATATTCCCGTAGAAAATTTAAACGTTTCGGGTGGAAAATTGACCTTTTCTAGTTCAAAATTCAATAATTTGGATGTAAATTTGTCTTTTTAAATTAAATATTTATTTATTTCGTGAACAATTCGCATGTTGTTAAAAAATCGACTTTTGTGTTAGAAAATGAGTTTTTTCTTTAAAGGTTAATCTTCTTATTTTAAAATTCTTCTTTTTGGTTGAGAATTTAAGTATTTACTAGTGAAATATTCATAATTTTAGTTACAAATTCATGTTTCAGGGTACACATAAATTTATTTGGTTGAAAAATAAACTCGTTTGTTAAAAATTAAAGATTCATCATTTTGATTTAAAATTCATTTTTTGGTTGAACATTCATTTTTTTACAGCGAATTTAATTGTTCAATTTTTAGTTGAAGAATAGTCTTTTTAGTTTAAAATTTGTCTTTTTTGGTTCAACATTAATTTTGTTGACTTGAAAACTTAATTATTTAAGTTTTGAGTGACAATTGATTTATTTTAGTAAAACATATTTTAATGTTGTTGAAAGTTTAACTGTTTCAGTTGAAGATTCATTGCTCAGTTAAAAACTCATATTTTTGTTTAAGATTTAACTACTCCAGTTGATGATTCATCATTTTAGTTGAAAATTCATCAGTTAAGATGAAAGTTACTTTTTTTGCTAAAAATGTAACTAGTTCATATTCTGTTAAAAATGTATTTTTTTTCTAGTTTAAAATTTAAATATTTGTTTGAAAATATCTCCTTTAATTTAAAATTCAATTTTTTGGCTTAAAAATTCAAATATTTCAGTTAAATATTCATCATTTTAGTTGAAAATTGTTCTGTTTGGCTTACAATTTCACGAGTTTTGTTATAGATGATTTTCTTTTATCAGTATAAACGCTTTTTTTTTATACCTCTAAAATATTTTTAAAACAAATTTTTAACTAAATATAAGTTATTATAAATATGTCTATCTTTCCTACCGAATCTCTTTTTATTTAATAATTGATTTAGATTATTTAAAACCATGTAGTTAAACAAAATAAATATCTAGAAAATAATAAGAAATGAAATCAACATACCGTGGACATTACACTTCCGTCTGGGTCTTTAACTTCTACCTGCCAAATTATGTCACTTTTTCAAAAGTGTTGTTCACTAAATTGTATTTCTATGTCGTAAATTAATGTCATATCTGTGAATAGCCTGTTGCCACAGTTTAATTTCTTTGGGATCGTTTAATACAAGAAAAAAATGAAACTTTTTCTCCGAATTGCTGTTATAGCTAGACGTACAACCCGGAGCTACACATGTTAATCCCATGGTTTTGCACTAGCAATTGGAAAAAACTCTCAACAGAATAAATAATTTACTCGGCTACAAGTTCTTATAATTTAAACTTTCAATTTTACACGTTTTTCTCAAAGAAAGCACTTTTAATAAGAAATTTACCGGTTTTGCCAATACAAAACAATGCAAAAGATGCAAAAAACAGGCCTACCTGATCAGAGCACCATCTATTGGATTTATTTGAACTACGATACCCCTCCGGATGCTAAGAGAATAGAAAAGTGGGGGTGATGCATGGGGCTGCTTAAAACTATAGAACGAGTACATCTCCGAATGTGACTCGGCAGATTTAATTAAGTTCATATAGCTGACCAATTCAAAGAGTCCCAAAACAATTGAAATGCAACTTTGTCAATCCGGAATTTTAAGATACACATTTCAAAGCGCTCCAGTTCAATCGCTTCTTTTTTCTTGGGTATGTAGGTTCAATTGAATATTATTTTTGGATTTATATTATCGATAAAGGAGATCAAGAAACACAATTATTTTCGTTAAAAAATTGTTTATTTGCAGTACTTCAACTGAATATAAAACTTTCATTTTCTAATAAAAATTATGTACTGTATATTCGAACACCCTACGCCAATAGCCCCCTTTTGAATCTATAAGGAAGCGAGAAAAATTAAAGAAAATCTGTTTTCGACATTATGGTAAAAAACTATAACTTAACTTTGCTAAGTCCCAAGTGCGAATTGCCGGAGCTGAATACACGGCCCAGTGTTGGTCCAATTTGTGCAGCCAAAGGTCTTCTAAAGTTATTGGACCACCAAGGGGCATAAAATTTGGCGACATCTTTACGATATCGTTAACTCATCTTTAGGACAGCTTTACGACATCCTATGTCCATGTCGTTTCGGTGTCTTTGCGATTTTTTAAAGACATCATCAGATCATCCGAATTATTTACATCGTAAAGACGCCTTAACGACATGAACATAGGATGTCGTAAAGATGTCATAACGATGTCGTATAGACGTCGCCAAACTTTGTGCCCACTGGGCAATATCAGCATTTTGAATCGGCCCAGTGTTGAGCCAGTGCTGGCAGCCTATATTGGATATTTATATTTGCCGATCCTCCACCAATACTTGGCCTAGCATCGGCACTTTATTACGCCCAGTCTCACTTTTAGTACGTAGAACCATGTTTCATAAGGATCAGCCAAAGTCTGGCCCAGTGACGGTACATTACTGGGCCAAGTGTCACTTTTACCACGGCAAACCATGTTTTATATAAATCGGCCCAATGTTGAGCCAGTGCTGGCAGCGTATACTGGCTTTTTATATTTACCGATCCTCCACGGATGCTTGGCCCAGTATCGACACTTTATTGCGCCCAGTCTCCCTTTAGGTATGGGGAACCCTGTTTCACGAGGATCAGCCAAAGTCTGGCCCAGTGACAGTACATTATTGGGCCAAGTGTGACTTCAACCACGGCAAACCATGTTCACGATGAAATTTGTGAAGTTCTGTGAATAAGAATTTTAAATTTTTATAAAAAATTACATTTCCTGTATTGCAAAAAGTTGTAAAGTAGGCTACAACGGAAAAAATCGAAATATTACGCGAAGCAAAATTGTAATAGATTTAAATTAGTTATTTAAAAATTATTGTGTTGATGTTACTGTTAACAGTTCGTGTATTTTACATTTAGACAGCGTCGCATAATAATAAATAATTAGAAAAATAGAGCTTGAAATTTGGTTCTTTATCTTTTCTGAACTGCAGCTTATCAGGATGGTTTTTTCACAGAGTTTCAAGTTGTCGGTTTAGCGAAGTGGTTAGCACTCCCGACTGCTAGGCGTTAGATTTAGGTATACATATAGATGTAGGTTCGATACCCCGTGGCGTTAGAAATTTTATTTGCAATATGATGTTCAAAATGAAACATATGTATTCAATCTAAACAGGACCATTAATATTTACATTCAAAGTACTCGCAATCAATCAATATTTATTTTTTAAATACCTTTTTTGTCATATCCTTAAACCTTAGACTATGGCAGTATTGGTACCCAGTCTTGGGCCGACAATGGCAGCCAAGCCTTGGCTGCCAAGTCAAGGCCATAGTTATCATTCCGTCATTAGCGCGAAAAGGGCAGCCGAGCTTCGGAAACATTTTTGCCGACTATGGGCCAAATTTGGGCCGTATGTGACTTCGCACTGGAGGTATTTTTATAGAAACACGTGACTTTAAAAATATGTATGCTTATTAGGTTAGTCCAAAAATGCATGGCAAATTTTTTTTGCATACTAGAGGGCAACGACCCCCCTTCCCATTTTATTTCAAATCTGAAAAAAGATATTCCCTAATTTTTTATTTTTTATCTTTATTTTAATAGGTGCCGGTTTTGACTTGAAGTTTCCCATGTAAAACGTATGGGGAAAAATCACTTTTTTGACTTTTTAGAATAATTTTTTAGGGTTTGAAAAAATGTCACGGGATAGTATGGGGGCCTGTAGAGAATTATCCAACGAAGAATTACATCTATCAGACGTACGGATTTGACACCCCTAACACACCCTACGAGTACCTGAAAACTACCCTTAAAACCAAAAATGGCAATTCTTTATGAAATCGACATTTTGAACACTGTATTCTCATCTTTTTTTTACTTTAAATGATGAATATTGGTCTAGTTAAATATTTATTATCATTCGTTTATTAATTGTTAATTAAAATTGTTACTATTAGTCTAATAAAATATTTATTAACATGGGTTATTTAATGTTTTATTATTCAACCAACTGGAATTTCTTTAAACAATTTTTTTTCGAAATTTCGTTTTTTCTTCAAAAATTATTACTATTGGTCTAGTGAAATAATTACTAACATTAGTTCATTAATTTTCAATTGCTTAAACAAATGGAATTTGTTTAAATAATTTTTTTTTAAATTATTAATATTTCTTCAGTGGAATATTTATCAACATTGTTTGATTAATTTTATTTTTTTGTAAATTTTAATATAAATTTTTACTCCAACATAACTGATTAATTAATTATTATTAAATTAATTATTAATTATTTATTCATTGTTACTGATAAATATTCCACTAGACCAGTAGTTATCATTTTTAGGGAAAAAAAAATTTTAAAAAATTTAAGTAAAACAATTTTCATTTGTTCAAACAAGTAAAAATTAATGAACCAGTGTTATTAAATATTTCCCTAGATTAATAGTAATAATTTTAAGGGAAAAAATATAAATTTTCGAAAAAAATTAAACAAATTCCATTTGCTTATATAATTAAAAATTAATTAACCAATGATGATAAATATTCCATTACACCAATATTAATGATATTAAACAAAAAAGACCAGAATGCAGTGCTCAAAATGTCGATTTCAGGAAGAATTGCCATTTTTTGTTTTAAGGGTAATTTTCAGGTACTCGTTGGGGCTTGTTAAGGGTGTCAAACCCATATATCTGATACATAAAATTCTTCTTTGAATAATTCTCTACAGGCCCCCATACTTTCCCGTCACCTTTTTTTTAAACCCTAAAAAATTATTCCAAAAACTAAAAAAAGTTATTTTTCCCCATGCATTTTACATGGGAAACTTCAATTCAAAACCGGCATCTGTTTAAACCGAAAAATGAAAATAATAAAAATTACGGAATTTCTTTTTTTTGGATTTGGAATGAAATTGGGGGGATCGTTGCCCTCTAAAGGAAAAAAGCGTCTTTGAGCCATCCTAATGCTTATATCTGAGGAGGCAGAATGTTTAGAGTTGCAGTTTAGTATATATAACCTCTACATTAGCGTGATTTAACGTCATAAACTGCACAAAATATAGGTGCAATCCTTTGAAAATTACCCGACCCATAGTCACTGATAGGAAGTCTCTCCTATGCTCCCTGGAGAACCGAAGAAAATGAATGGAAAGGAGCCTTCTTAAAAAACTGAAAGAACAGAAAGATCAACTTTTAAAGTGTGTAAATTCTGATTCTACGTTAAAATTTCCATCCGTAATAGCTCAAGTAGTATGTTGCGCGCGAAGTTTAAAAATAAAATTGAAAATTGGCAAATAAATGTAAATGCATACATGTAATAATTTATATGTTAGGAAACACGGGACTAGGCATGCCATCCTAACTTGGCGACCGTCGTTGATTTCACGGAAGGGGGGAGAATTCCATGAGTGGAGAGAGCCGCCATCTTACGATGTGCCACTTGATTATGCGCACGAGCAGGTATCTCCTCCTCATTGCATCAACCCTGCAGTGGTGTGTCTAATCCTGTGTTTCCTATGTCCGTGATTAACTCCTACTAAAAGAAGATGCACTTGAAGCTGCCTTCGGCCCATGTAAATGACAGGTTTTTAAAAAAAAATTTTAACGCTGCAAGAAAAAGTATTGCGATTACTCCGTGAGTTTTTAATGCAAATTTTAACGTAGAATCCAAATTTCAAGAATTTAAACGTTGATCTTGCTATTTTTTTTTTTTTTAGTTTTTTAAAGAAGAAACCGAAGGGGGCTCAGTGGGGTCTTCAGGGTTACCTTGTAGAGGCTTCTTTCGATTTCTTCAGTCCACCAGGGCTTATTATTTATATTACACTAAAGTGTCGCTATAATATAAAATGTCGCTATAATATATGTACACAAGAACGTCTATATAGGATCGACCGATTTAATCCTTCCAAGAAATTCTGGCCGACGCAGTTTCACAACCGTGTGGCAGTGTCAAAAATGGCTCGCCATCAGTTTACAATAGACTTTTTACGTTTCCAGAGACTGATTTAATCTCAAGGCCAGCGCGAGGCAACCCCCGAAACTGTTCTTATATAGACGTTCTTGTGTATATGTCTATACTATATAGACCCCTTCCTCAGGGAGCTTCCATAAAGGATGTGGTAGTTTTAGGGGAGGGGGTAGCCGAATTGCAGCAGTTTATGACAATTCCACAGACTCTCATTATCAAAATCTGACAATGTGAGGAGTTGAATGTTCGCCAAAAAACTGAGACATCCTTTATGGAAGCTCCCTTATATGTATTTCTTTGGTATTTGTAAATTTGATTATTTATTTTCTTTGCAATCTTAAATAAAATAGCTGCCACTGAAACAAACTCAAACGCAGAAAGGAGTGTTGATATTGATACACTGTTAATTAAATTAATCACATAATATACATTTTATTGTCAAACAAAGAAATCATGAGTTTTCAAATCGGTAAATGTGATCATGAGCACGACAAAATCTATCTGCAGACTCGCAGACAAGTAATCCAACAAATCAAATATTTCCAAACAATTGCATTTTTTTAAAGATAAAAGTGTTTAAAAATTATTTTCGGAAAGTTCATAGAAAAACAAAACTTTCATAATTTGACATGTTTTTCATGTTATGTACTTGTTTTCAAGTTAGAACGTTATGAACAATTGAATTTGCACTAAAATTGACATATTTGCGGTTGCCTATCTCGGAAATCATTGGACCGAAAATTTAAAAAAAATGTAAATCATTTTTCAGGACACTTGCTCCCCGAGAAAAAAGAAAATTTTTCGATGGAGCCAAAACTTTTCTTTATATATGTGTAAAAAATGTTACTTTTTAACAGCTGCGTGTGCAATTTTTTGAACTTCTTAATAAAAGACTTGGTGTACATTTAACAAGTTCGATGCTATAAATTTTGTAAAAAATCTTGGGAAAATTACCTTGATTACAAATAATTTTCTTACTTTGCGAAAATTCCTATCGTTTTTTGTGGATAACAATTTTTAGAAACAAATACGGATATTTGAAATAGCATTCGTTTTTAAACCTGTTTTTAAAATTTGATAAAAAATAAAAACATTGTCTCTTAAAAGTATTAACCACAAGTATTGAGAAAAATGTGTTTGCCGCTTTGAACAGAAAGAAGTTTAAATTCATATGCTTCTACTTCTCTAACTTCTACTGATATGCGGATTCAAAACGCGAGAACAAAAACTTTATTTTGAGTAATGCAATCATTATAATTAATATTTACAATAATTATAATTGAATCAAATCAGTAAATATATTCAATTATTCACAATGCAATATCACTGATCCAAATAGCTAGAAATGGGCCACTGATTGAA
This sequence comes from Belonocnema kinseyi, assembly GCF_010883055.1. NCBI lineage: Eukaryota > Metazoa > Arthropoda > Insecta > Hymenoptera > Cynipidae > Belonocnema > Belonocnema kinseyi. The sequence goes on along the minus strand of NC_046665.1, from coordinate 34,470,619 downwards.
ATCAGTAAGGATATGCACTAAAACTCAGATAAAATGCTGCAGCATTTCAGCATCAGGCCGTGTTGACACACAATATATTCACACAGTCACAGATCACAGAGTGCGCGCATCCCTAGCGGACCGAGTGAACGGAAAGGATACTCAACAGCGTATCCTTATAATATCCACATAGTATCCCTTTCGTATAATGCAACAAAAACTCAACAAAAAACAGCAAGATGGGCATTTAACTTGTTGCAATTCGGATTCTACGCTAAATTTTTCATAAGAATGTCATGGAATAAATGCAATAGTTTTTTTCAGCTTTAAAAACTAAAAAAATTATAATACCTATCATTTACGTGAACAAAAGGCAAGTGGCAACATACTACTGAAGCGATTATGCATGCGCTTGAAGTCACCTTCAGCATAAGTTAATGACATTTTTAAAAATTTTTAACGTTTCCAAAATACTATTGCAACTACCAGGTGTATACATATGAAACCGGTATTGCCATCTAGCGGCCAGTAGGCACACTTGTAGGCACTGTCGGAACTTACCATTTGTGCTAATTGGCG
>NC_046665.1:34464291-34469961 GCF_010883055.1 Belonocnema kinseyi | reverse complement strand
TCATATGTATACACCTGGTACTCCATGACATTCTAATGAAAAATTTTATGTAGAATCCGAATTTCAACAAGTTAAATGCCCATCTTGCTGTTTTTTTTTTTTAGTTTTTGTTGCATGATACGGAAGGCATACTATGTGGATACTATAAGGATAGGTTGTAGAGTATCCTTTTCATTCAATCGGTCCGCTGGAGGTGTTATTTTCTTATTGCTATAATTTATCATAACTGTCTATCTGTTAATAATTAATTGAGTCAATTAAATATTTTATGATCGCTGCTGATACTTTCCAATTTTTTAACTACAATTAGATTTGGAAGCTGTAAATGATATTACTTTCATACTATATGAAATAATAATTTAAATTTCTCGCTACTAGTGCCATTTCAGCTGCGCAGACCTGGGTGGACCGAAGGAACCGAATAGAGCCTCTACAAAGTACCCGCAAAGACCCCATTGGGTCCCCATTCGGTTCTGTTTAAAAAACTGGAAAAAACAGCAAAATCAACTTTTAAATTGTTGAAATTCGGATTCCACGTTAAAATTTTCTATAGAAGGTCACGGAATAATCGCAATAGATTTTTTGCAACGGTAGAAAGTTTAAAAAAATGTAAGACGTATAACGCCTGTTGACTGCAACACTTCAAACGCATCGCCTATAAGTAGCAGTCAACAGGCGTTATACGTAATGTATTTTTTAAAACTTTTTACCGTTGCAAAAAAAAACAATTGCGATTATTCCGTGACCTTTTATAGGGAATTTTAACGCAGGATCCGAATTTCAACAATTTAAAAGTTGATTTTGCTGTTTTTTCGAGTTTTTTTAAAAAGGAACCGAATAGGGACCCAATGGGGTCTTTACGGATACTTTGTAGAGGCTCCATTCGGTTCCTTCGGTCCGCCGGGGGGTCCATGAAGAGCATTATTTCCGCATTTGGCTGGTGTGCAACGCTGGTGATATACTTTCTAGTCGAAGATCTTTAAAGAAATGTAAAGTATACTTTGTTTACCTACTGCTCGACCAGGCATGTGCATCTGTTCAAGACAGATTTCAACAACTTACAGATTATAATAAAATCTGGTCTTTTTTATATAACATGAAGATGTCTTCTTAACACAATCTTTTAATGCCACTTTGTAAAAAAGTATAAGAAACACTGACGCACGTAAAAGAAAGCCACTTTAATGGTAAAGTTATCTGCGCTAAGGTCTGGTCCTAAATTTTAATAATTATAAAAAAAGTAAACAAAATTATTCACAAAAAAAAAACTTTTTTCATCATTAGAGAATGTAGGTCTAAAATGGCCAGTGCGGTAATATGGCCAATCTTTAATAATACATTAGAAAAACAAGAATAATGTAGTTTTTTGGTACATATATATTAATTAATTGTATTCATATATTGGGCAGGTAATTTCAAGAATTAAATGTTTAAAGTCAAGTAGTAGAACAAGATAATAGCTTTAGACTGAACTTTCTTCACATTTTTTATTGGACTTTAGACATAATATTATATAAATTACCTTGTATTACACTGAAACCGCGTTTATATCCGCTCTCACTTATATCCTCTCGCGCTTATATCTCTGCATAACTCTCATTTATATTTGCTTGGCATCCACCACCTCGTAGTACCACGTGACAAATAAGCCAATCAGAGCGCAGCGCGGCCATTTCCCCTTCGCTGAACAGCATTGGTGGGATCTCCTCCCGGGAGGATGTAAGTGAATATTTACGTTCTCGGGCGGCGGATATAAGCGCGGTTTCAAGTAATTTTAATGGTTGTTTATGGTAATTTATAGTTCGCACACTAAGCTATGTCAGTATTTAACAAATGTCAACTAATAAATATGTTAATTAAAAATAAAAAAACATAAAAGTACTGCCACTTGTCTAAAACGGCAAGTGGGTTTGTCTGGTTAAAACGGCCGACTACTGTGCGTGACCAAGCGGCGCAGTTCGGTAAGACGATCAGGCGAAGCGACGGGATGAAGTACAATTTGGTTACTTTCACTTATTTTAATCGTCAAGAAAATTTTTCTATTCAGAATTAATTCTAATATATTTAATACTGAAAACAATTTTCATATAAATTATAACACTTCTAACGCAATACTAAAAGTGTGGATTATAAACTTTCTAACCCCAAAATCTATGAAATAACAATAATTTCTTCTTGAAACTACAAAAGTTTGAAACATGACCTGAACATTCGAAATTGTGTTTTTTTTTTGTGAAAAATATTAAATTACATATTAATCTACTTAATAATCATGTTTCCGTGTAAGAAGAAATTCGGACCTAAAAACGAAAAAAAAGAATTTAATTGTAATATTTCATGCGCATTACATCGAATAGTATCTGATAGTATCGCATTGTAATGGAAAGCTTCGAAAGCATCGAAAAATATTTCATATAGTATCGGCTCGTAATGGATAGTGCCGAAATTTTCGGATTGTGTCGAAAACATCGTATAGTATCGGAAAGTATCGAACAGTATTAGATATTATCTGATTGTAATGGATAGTATCGAAGTATGGGATAGTATCAGATTATAAAGTACCGATATATTCGATAGTATCGAATGTATCGTATAGTATCAAATAGTATGGGGCAGTATGGGATACACGGTAAAAAAATTGAGCTGTGACAGAGATATTATTCCTTATTATAGCTAAACCTTTAGCTGAAAACGAACGAAGGAATTAAGAAAGATCCCTGCATCAGCGAAAATGAATATCCTTGACCATTTTCCATACACCAGGGATATCGTATAGTCAAACCCGTAATAAGTATAGCTATAATAGGGATATTAAGTATAGGTATCCGAAGGAATTATCGGAAGAGCGCCGGTGCATTGTAGGAGCATCGAAATAAAATGGCGACGATCTAATCGGGAGCAGTGACAGTTCAGATTTACTTTGGACAATTAAACGCTTTTTACTACTTAAAATGTGCGCGAATGTTAATATTAAATAGAGTTTACGATGCGTTAATAATACTTTACAATTTGTTTCGATTGTAGGTGATAACTATATTTTCGTGATACCAGGCAAAACATTGGCTACTGTAAGTTAAAATATTTCTATAACAAGTAAATTTTTTCTAATCTAAAGATAATAAAATTATACATAATCTGTCGAAAATAATAAACTCTGCAACTTGGCAGTTTTATCCAAATTACTGATTTACGAGAACAATTTACATAAAGTAACCAAATGTTTCACTCTTTTAACTAAACGTTTTACCTAATCTAAGCAGACACTTTCTTTGAGTTTAATATGTTCTCGATTCACTCGTTCGCCTCAAGAATTTTTTTTCCTTCTAGTATAAAATAGTATCGTGGAGTATTGTATAGTATCAGTTATTATAGGAATGTAACTGACAGTAACGAAAGAATCGAATAGTGTCGAGAATATCGCTTACCATCGTAAAGTATGCAACAGCATAGGATAGTATCAGATTACATTGTATAGTATCAGGCAGTATCTGATTATAATGGATAGTTTAGAAAATATCGGATAGTTTTGGATTATATTGTATAGTGTGATACTATGAAATAATATTAATTAAAGCTGCGATGCAAGTGGCAACATACTACTGAAGCGATTGTGCATGCGCTTAAAGTCACCTTGTAATATATATATTTCTCTAGAATCAAACCGAAGGGCCTATGAATGGCACCTGGGTGAGGTGTCTAGAACGGTGACTCTGGGATACTGTGCAACCTCTCAGAGTACGCAGCCTTATCCTTGCATGCGGGTCTCTACAAGGATGGACGAGCCTCTTTCCCTAGCTCCTCGTGGGAATAACAATGACAACACCAAACATAGTTGTAGTGAGTGCGGTTCAAAACAACAGAACGCGCAGGGCTCCAGACAATGGGTCGGCCAACAATGCCGACCAATCTAGAACTGGGGGAGCCAATGAAAATGGATTCAATGCGATGGATCGGCGGGATCTCGCGACCTTTGGGTGGACGGAGCGACTGAAACACGACTTGCTAGAGTGCTACGATGCGAGTGTGGCCCCTGAACGGGGTTACATGGCACGGCTGCATACTCTCTGGTGCGAGAAACACCCGGAGCTATCACACTTTTCACAGCAACGTCTGCGAAACCATGCTGAAATACTCCGAAAAATTGGCTATGTAAGCGGAACGACTACTCTACCACAGATAGAACAAGCCGGCAACAGAGAAAAAGAGGCGACACTAAGACCAACCGCGTTGAGGGATCCAATAGAGGAAAAGCGATGCTTTACGACCCGGAGAAACAACAACAAGGTTTCTCTCAAGCCTAAAGATCTGGCTGAAATGGATGACGAGCTTCGTGTACATTGTTCCGGAGAATCCGACCTCTGGGCTATCAATTATTGTGTTTATAATGCAGCGAGAGCTTTGGCCGATACGAAACGTAAAACAAAACCAACGGTTGATCATAAGACCAAAAGGCGAATGCATCAACTTGCCATAAAAATAGGCTGGGCAAGATAGTACGCGTCATGCATTCAGCGTGTGATTGACTACATCATATCTGGCAGGAATTTTACCGCCTAGGTTCGAACGTTCGCGCGTGAACTCCGGACCCGTTATCACACACTTAACAAATCAAAGCTGCTGACCATCAAGCAGCATATTAAGAGAATACGGATACTATCTGGCGCTAAGAGACGTCTAGAGCGGAGGGAGAGGTGGGTCAGAGAGAATCAACAGTTTCTCTCCGACCCATCTCGACTTTTCCAAGACCCTCCAGTTACTGTCGAACACCCACCTAAACCAGAGGAGGGCGAAGTATTTTGGAGAGAAGTCTAGGAAGTGCAGCATAGACTGGACGAAGACTCAGAAAATATAAATAGCTTCAAGGAGTTATGTGTTGCCCTCATAACACCTGATAAAGAATGCCCACCCATCACTACCGAGGAGGTGAAAAAACTATTAAGAGGGATGAAAAACTATTCCGCGCCGGGACCAGATTGTATCAAAACCTTCAGGTGGAAGAAGTTTTCTTCAACCCATCAGCATTTGGCCCGTATTTTCAACTCATATTTGAAGTCGGAAGTGCCGATTCCAGAGTGGTTGGTGGAAGGGAGCACAATACTCGTGCCGAAAATAGGTAACTTAGCTGGCCTGAAGAATTACAGGCCAATAACTTGTCTGAACACACTTTATAAAATATTCACAGCTATCCTAAATGATAGGATTGTTCGGGCAATTGAACCTGTGTGGCAAGAAATGTATGAACAACGAGGCTTAAAAAAGGCGTAACCAGATGTCGGGAGAACCTACTCATCGATAGATGTGTCTGCAAAGATGCAGCATTCTACCAGCGTGACCTATCGATGGCCTGGATTGATTATCGGGAAGCTTTCGATTCGACCTCCCATAGACTTATCATCTGTCTCTGGAAATCTTAAAGGTTCATCCGCAAATAGTTAGGTGCATAGAGACATTGATGCCGCTTTGGAGAACCAGATTGACTATCTCATCTGGAAAAAATCGTGTGAGAACTAACAAGGTCATCTTTCAGAGAGGTGTCTTTCAGGGCGACACCATGAGCCCACTCCTCTTTTGCCTTACAGTCTGTCAAGTTAAAGCGTGGGTGGCTTTACTCGCAGTCGGTAAGGTGTATCGACATGATTTTGGTGTCAAAATATTAAGAAGAGCTCCCTC
>NC_046665.1:34442041-34464191 GCF_010883055.1 Belonocnema kinseyi | reverse complement strand
ATTATTTATTTTATTATAGTGGTTTGTATCGAAAGTATTAGATAGCATAGGATAGTATCGGTTTATACTGTATAGTATCAGACAGTATTTGATTGAAATGGAAAGTATCGGATAGTATCGAATTGTATCGGATTTTTATGTATGGTATCGAGATTATATATAATATTATATAATATAATATTGTATAATAATATACTGTTATTAAAATTAGTAATACCATATTATAGTATTTTTTAGTATTATATTGTATAGTATTGTATAGATTATATTGTATATTATTGTAAAAGGATAGTATCGAAAGTATCGAATAGTATTGGATAGCATCGGATTGTAATGGATAGCATCGAAGGCATAGAAAAATATTTCAGATAGTATCGGATATTATCGCAGAGTATCGGATCATAATGGATAGTGCCGAATCTGTCGGATTTTCGCAAATAGTATCAGATAGTATCAGCTGGTATCGGATAGTGTCGAAAATATCGTATAATATCGGAAAGTATAGAGTAGTATTAGATATTATCGTATTGTATTCGATAGTATCGAAAGTATCTGATAGTATCGGATATTATCGGACTGTAATGGATAGAATCGAAATTTTCGGAATTTCTTGAATTGTATATCGGATAGTATCTTATAGTATATGATAGTATGAGAAAGTATCGCTTTATATTTTATAGTGTCAGATATTATTGAATATAGTATCGATAGTATTGGATAGTATCTAAAGTGTCTGATAGTATCGAACAGTATCGGATTGTATCGTATATATCGGATAGTATAGGATATTATCGGATTTATTATATTGTATAGTGTCAGATAGTGTTGGATTGTAATGTACAAGTATCAAAAGTATTGGATAGTATCGGAAAGTATCGGATAGTACCGAGTTGTAATGGGCAGTATCCAGAGTTTTGGATTTTATTTAATAGTGAAAGATAGTATCGGATTGTAATGGGTAGCATTGAAATTTTTCGATTTTATTGGATATTATCGGATAGTATCGGATAGTAATAGAGAGTATCTAAAGACTCAGATAGTGTCCAAAATATCGTTTAGCATCGAAAGGTATCGAATATTATCGCATAGTATGGACTTCTAAAGGATAGTATCGGAATTTTCGGGTAGTATCGGATTCTTATATATAGAATCGATAGTATTTATTGATAGTATCGTATAGTATCGAATAGTATCGGGCAGTGTCGAAAATATCGTTTGGTATTGGGAAGTATAGGATAGTATCGAAAAGTATCGGATAGTATCGGATTGTAATGAGCAGTTTCAAAATTTTCGGATTTTATTTAATAGTAAAAATAGTATCGGATAGCATCGAAATGTAATGGATAATATCGAAAGAATTGTATAGTGTCAAAAATATTATTTACTATTGGAAAGTATCGTACGAAATCGGATATTATCGAATAATATCGATAATATCCGATAATATCGCATTTTGATAGATAGTTTCGAATGTATCGGATAGTATCGTATAGCATAGGGTAGTATTAAAAAGAATCAGATAGTATCGGATATTATCGTATAGTTTAGGATAGTATTAGAAAGTATCGCTTTATATTTTATAGTATCAGATATTATCGAATATATTATCGATAGTATCGATAATAATGGATAGTATTGAAAGTATCGGATAGCCTGGAATAGCATCAGATAGTATCGGATAGTAATAGATGCTAACAGAATTTTCGGATTTTATCGATTATTGCCAGATAGTATTGGATTGTATCGGATAGTATCGGATTATAATGTATTGTATCAGATATTATCGAATTGTAAAGGATAGTATAGCCCGTATCGTATAGTATTTGAGAGTATTGTATTATATCAAAGAGTATCGGAATGTAATTGATAATATCAAAAGAATTGAACAGTGTCAAAAATATTGTTTAGTATCGGAAAGTTTTATACATATCGGATAGTATAGGATAGTATCGGATTATATTGTTTAGTGTCAGATAGTATCAGATTAAAGTATTAGATAGTATTCAAAAGTATCGGATTATATCAGATTGTAATGGGCGGTATCGAAATTTTCGGATTTTATTTAATAGTAAAGGATAGTATCGGATTCTAATGGGTAGTATTGAAGTTTTCGGATTTTATCGCATATTATCGGATAGTATCGCATAGTGATGGAGACTGTAGAAAGAATCAGATAGTGTCGAAAATATCGTTTAGTATCGGAAGGTATCGAATATTATCGCATAGTATAACATTGTAAACGATAGTATTGGAACTTTCGGATGGTATCGGATTGTGATGGATAGTATCGAAATTTTCAGATTTTATCGAATATTATTGATATTATTTTATCGAATAATATTAATTATAGTAATGGAGAGTATCAAAAGAATCGGATAGTATGGAAACGTTATAGTGTTAGATATTATCGGATTGTGATGGATAGTATCAAAATCATAGGATAGTATCTGATAGTATGGGATTTTAATATATAGTATTAAAGTTTTTAGAATTTATCCAATAATATCGGTTAGTTTTGGATAGTATAGGATAGCATCAGCTAGTATCGGATAGTAAAGGATAGCATCGAAGGTATCGGACATTATCGGATTCTAATGGAGAGTATCGAAATTTTCGGGTTTTATCGAATACTATCGGATAATGTCGGATAGAAACGGATAATATCGAATATTATTGGATAGTATCAAATCATATTGTATTGTATCAGGTAATATCGGATTGCAATGGATAGTATCCAAAGTGTCGGATAGTATGGAATAGCATCGGATAGCGTCAGATAGTATCATATAGTATCGAATTGCAATGAAATATATAAAAAGGATCGGATAGTATTAAATAATATGGGATAGAATCGGATAATATCAACTAGTATCGGATGGTATCGGATAATGTCGGATTGTAATTAATTGTATCGAGATTCCCCGACTTAATGGAATGGTATTGGATAATACTCGATTTTATCGTATAGTATCGGATTATATTGAATTGTATCATGTATCATGGATTGTAGTGGTTAATATCAAAATTATAGGATAGTATCTGCGCGGAAAAAATTTTGGTACACCAGGCGTACCTATAGGTGCAACAGACGCGCGAATGGCTAGGACGAATCTTATACTTCCATTTAGGACAGCTGCTGTCCCGTTTTCTGACGGCAGCTACGCTTCTGTGGAGCAAGAGCTGTACTAGTAGCAAAGTACAAGTTATTCACGTTTTCGGGACTAGTTTCTTGCGAGACGTGAGCGCATGTGACTTGCCCTGTATCTAATTTATAATCGCTATGGATATTTCTTTAAAAACAAACAACTTTGAACTTTCTCAAGAAGTATTTGAATATGATTATACAACTTTATTTCGATTGTGAGCTCTTTTATTAACTGTATAGGTAACTTCCAAATTCTGTAAAGCAGAAAGTACTGATTTGAAGTAATTTAACTTCTGATCTAAATGTATTGTCATTTTAAACTAAATCAAAGTTTTTTAAATATATGGATGCCTATATCCTACAAATTGAAAGTATCGGATGGTATCGAAGAGTATTGCATTATAATGGATAGTATCGAAATTTTTAGATTTATTCGAATAGTATCGGATAGTGTGCGGTAGCATCGGATAGTATAGGATAGTAGCGAATTGCATTGTATAGTTTCAGACAGTATCTGATTGTAATAGAAAGTATAAAAAGTATCGGATAGTATCGTATTGTACCGGATTTTATCGGAATGCAATTGACAATATCGAAAGAATTGGATTCAGTAAAAAATATCTTATGGTATCGTTTAATATCGGAAAGTATAGGAAAGTATTTTTGAGTATTGTAGAGTCGGATTATAATGTACAGTATCGAAAATATTTTATAGTATCAGATAGTAACGAATTGCAATAGATAGTATTGATAGTATTGAATTATATTCTATAACATCAGATAGTATAGTGATATAATGGATTGTATCGAATGTGTTAGGTATTATCAGGGAGTATCGTTTAGTATCGAAAAGTATCGGATAGCATAGAATAGTATCGATTTATATTGTATAATATTAGATAGTATCTGATGGAAATGGAAAGTATCAAAAGCATCGTTTAGTATCAGATTGTATTGGATTTTAATGGATAGTATCGAGATTTTCAGTTTTTATTACTACTCGGATAGACCCGTATACTATAGTATTGGATAGTACTGGATAGTATCGGATAGCATTAAAGAGTATCTTATAGTATGTGATTGTAATGGATAGTAACGAAATTTTCGGATTATATCTATTTTTTTTTATATATTCTCGGATAGTAATAAAGAGTATCGAAATAATCAGATAGTGTCGAAAATATCGTTTAGTATCGGAAAGTATTGAATATTATCGCATAGTATCAAATTCCATAATATCGGATAGTATCGGATAGTATCGATAGTTTTGGAATATATTGCATAGAATTTTTTTTTTTGGTCAAAAAGTAAAAACGGTGAAATGCTCATGCACTAACCACATTCGAACTTTGGGGACCACGAGTCCAGTATATGCATGTCGCGCATGTATACATATACGCTAGATGCACACATGGGCGCATAGTCAACAAAGAACGAAGGTGAGACTCTTCAAAACAGCAACTACCCACTAAACCTTAATTGCTTCTCCTGCCAACTGATGCTGCTGGAAACGCTTTCGCATAACTTCGGGAACATAGGGATAAGGCCAATTAGCCGTGCTTCGGCTTTGATCATCTATTTCCCGCTTGTGCTTCTTTATCCACTGGAATCTCCCTTCAGGGGTACTCGTCGTCCTTGGTAGAAGAGGCAGATGCTTCTTCTCGGGCTCGCCGGCCTTCGACCCTGTGAGAAAGTCTCTTGTCAATTTTAGCCAGTAAGTTGCCCCTCTTGTTTCTACTTACGAAGGGTGGCTTCTACGTAGGTAGATACCCTGTCTCATCATTCCTAGTTTTGCAGCATCAACCCGATAACATTGTCAGGCGTTAAGTCCCCCATCTCGCTTTCCAGCCTATGTTTAAGAGCGGCCCAGCGGTCACACTCGAAGAAAGTGTGGTTCGCGTCGTCCATTTCTTCTTCGCAATACCCACACTTTGGGCTGCTAACTTTTCCTTTCTTGTAAAGATAGCTACGAAAGTAACCATGCCCTGAGAGGAATTGAGTCATATAATAGTTTCTTTCCTAATGCTTGCGGTTTAACCAGGTACTCAACTCGGGGATCAACGTGTTGGTCCATCTCCCTCGGTGGTCAAAATTCCATCGTTGTTGCCATTTTTCAATGGTGGCTGCTCTGGCTTCGGCTTTTTCTGCGGCCTTTGTTATGTCCGTCTTCCTGAGGAAGACTTTCTTCTTCTCCTGGGCCAGAAGATCGATCGATATCGTCCCCGCAATTACTAGAATTGCTAGTTCGGATACTGTTCGATAAGAGCACGCGATTCTGAGCGCGCCTCTTTGCTGCACCACTGCCAAGCATCTACGGTATGTTTTTTTTTGAGAACGTCAGCCCATATTTCAGCTCCGGAGAGCATTATGGTCTGAGCCACTGTCATGAGCAGTCGGCGGTTGCTTGGTCTTGGGCCACTCTCGTTGACCATGAGTTTACGGAATGCCGCCGTGAAGCTTGCTGCCTTATCTGCTGCCTGCTTCAGTTGCTTGTTGAAAAACAGACGGTTAACAATCCAGAGGCCGAGATGCCTCGTGGCTGCCTTCGTTGTGGCCACTGCCGATCCTACTTCCATGGGTATCTGCAGGGGGATGTATTTCTTCGTGACGATGACCAGCTCTGTTTTCTCCGCAGCCAGGTCTAGTCCATGATCGTACATCCATTTTCCCACACATCTCATTACCTGATTCAACTTCCACTGCAGTTCCTCCGTCGTTCTTGCAACCATTACGGCCAGTACGTCGACTGCGAATCCTGACAGGTATGTTACCTCCGGCATCTCTAATCTGAGAATGTCATCATAGAAGATGTTCCACAAGTCGAGGTCGAGTATTGAAGCCTACACAGCTCCGGATGTGATTTTCTTCTTTCTTAGGCCTTCTGTGCTGTCGTATATTAGGATTCTATCTGAGAAATAGTCTCCTAATATACGCATGAGGTACTCTGGTGTTTGAAACCTCTCCATTACTGTGATCATCTCAGCCCACCTAGCCGAGTTGAAGGCCTTTTTGACCTTCAGGGTTGCCAGCAGAACAATCTTCTTGGTGTAGCGGCTTTCTTCTTCCACTTTAACGATATTTTGCGCTACTTCTTGGACCACGTGAATAGTAGAGTCGGATAGTATCAAATAGCTTCGGACAACGTCGAAAGATTTTGATGTTATTGAATTGTATCCGATAGTATCGCATAGTATCGGATAGTGTCGGATTATATTGTATAGTACCAGATAGTATCGGATTTTATTAGATAGTATCGATAGCATCGGATAGTATCGGATGGTATGGTATAGTCAAGCAAAGAAAGAATGATAAAGTAAAGTAAAGGAGTAAAAAAAAAAAGAAGTAAAAAAAGGAAAGTCGAAAGAAACTTTTAGTATGGAAATTCAAGCTTACATTCAATTACATATCCTTCAAGTAAATAATCAAAAAATGTAAACCTAACTAAAAGCATTTCAAATGTAATCCTTACGTAATTTAATATTTTTAAAAAAGTATAAATCTAATAATAATTAATTGATCAGTTTATAACATAAGAAGCATAAATAATTATTTGCATTAAATCATTCTGTTAAATTTTATTTTTTATTTTGATGAAAATTGTAATTAATAATAACGTTTCAAACTATTTCCAGAAAATTTGAAACGTATGTACAGATAATTTTGAAAATTGTATTCATAGACTCATTTCGTAACATCAGAAACATTTGGAAAATGACATAACTGAAATATGGGTATTTTAAACATAAATAAACTGAATTTAAACAAATTAAAATTCAATCTCTATGTCAATTAATATTGTGAAAAAAATTGTCAGCTAATACAAAATTAATACATAGTTTTAAATCTTATTTATAAAAATTTCATTAATTAATGACTGTTAATATTAATTTAAAGGAAAAAATTAAAGCATTTTTAGATATAATTTTGAAAATTAAATGAAAATATTCATCTAAGAACACCAGCAGAATTCCCAAAATTTACTTAATTTAAATAGAGCTACTTTAAAAATAAATTGATTCATTCTATGCAAATCGTATTCAATGTTCCATTAGATAATCTACAAGTAAATAATTAATTAATGTTACTTAAATTTAAGGTACTAAATTAGAATCTTTATTCAATTTGATATCGAAAAAAAATTCAGCTTATATCAATTAGTCATTTTACAATATAATAAGCATTAAACTATAATTTTCACTAAACCCTCTAAACAATTTTTAGTTAATACATGTTTTCAAATTTGAACTTTCATTTATAATATTTTTCTTTATTAATAAACTTTTAAACTAATCCCAGAAAATTTGAAGTTTTGTAAAATCAGTTGATAATTACGTGATCATTTCACATCATGAAAAGCATTACACAATTATTTTCATTAAAACATTCAAATAATGTTCACATTATATTTTCATTTGAATTTAAAACTGCATTTCTGTACATCTAATTTACTGATAACTTTTCTAACTAACTTTAAAAAAATTGTAATATGCGTACATATAATTTTAAAAAACAGACGTAGGTTCATTGTCCTGCTTGAAAAAATGCGAATTCTTTAAACAAAATTTTTTTATTAAACATTTTATTGCAACTTTAATCTTTTTGCCATAAACTAAATGTGCTCATTTCTAATATTTTCTTGTGATTTAAACTTTACACATACGGTCTACTGAGCAACCTTACATTTTTCGCCGGGAGCAGGCGCTAAGCTGAAAAACTGTACCCGCTCCTTGCGAAATTGCGGTAAAATTTCAGCCACAACTACGTCTCACGACCGTGAGATAGGTGGTTACAATCTGTAACGGAATTAATACGACGATCCAGCAAAACTCTGGTGCACCCTGAGAACACGGAGCGATCCAAGGATGACCGCCTTCTGCATTTTTCCTGCAAGTGTTTTAGCATATCGTTGATAAGCAGGAATACTTTTCGGGCCATTAGCAAGTGAGAGCTTGGCACCTCCAAGAGCGCCGATGATAAGGACGATCAGTTTAACAGAATATTCCGGGTACAATCGTTGCAACTCCCTTATAAGGTCTCGATACCTCTCTTTCTTTTCATTCTCCTTGGTTATGATGTTTTTGTCAGCTGGTGCCGCAAATTCGATAACGAACATGGTTCGCTTCTCGAAGTCAAGAAGAACCATGTCAGGCCTCGAGTGAGCAACAGAAACAATTGTCGAGAATATAAAGTTCCAGTATATGCAGCACTTCTCATTCTCGACAATTGACTCGATTTCCTTAGGAGCATTTAGAGGAGCGATATTAAGGTTACTGCCGTAAGAGTGACAGAGGTGGTAATAAAGCACTCATAGTACCGCATTGTGTCTATAGATGTAGATCGTTCCCGCATGAGTTGGACAACTAGATAGTATTTGAGCTAAATGCTCGGGATGTGCATGGCACGCCCTGCAGCTATCATCGGGAATTACCAGACCCGGAGATTTAAGAAAACAAAAGTTAGCTCATACGACATTAACTGATCCTCCACATTTCTGTGGAAGATACCATGCATCCTCTTATCGAGGAGCTGTTCACGAAAGTTTTTCTCTTGTGCTTTTTTAATACGGGCTTTCAGAAGTGTGTACTCGAGATAGATAGGATTTGATGCATTTTGCTCACCCCTATTACTGAACTTAAGTCCGAGTGTTTCAGCAGCCATCTCCGCTGCTTTGTACAGAAACGCTCCTTTGCCCACTTCTTCGTGATTATATATATATATTTGGAAAATGCATTTATATATATATGAGAATCTTTGAAATACTGTAAAATTGTTGTATGAAAAAATGTTATTTTTGTTTTCTTACATCAACCTAACCTCTAATCAAACAGAACGAGCTGAGAACTTGTAACGTTAATGAGGAATAGAAGACGATAACGCACGTTCGTATAATGCAGTAAATGAAACTTACCGAAAACGAAAAACCAAGAATCTCAAAATTAAAGAATTTTCACGGAGATATCAAAACGATGCAATATAATAAAATATGGGGAAGCCCTCGTTCTTGGAAGTTGTGACGTCATCTAACGAAAAGATGTCCGTATTCCCGCAGGACAAACTAAATATCCAAGCCAATAATATACCATTATTGAACTTCGGAAGAGCACTGCAATTGGGTAGGAGGACTATTGGCTTCCCGCTTCGACACTCTATTCGTTGTTGAGAGAGGTTACGATTTTCAGCACGGCAGGGTGTCATTTGTCAAAAAAATCATTTTGCCAAAAAAGAAAACTGGATGGGAATACCGTTTTCATAAAATAGAGAATTTGAATAGAGAAAAATGAATATTTTCAGAGTTCAGCGTAAAAGTGAAGATTACTCATATTCTATTATTTTGAATACGCGATTTTTCCATCTGTCTAAAATGTCATTACAAGAATAGGATATCTTAGATAATAATTTATTTCTATTTCCGTAGCGGCCGCCGCATAGGTTCCTATTCCCCAAAAGAGAACATGTTTTCAATATAGGGAAAGGGGGGGGGGCAGCACCAACCAGTGGGGAAAAGGTGATTTTCCTTATAGCATGGCTATTATTTAACAATTTTAGTTTTACTTTGCTTGAAATAAATCTATTTTATTAGAGAGACGGTGTTACTTACTAAAATCTTGAAAATTGATGTTGCAAAAGAAAAATTATACAGAAAACAGTTTTTACCACGAAAGAATGGAAGTTTCGCTGACAGAAATATAAAGTTTTTAACTTTATTGACAATACTTACAGTATAAAAATTTAATATTTTGACAGATAAAACAATATCACACAATCTAATTATATTAATTAGACGTAATACAAGTCCAAAATATAATAAATCTCATAAATAAGTGCGGCTTGGCCAGGGGGGCAGGCCCGACGAAAATAATATTTACAAGCGCTTAGGTGAAACACGTATCACAAGTTTTGTCGATAAACGATCGGCAATGTAGAACAGCAACTTATCTTGTGGGCTACATGGAAGAAACATGGACATAGGAAACACGGGACTAGGCATGCCATCCTAACTTGGGCGAGCGGGATTGAATCCACGGATTGGGGGAGAATTCCATGAGTGGGGAGAGCCGCCATCTTACGATGTGCCATTTGATTATGCGCACGAGCATTTTTTCCGACAAACTGTGCATGAAAATATAAACATGTGGGCGTTGCCATGTTTGTCACGGGACATCAAAAGATGGCGGACCTCCCCCTCTCATTGCATCACCCCCACAATGGCATACCTAGTCCCTTGTTTCCTATGTCCATGGGAAGAAACGATGAAATATTATTATTATCAACCCGTTCGGTATGCAGTTTTCTTGTATTGCTACAGCAGAAACATTGCGTAAAGTCTGTTTCTAGTAGAATGTCAACGAATAAGAGGTTATATCACAGCTTCTTTCTATTTTTATTCGAAATAACTTATTCTTCTTATTAGATATCTTGAAAGGTAATTTTTCCAGTACATGAAATATCACAAAAGCAAACCATCATATTTTCTTATCTTTAAATGTTTTGATTTTCATACAAAGCTTCAGACGGATGTACCCTCAGGTGAGGGGCAAACCTGACGAAATACAGCATGTTAGAAATAATTAAATTCCCAAATCACATTTTTTTCATGTGATTAACACTTATAGAAATATGATATACAATAATGTAGAACTCGAAATGAGAAAAAAATGGATTAATTCAACATCTTATTTACTTTAAAAAATCATTGACTGTTAACTGGTTGACGCTCCCCCTTCCTTGTAATTGTACCGACAGATAACCTCACAGAGATGTATTCTATTCCCCAAAAGTGCTCAATTTTTGAGATTATTTAATTCCTTCAAATAAGTTCACAAAATATGTGTAATAAACTGTTTTAATTCCTTTACGTGAAATATAAGTTTTGAAAATTTAATTTTAATCAATTCAAGTCCTACTCTCTAGAATTAAAATTATTTTAATTTAAACATTTAAGTAGGTTTCTTTGATGCATTTTTTGAGACGTTTAACTAAATTATTAAAATATAAATAAATATAAATGTGAACATTTTGCGAATTTATAAGTTGTAAAAAGATTCAATAAGGAAAAAAAGGTTAAATAAATTCTTTCCTTAAATTTTACTGAGTCAATTGAAAGGAATAGGATTTGCACTTTTTCTGTTCCCGTTGGGGGAGTTTTAAACGGAGGAAAAATCGCGTATTCATAGGAATACAAATTCTTAATTTTTCTGAATTCAACGTTTATTACGGTAGTCAAACCTACTCTTCACACAGTGTTTACCAAATCTAGTTCTTTTTTGGTAAAATGATTTCTTGGACAAATGATACCCTAAATTTGAACACATTGTCTTTCAACCATAGTTCAATTAGCATGAAATTTGCAGGATTCGCTTAGAATCTACTTATACATTTTTTAGCGGAAATTCAGATTCCCTGATTTCTATAAAAATTCCCTGTTTTTTCGAAATATTTCAAATTCTCTGATTTTTCAAACCTTCTCTCGCAGCCCTACTGAAAATCCCGCTTAAGCAATTGTTTAAAACCGTTTAAATGATACGATCACATTGGATCCACTTACGTTTTTACACGATTTTAAATGGTTCTGAACAGTTTTTTTATTTCAATTTGGATTCTAACTGGTTCTATTCGGTATTTAATATACTATTGGGACGGAAATTGGTATTAAACAATCTTTCTATATTGTTCTATTAGGCTATCGTAAACAAATAATCGTTTTGTTATATTTTTCTAAAGTTTCTAATTGGAACCAGTGGGGTATTCATTTATTCAAATGATGATTCTCTGGAATTAATGTAGATTGTTCTTTAGGATCAGTCTTCTGCGAATCCCGTAACCGTCAGACGCGTTTGATTCATCTGAGTCATGATCAGCTGAAACATAAAAACCATAGAAATTTCATGTCGATTTCTTCCATAATTCTGTATGAACAGAACAGTAACATTAAGATTGGAGACTGTAATTTCTCTGTACATTCCGCTTTCTGAATAGTGCCGGAAATGGGCTAGTAGGGGAGTATTTTTCGTGGAACTCAGCTTGCCCTGCTCTTGGTATGTGGAAGTGCCATCGAATTCGCCACTGCCCTCCCTGAATAGTGCCGCTCGTCAGTTTTCTTTTTCTGTCCACAGCAAGTACAAAGTGTATAAGTTTAGATGTTTGTTTTCGACTGAGAGTAGACAAAAACAAGTCGTTTTTCTACAAGCACTAATTCGGTATTCGTTTGATTAATTATTATGTGTACTATAAAGCATAAGTCAGGTACATTGTCTGCTTTCGTTCATATATTTGAGTGTCATCATTCAAGTTCGGAGTTCTGGACTTCTTAATGACAGCTCTACAAAAAAGGGTCACAACACTTTTCGATCAAGTAAAAATTGGAAGAACTACGGCACTTTTAAGAAAAAGCAAAGTTTTGGCATCCCTACGGGTTCTGGCTGGAGATGTGGACTTCTTCGTGACACTTCTGCAAAACAGTGTTATAACACTTTTCGATCAAGTAAAAATTTGAAGAACTACAGCACTTAAAAAAAACCTAAAGGACCCTCCACAAAATGTACATAAAATGGTATACAGTCGATTTTGATTAAACTTTGTAAAACTGTAGTTCTCATCGTCTCGATCAACAACGTGGAGGGGCGCAAAATACAAAAATGGACATTTTTTGACTAACAGAGGGTTTATTATCCAACCATTGTAACAAACTTAGGCCAATATCTTGAAAACTGCAGGGCAGAAAAAAAAATTTCCCCAGGAAATTTATGGCGCTCTGACGAGAAAATGCAAAGGAAGTCATAAACTTAAGACACAGGTCATTTTTCAAGGTCATTCAAGGTGAATTTTTTATTTGTTGCTAATAAAAAAGGCAATAAAGTCAAGCTATGGACAGGAAATCAATATATATCAAATGATGGTAAGATATGAGAAAAACTTAGTAAATATCCAAACAATGAAGGCAATACATGAGAAGGATGTTCTCAATATATAGCCAATGGAGGCAAGAAATGTGAACGATTTACTCAATATCTAGACAATTAAGGCAAGACATCTCGTCTGTGGATAGCGATTTCCCTTTTTCCAGCATTCTCATATACTTCGATTTGAGTCATGAGATGAGGAGCAAATCGTTCATCACAAATTTGACAACGTAAGACATTTTTAAATGCCATTATGACAAAATATTTACAAATATAGAATGCGAGTATTGAACTAGGAATTGTTTCAGTATAAAAAATCTAATGAGTCTATGGAAAAAATTAGATTCACTCTACGACGTTGGGGGTCTAATATATACTATTCAATGAAGTAAATGGTTAAAAGAGAAGAAACCAAAGAATAGCAAAAACAAGTACTGATGGTTCATACTTTTATAGTAACAAAAGAAGTATAACACAATTGTTACCATAAAATAGAGCTTGCGTGGCCCTGCTCGAAAGGGTTTGTGGGCCGCACCCGAGATGAGCCGGAATCCCCTGACAGGTCCCAAAGTCACGGGCGACGGAACGTCCAAAATTTTTATTTTCCTTAAAAGTGCCGTAGTTCTTTGAATTTTGACTCTATCGAAAAGTGTTTTCAAACTTTTTTGTAGAATTCCTTTTGATGGATCCAGAACTCTGAACAGAACTTTTGGATTATTTAAAAGAGAAATTGTTTAACATTTTTCATTTTTTTAAATGTTATTTTTTTATGTTGTTGACTTCTTTTGAATTTAAAAATAAATTTTTTTAAATTGGAGTGCTAGCTACTTTTTTTTTTTAAAAACGGTTGTTTGGTGGTATTAGCTGGTACTATTTTTAGAAATTATTAGGAACTCTAGAACTATTTTTAATCTACCCGAAACTCCAAAAAAAGTTCACTTTTGCAAAAGTGGGGACAATGTGAAGTTACCTCCCATTTTCGAAGAGTGAGTTTCCAAAGCTTGAGTTATCAAAACTATTGCTAGAAGACATAAAGCACTCCCGAACTATTGAAAAGGTACTCAGAAAACGAAAAAAAAATTAATTTTTAATATTAGGGGTACAACTTAATAACGGGATATAGATTAGGTTCTTTTATGCGCTAGTAGTTTAGAGGCTGCTTTGCATTTATACGTTGTAGGTAAGGGCCCATGAAACGACATTTGATCACACAGCCAAACAATCAGTGATTCATGAAATTACTTCTTCGCTTTTACAATTGAAGGGGCGGCTGAAATAACCACATTAGCGCTCGAACACAGTAGAATAATTGTCCGCTGAGCAAATTTTCAAAATTGTTCAAATTTGAGAGTTGACCATCAATACTTGTAGACTATTTTATTGTTGTCAAAACTCGAAACATTTGAAAATTCACTACACAGCTCTGAAATGTTTTTAAAATAAGACAAATACTCCAACAGTCGTAGAATATGTTAAAAAATGTTACATAAAATTTTCAAGAAAAAATATTAATTCGCGACAAAGATCTGGCGAGTTGAATGCAAAAAAGAATTGATTCTTTTTTCGTTGAAAATTTTCGTTTTCCTTAAATAAATAAAAAACGAAAAAACATTGAATTTATTTATCGTAAAAAAATATTCGCAATAAAATAATCTACAAGTATTAATGGCCAACACTCAAATTGAAACTATTTTGAAAATTTGCTCAGCGGACAATAATTCTCCGTGTGTTCGGGCGCTAAGGTGGATATTGCAGCCGCCCCTTTAATTCAAGTCCTGTCATAACTTATTAGAATAACTTGGCGGGTGTTCACATAATAAATGTACTGACAGCTCTGAGAAGATGACGAATTTGATAAGCTGTTTGAGAAAGGTTACCTCTAACGCTTTCGACTTTTCGATATTTTTTTCTGATCCCGATTCTTATTCTTCCGATTCTTCTTTTCCATCTTCATAACCAGTTTTCTCAAATAATCCTCCTCTTCTTTCGAGCCTCCGGATGAGCTTCTTCTTCTTCTTCTTCTTCTTCTTCTTCTTCTTCTTCTTCTTCTTCTTCTTCTTCTTCTTCTTTTGCCCATGGTGACTGAAAATCGTGTCCGATGTGGCATGATCGACAAAATAACTCTTTGCACCAACGGAGAAAGTAGCGAGGTTCACAACTCTTTTTCATTGAATATTTCGAAAAACATGGCGATATTGGCGAAAAGTGGGCGTACTAGATTTTCATTATCAGTAAGAGTTGCGAAATACAATTAGTTTTTTAAACAAATAATAATTGTTGCCAATTTGTGAAGTATTATAGAAAGGAGTCATTTTAAAGAAATTTTTAGTTGATTCCATAAACAAAATTTGAACGTAATCGTTGAAATATAGCAAAACTAATCACATGTTGATGAACATTGTTAAAATAATCAACACTCGTTATCAATTTGAATTTTATCATAGTTAAGAGTCATCACAAAGGAATTCTTAGTTAATTTCTTGAACAAAAATCGAGCGCATTCGTTCGAAAGTAGCCAAACTCAAAATTTGTCCATGAAAGTAGTTTAAATAATTATTAATTCTTGTAACTTCCACTGCAGATATTGGAAGTTTATTTCCAAAACGTAAGTTAACGCTACCATACATAATGTTGTAGTTTCTAAATGCTGGCATTGGTATAGTACCTCACATGTATTGGAATTATATCATATGTGTACAGTAGCCAGTAAATCGATACCTGCGGAAGCAAAAAATAAAATGTAAATCATTTCTCAGAAGACGTATTCCTGACAAAATTTTTATTTTCTGATTGATCAAATCCTTTTGTTAAGGTATAGTTTATAACGCGCGTATTTATAAAATTCAAGGAATTCATAAAATTGAAGGAATTCGAGAAATTCATAGAATTCACAAAACAAAAGGAATTTACGGAATTCATATAATTCGCGGAATTCACGGATTTCATGGAATTAGCGCAATTCATGGAATTCACGGAATTAAAGAAAAACAAGAA
This sequence comes from Belonocnema kinseyi, assembly GCF_010883055.1. Classification (NCBI taxonomy): domain Eukaryota; kingdom Metazoa; phylum Arthropoda; class Insecta; order Hymenoptera; family Cynipidae; genus Belonocnema; species Belonocnema kinseyi. The sequence goes on along the minus strand of NC_046665.1, from coordinate 34,448,153 downwards.
ATTCGAGGAATTCAACGAATTTACGGAATCCAAAATACTCAAGGAACTCAATGAGTTCATAATGTATAATAAATTCACGGAATTAATATACTTCACGGAGTTTATAGGATTCGAAAATTCATGGAATTCACGGGATTCACGGAAATTCTGGAATTCACGGTATTCATGGACGACACGAAATTCATGGAAATTGCAGAATTCATAGATTTAAGGGAATTCGCATAATACATAGATTTAAGGGAATTCATGGAAATCACGAAATTCATTGATTTCAAGGAATTCATGCAATTCACGGAATAGAACTAATTCGTGAAATTGAACGAATTAATTAAATTCAATAAAATCAAGAAATTTACCCAATGTATGGAATTCATGGACTCCAACAAATTCCTTGAATTCCTCAAATTCCTTAAATCCATGAATTCTATGAATTCCGCGAATTCCACAGATTTCTTAAATTTTTTAATTTCTATGAATTTCATGAATTCCGTTAATTTCATGAATTTCGTGAATGTCATGAATTCCTGGAAAGTCATGAATTTCGTGCATTTCATGAATTCTATAAATTCCTGGCGTTAAGCGAATTCCTTGAATTCCGTGAATGCCATGAATACCATGAATTCCTTGCATTTCTTCGATTCTATGAACCTCACGTGAGATTTTTTAAAATATGTCTTGGCTGTAAACCCGTTGGATTTAAGGGTGTGGTTCAATCCGACTTTGATCTTTTTTTAATAGCTACGGCACTGATTCCATATATATTTTTTCCCAAGGATTTGTAAACGAAAGAAAGAAAACTTGTCGAATATCCGGTGTTTTGCGAGATCCTCGGAACAATAAAATGTTGAAAAATAAAAAAATTTGTTGAGGAAATGATTATTTATCCGACAAATATGATTTTTGCGAAAGATAGAAACCATCGGGTAGCAGACGTCAGTATTTGAACGATTAGAATCATTTGATAATTTATTTTTTTTTACTCATAATTCTGACATAATAAAAAAATTCTAGAGATCAACGGATCTTTCAAAGGGCCAGGTCTTGATGATGGTGTTCCCAAATTTTGCGAAATACGTTGCGAAATGGAGCAAAAAGCAGATAGAACTGACATGCCTGTCTGTATTTTTGTAACTGCATTTGTAATGAACCACCAGACCATCTGTACCTTGGCTGTTACCTTCACTCTACAAGCCCTGATACCCCCAATACCGTGTGTAGAGTGAAGGTAACGGCAAAGATACAGCTGCTCTGGTGGTTCATTACAAATACAGTTACAAAAACACAGGCAGGGCATGTCAGTTCTATATTATAATAAATATACCATACAAAATTTATGTTTCAAAAATACTAACCTAATTCAAAACTGTTAAAATATTCTAAATCTTGTTTCATTTATAATAATGGTTGTTTTAAGAAAACAAATTTTTTGTGTAAAACACTAGCGCAGCCTAAAATTGTTGAACATTTTAAATTTCGATAATGTTTGTTTTAAAATTGCACGGCATGGTATAAAATAGAAGCACTTCGGTTAACCTCAGTCAAGAACTCGCATAACACATTACTTCAGCACGCAATTTTATTATATCGCAAAATGGTGAACAAACGAAAATGACAACTTATAATAAAATATTAACCCTCACAAAATAATTCTACAGTTTAAATTTTAGGCGCCTCTGTGGTAACTTCTGACTCCGGTTGTGTTATAGCTCAGTGGAGGGGAAAAGTTGTCTCGACTCTGCCTAGAGGATCTCTAGTGCTGCTCTGTGGTGTTCTGACGAATACGACAAACACTATTGTTTCAAATTTTTCCATATTTTTATTGTAGAAAATTTTTTTACTTTAATTTAACCCCTGGCGGACTGAAGGAATCAAATGGAGCCTCTACAAAGTACCCGCGAAGACCCCATTGAATCCCCAATCGGTTCCTTTTTAAAACACTAAGAAAAAAACAGCAAAATCAACTTTTAAATTGTTGAAATTCGGATTCTACCTTAAAATTTGCATTAGAAACTCACGGAGTATTCGCAATACCTTTTCTGGCAGCGTTAAAAACTTAAAAAATAAAATACCTGTCATTTACATGGGCCGACGGCGCCTTGAAGTGTATCTTCTTTTATTAGCAGTTAATAAGCGTTCCGTCGGTAACTTTAAGAATTTTGTCCGGATGATCACACCTTAAATTCCGTCGCTATATTGGCGGAGTTTAAGGTTTTCTGTTTACTGTGTACTCTATTTACGTGGACGTTATTGATTTCGTAATTCAAGATTAATGGATTCACAGTTCTGGAATATATTACCACTGAACTTTTGCTAGATTAAGCGTCAGCTTATTCTTCATACACCATTCATATCAATTTTCCAGCTCATTCTTTAGCTGCACACAATCATCTATTTGTTTTATTCTCTTAAGTATCTTTGCATCGTCCGTATATTGTATTATTTTTTATTAGATCTTATCAATTATATCGTTACTATAGACAATATAAAAAATAGGACCTAAATTTTAGACTTGCAGAACCCCTGACTTAGACTGATAAATTTCAGAAGAGTGACCTGCGGACTGAACATAGTGATCCCTATTTTTCAGAAAAACGTGGTTAACGAGAAAATCGATTTAAAGTTTTTTTCTCGGAAATAGAAAATTGCGCAACAATAAACGTGTATAATTTTTTATACTTACACAGAATCATCAATTCCAGGTCCGTAGAGTAAATCGCTGTCATTCATAACATCCAAAACCTCTTTTTGTTCCTGGCTGCTTTAAATTCTACCCTCTTTAACGAATACGTATATGAATTGAGCAAGAGGCGCAGTCGCTTAAAACGCTATATCTTCGTCAGTTTTGCTCCGATTTACATAAAATTAGGACACAATTTTCTTGAGATGTTATGCATTCAGAAATTTTTTTTAAATATTAGGTCAAAAAATTTGTTCGAAAACCATCCCCCCCCCCCTTAATGTATTAGAAAGCTAGATAGTGCTTTGCCTGGCAGAGGAGTTGCCTTTTAGAGTAGAAATAGTTTCACACATTTCCTTCCGTATTACGTCATAAAGATATTTGCACGCATCCTCCGAATAATTATTCTTATACAACTTATTAGAATGAACTTTAGCTACATTTAAGCACAGAGACGAATAGTCTCCTTTTTTAAATCAAATCTGTTTTGACAATCTAGCTTCAGCTTACAAAGTGCATCTTTTGCCACGCAATTACAATCTAATAGTAAAGTGGAATGCTGCTCATACTTATTTATCATAGTATCTGAAATGTTTTTTGACTGTATACATATTATTCGCAAAAACTAAGTCTAAATGTCTATTGTTATGCTGCAAGATTAAGTTGTATTAGGTTAAATCCATAGATTCAGCAAATTCGCTTAATTTATCCTTCCTAATGTCTGAGGAAAACTCCGCAAGCATCATTGTAATTTCTTATATTGAAATTTGCAGCAATAATAAATTTCCTATGATATAATGATGCTAACAAAGCCATTTCCTTTGTAAATGATACAAATTCGACAAACTTAAACGATGCAGGTATATACAGAACAACTATTATTAAAGAGTAGAAGTTTTTAGATATTTTTTTAAGGGCAATATTTATGCTAGGGCAATGATTTTTTAACATAATCAATTATATTTCTATTGGCTTAAAATGTGTATTAATTGCTATAAGAGTTTCTTCATCACTTCTAATCTCTGTATCAAGTATATTTATTTATTTTGAATAGTTCTTTGGAGTAAACCCTTGGAGTCAGCCAAGTTCTAACAATAAAATTAGGTCACAGTTATTAGTATCTGAAAACAAAGAAACCTTCTCCATCTTTGTATTTAACCTCCTAACATTCTGATAGTAAATACTTAGCTTTTCTCTCGCTCTTGGTTATTTCCTTTTTCTGCATTCTGGTTCTGTCTCACATGCCAATACTGTAGATATAGTTTTGTTAGGTTTTGTCGTAAATAACAGAAGTTAAGTTTATTTAAATTTTATAAATAGAAATTAATCATTCCATTTCTCTCTTCATTGAATATTAAAGTAATACAAAAAAATGTTCGATTGCTCTATTAGGCAGTACGACCTGCTGGTTCGCTCTTTGGACTATAACTAACCTTTTGTCGCATTGTTTCTCACGGTATCATATCTCCCTCTATAAGATTGTACTTTAAGGGTTCATCTTAAATTTAAAAGGTTCTCCTGACCTTTCGTCTAAATGCATTTCTTTAAGATTGTAGGCTGATAGATATTTCCAGTTGTACCTCGGCAACATGTCTGGTTTGTCCATTATCCCCGAAGCTACAATGTGTATAGGAACAGCTTTCAATTAACAGTTGAAAAGTATTTATTACACTGTGTGACAGTAAAAATATACTTTTATGGAGACCTATCACAAGTTGTAGGTCTAATAAAACTAAGAAAAATGGTAGTGGAGAAATTTAAAATACACCCCCAAAATCGCATTTAATGGCCAAAAAATCGTTTTTGGGTAGTTTCATGTAACAATCACTCATAACTTCTCTAATTTTTATCCGATTTACAATTTTTGGTTAGAAATGTAAAATGCAGACTTTTCCGATTATCTATTACGCATTTGTTCTATTTGTCGCATTTTAAGATTTTAAGAACTTTTTGGTAAATTTGCATGTACGTAGCTGAGGTCAAATTTACGTCGGGGTGCGTCACACAGGGTACGGTCACAATGTCAACTTATTGTACTTTCTTTTGTTTCGATGCTAAAAAATTAAACGTCACCCACTTGAAAATTACCCACAATTAATTTTCTCTTCTGTTTTGTCTGTGATCACGGTTTCCTCAGTGTACCTTTACTAACAAAAAAAGGATATTTTCCAACATATTCCGTCATTCAAAGTTTCAGTGCTTAGTTTGATCTTGCGAAAAAGAAATGTGTGATAATCGAAATAAGTTTTGCTTCATATGTGGTTTATTCGTTTATCAGCAGCATCGTTTGCAGTTAAAAAACAATAAAGCTGTGATTGATGGCTACAACGGTTTTTTCAAACTTCAATATACTCCCTCTAAACGCTGGTATGAACCAGAATTCGCGTGTGCCGAGTGCTCATTGAAGTTAAAGACATGGAAATTGCAAAGTTGCCATAAAGTTCGAATTTCCTTACCTGCTTCGATGATATCGCATTATCAGCCTTACCATAAAATGAACGAATGCTCTTTTTATAAAACAGATGTAAGGTTTCATCATTATGATACGCGAAAACGCATAAAATATGCCGATGTTGTGACTGTAACGAAACCCGAAGCCATAAGCGATATGGTTCACTTAACTACAGTTCAGGACTTGAAGAATGTCCAACTCGGTGATCATGGTGAAGCTGATGATCATGAAGCTGTTGATAAAGAGTACCTTCCGTCTGCATCAAGTTCAAGAGAACGATATGCAGTATCAAATGTGGGTTTTCAGGATCTTCCACGTGATTTATGTCTATCACGGAGAAAATCTGAGATGCTCGCTTCTCGATTTAAGCAAAGAAATTTGGTGGAAGATGACTTTTCGATGAAGCTGTCCCTTAAAGATGATCGAAATTCCTTCAGAGAAAATTTCAAAGGTGATGAACATGATGAGAAACTTGCTTATTGTTCAGATGTATCTGAACTACACGACCTCTTGGACTACGATCACGTATCAAATGAATGGCGACTTCTTGTTGATGGATCGTGCGTGAGTAAGTACTCTCTCAATATTATGAATTTTATTCATCATATTCCTTACTTGAATCTTGAAGATCAAATTCGTATGATTTTTTAGGTTTGAAAGCTGAGTTATTACACAATGAAAATAAATGGCCATCAGTTCCATTAGCATACGCAACTGACATGAAGGAAGCGTACGAAAAATTGGAAAAAATACTTCGCCGCATCAATTACTCTGCATATAAATGGCAAATAGTCAGCGACTTGAAAGTACTAACAATTTTGTTCGAAATACAAGGTGGGTACACCTCCTTGCTACCTTCGGGAATGGGATAGTCGTGCCCCGAACAGTGATCCCAGATCTGAAACGAGATGCGGTCCAATACTATGACAGGGCTATGTCCGTGTGAATATAGTAGGAGACGCTGTAAATGACTGAGTTGCGCG
>NC_046665.1:34427032-34441941 GCF_010883055.1 Belonocnema kinseyi | reverse complement strand
GCGCAACTCAGTCATTTACAGCGTCTCCTACTATATTCACACGGACATAGCCCTGTCATAGTATTGGACCGCATCTCGTTTCAGATCTGGGATCACTGGCCCCGAATAGGTATGCAAAAACCACGAAGTATTATAGGGAGACCCCACTCCCAGAAAACTTGGACGCGTGAATTCGGATTTAGTTAGTTTGCATCGCTGTGGCGCCTCTTGCGGAAAAATGCGAAACCGAGAACTTTTGTAAAATTCTCTGCTTTTTCCTTGACTAATTTTTCATTTCAAATCATTAATATTAAAATTCCAAGCATTTTAATCTTGTAATACTTTTAACATGCTATAAAAAATGGCTTTTTGACAAAATACTGAAATTTTGAACAAAATAATTGATTTTTTAACATAATAGTTGAATATTCAACCTTCAAGCCAAAAGGAGAATTTTCTCTACAAAAATTGAAATTTCAAACAAAAAATTTGACTTTAGCAAAAAGTTAGTTTTTCACGAAACTGATGCATTTTTACCCAAGGAAAATGAAATTTCAAACTAAACAATTTTTTTCAAAAAAGGCGAATTTCCAACTAAAAAATATCAATCTTAAAAAAATGGAAAAGTTACATTTTCTGTTAAAGAATTAATTGTAAACAACGAAAAATGTATATTTCACTGAACAGTTAAATTTTCAATTAAAAAAGATTAATTTTCAACAAAATAATTAAACTTTTAACTAAAGAGATGAATTTTCAACTTAAAATATAAATCTTTAACAAAACAAGTGATTTCTTAACAAAGCGATAGAAAAAATGTCATTTCTTTTTCAATGAAAATTTAACTTTTTGGTTAAATATCATTCTTCTCGTCAAAATTGTTGAACTCTCTACCAAATAGTTTCATTTTTATGAAAAAAACTTAATTGTCTCTTGAAGCAGAAAAATTATTCATAATAAAAAAAGTTGAATTTTTAATTGAAAACGACGAATTTTTTCACCCAAAAATGATGAATTTTTAATTAAATAGTTGAAATCTCTAACAAATAGTTATATTTTTAGCCAAAAAGATGACATTTTCCTTAAAATAGATGTATTTTGAATTCAATAAAAACAAATTTTCAAAAATAGTTAAATTTTCATCAAGAAAATATTTAATTTTTGTTCAGCACACAAATATTATATTGAAACAGTAGAATTTTAAACCAAAAATTATGACTTAAAAAAATTTTTTAATTTTTAACCAAACAATTGCATTTTCATCCAAGAAAGGTGTAATTTCTACTAAAGCAGGTGTATTTTTAAATCGAAAAGAAAAAATTTTAAAAAAATAGTTGAATGTTCAACCGAAAAGTTACATTTTTATTTAAGAAAGACGAAATTTCTCCTATAACAGATGAATTAAACAAAAAAGCCTTAGACAAAATAATTGAATTTTCATCCAAACAAGATTGAAGTTCACTTTTTAATACCAAAATAAGAATTGTAAACAATTTGCATCCAAAATAGATGTTTTTTTTAAGAGAATTTGTTAATTTTCAACTAAATAATAAAATTTATAACTAAACTGATAATCTGCAGAAGAAGATTCTTGCGAATTTTCAAAATTCTAATTTTAAGCTTTAATTATTAGGATTCCAGATTCTTTAATTCAAAATAAGACTCTTAAATTTTAAAGGCTTTTAATTAGAAATGATACAATTTCAACTCCTTTCTAAACAAATTTTCCATTAAAAAAAAATAATAATCTGAAATTTTTCAATTTAAAACTCTCTTAATTACAAATAATACAGTTTTAATTCCTTTGAATTTTAAATTATTGGATTTTCAAAATTGAATTTGGAAAATATTTTCTTTTTGCTATTTTAAACTTATCCTATTTTCGAAATTTTCTTATTATCTTAAATCATTTAAATTCTACATTCTTATAGTTAAAATTATATAATTTCAAATATTTTCTAATAAAATTTTCTAAATTTCAAAATTTAATCTAAAAGTGTACAATTTGGAACGCTTTCAATTAGAAATAATACCATTTGGAAAACTTGTATTTCAACGCTTTTTCGCAAGAGGCGCTACGAACGATGCCAACTAACTAAATCCGAATCTATGCGTCTAAATTTTCCCAAGGCAGTATGGGAGTGAGGGAAACTTATCCGAGATGAAGAATTCGCAAACAAGCTAAATGCAGTGGAAAGACGAGCGTGGGAGAGTTTGATTCAATTGTGTAAAAAGTTCCTTGGAAATAACAAGAGCCCAGATCATGTTGAAGTCGCGCACGACTTTTTGAGTGCATACGAGAAAATGGTCTGCAACATGTCCATAAAGATCGATTTCCTACACTCCCATTTGAATTTCTTTCCGCAAAATCAGGGCAAGATGAGTGATGAACAAGGTGAACGATTCCACCAGGAAATAGGAGCCATCGAAAAACGTTTTCAAAGGAAGCATTCCATCAACATGCTTGCTGATTACTGCTGGTCTTTGAAACGAGAAACCAGTGATGAATCATACAAACGGAAGAGGTCAAGCAAACATTTATGACTCAAATAATTCCTATAATAATTTATAATTAATAATAATACACAATGATAAATAAAAATTACATAGGTATAATGACGTAAAAATATCGTCAAACTTGAAAAAATATTTAAAAAATCGAAAAATCGCAAATTTTTTCAACTACAATCTCGTCAGTTTTTATTTCGACAAAGTGCGTAATAGATAGTCGGAAAAGTCTGCATTTTTGGCATTTTGCAGATTTTGGGGGTGTATGTGAAATATCTCGCCTACCATTTTTTTTAGTTTTACTAGACCCACAACTTGTGATAGGTCTTCATAAAAGTTTAATTCGTTTTTTTTTGTTCCACAGTCTTAATGCTCTTAAAATTCCTTACTTATAAGCCATGAAAACCCAAATTAATCCCAATGCAGTATATCATGCAATATGTAACCAAAAATAAGCCTTTTTCGCCAGCTTAAATTTTCTTTTTAGTTTAGCTATTAACTCTACTTTTTCATTTAAATCTTCAACAGTAGTTCCTTAGGTCTTCATATTTTCAGGATTTATTCTTATTTCGGTGATCAGTTCTAACGGAATCTCTTCTTAGTCTAGTTCATTTGAAGTATGATTCATATCAAATGTGATATAAGAGAACCCTTCATATGTTAATTGCGGCCATAACTATTACTGTGCAATATGTCTAAAATTTCTGCCGCAGGTGTTGTGGCTAACCAATCTTGATGACTGCGTAACTGTATCCAAAGAGTGTTTATTAATTTCATTGCTTGAGTTTGGGAACTGTTTGTCTTTTTTTTGTTCGTAATTTCAATTAAACAGCTGTAGTTAGTTTGCGTTAAATAATCAAGACGGGTTCCCTTTAATATACTATTTTTTGCTAAGTTTGTCATATTTAACAGCTCCGTTTCAGAAGTGGGTATAAACATGGTTTGAGTTTGATCTAACTTAATCAAGTGATCGTTTCGTATAATGACAGAATTTTAAAACCATCCTATATCAGGTATTGGCATGGCTCTAATTAAGTTGAACAATTTTTCTTCCAGTAAAGGAATGTTGAGAATAATCAGCGCTCTTCGATTTAATTTATATTTTGGTTCCTTGCATACGCGTCCCATAAAAAAGTTTCTCTGGTGCAAGTATGACTCATTGTATTTGAAGCTGCTTTGATCGTTTGTTGATTATGTTCTAGATACTCAAAATCTTAACCTAACACGACTCTTCAATACTCGGGATACATATTTATTTCATTTAACTTTTATAGAGATATAACATCGCCATTGTTTAACGGTGTTATTTTAAATAGCTCCGCTTTTAGACGGGGAGCTATTATTATTACAACTATTATCAGCCTCATCTGAAACCAAAAAGTGAGGCTAAATGTCGGATCTATGATACAATTTGCGGTCTAAACCTACTTTTATTTCGAAGCTAAGTTGGTTCGTCTCATTTAGTACTTTATTTTTAATCTTTAACCAATTCTTCAAATGATTTGGGATTGAAGTTTCGGATAAGGACAACGTCATTTCTGTAAATCTTAGGTAAAGGTTTAGGAAGTGAGCCAATGTTTTAATTTTCGTGTAACAAAATTCTCTCTATATGATTTTCCAGTTTTTTTCTGTTATGACACGTTCAGTATCGATATCTTATAAATCCCTAGTGTTCATGTTCTCGTTGAAAATAGTATTAGGTTCCCATTTGTAACTCATACGGTGTTTACATCGTTGGTCGGTTGACAGTGCAATTATGTTAACATTGTATATGATAAAGTGTAATTACATTCCCTTTCAGTCTGGTAACGGTTCAATAGTCAGAATCTCGTCAACTATTCTTGAACTACTAACATGTATCTATTTCCTTTCTCCATCTTTTTTTGTTAACCTTAATCTGAAAATTAAATTCATTGACTTCCTTCGCCTGGATTCTATTGTCTTCGTCACAAGAACCTTCACATATAAGTTCGTCAGCGTCCATTTTTTCATATTATTTATTTCATTCCTGTTTTCATATTTTACTCTAGATATGGCATCCGCGTAAGTATTTAACTTTCCTTTTTTATAAATTATTTTAAATTTTCATTCCAGTAATTTCAGTCTTCATCGCACAAGTGTCGAGTACGGATCTTTTATATTCATAAGCCATATTAAAGGTTTATGGTTTGTTATAATTTCAAATTTTCTCCCATATAGATACTGGCGATAGTGTTTAGTTTGTCGCCACAATCGCAAGAAATTCCTTCTTAGTCGTTGTAAAATTGACTTAGATTTTACTCAAAGTTCTCAATGCATGAGAGAGGCTTATCCTCGCATATAGGAACTTATGATAATATTTCTCCAATAGCATAATTGGATGCATCGGTTGTTAAAATAAATTCTTGAATCCAATCCGGATATGTTAATACAGGTGCTGTGATCAAGCCATTTTTCAGTTTATCAAAGGCCTATTTTTCCACTTCGAAATACGAATAGTACATTAGCTTTAATTTATCTATAAGTCAAAGGCTTAACAATCGCTGAAAAGTTTTAAATACATTTTCCATAATAGCTCACAAGTTCTAAAAAATGGTTTGATTTCTTTTTAATATTTTGATTCGGGTAATTCTTTACTTTGCCAAATCTATCAGGGTTAGGTTTTATTCCGTCAGCTGTTATAATGAGTCCCCATGTGAAAATCGTTCCAGCCTAGCCCGACTTATAATTGGGCACCAACTGGGCAGCCTAGATAACAAAAAGTGAAATTAATTAACAGGATAATTTACAGTGAATGCAATCCCACCCGAATCCTGGAACTTTTTCAATTATTCCGAATTTTTAATGATCGAAACTTATGTTGATAAAGCCGATTTAGTGTTTGATTTCTTGTTTGGGATTACATTGGGCATACCCATAGAATGCCCATAGTGGGCGTTCTAAATAAATTAACAGATTATTTCAATTATAAGTGTCAGTGGATGCAATTTCATCCAAATCCTGAAACTTTTACAATTATTAAAAAGTTATAATTGCAAAAACTGAATGTAACACCAGTTATTTCGATAGAGGGCACCTAGTGGGCCTGAAATTCACGAACGTAATTTGAACGTCCTAAACAAATAATGTTATAAAAACGTTTGATGTTTGAAATACATCTTTGAAATGTCTCTGAAACATTGCATGTTTATGGAACGTTATTTGGGATCCATGACAAAAAACCCAGACGAGAAAGCGTCCGCCCAATGAGAGTTGCGCTCCGTGAAAAAGGCCCGCGAATCACAAAGCGAATAGGGGCGTGCTCATGCATACCACAATAGTGGTTTATTCCCACCTTTCGAATGGCAGATCAGTAAAAGAGATATATGTATATAAGTTGTTAGAAATTTGGATGCCAGCCAGGCCCTTAAAATTTGGTCATAAGTATAAAAATAATTAATCCGGCAAAAAATATATATATCGAAAAAAGAACACATAACCTCGATACTACTATCTATACGCGACCCCTACGCACTGTCTCGACTATCGCACATTGAAGCAAAAGGAAGAAACCAAAACAAAGAAACCGGGTTAACGGCCATACGACAAGCACTTAAGAGGGGCCAAGTTCGGCAATGGTAAAAGGAGAAATCAATGTTGACCGTATGGTCTGCTCGGAATCACCATTTCCTCGCTTGTCGAAATTATAAAAGGTTTACCTCGTACATTCCTGCTCCATTTTGGTTCGCAACAATCCGGAATGTTCAAAATATCCAAATAATCGAAAATCGAAGTATTCCAACTAACGTATTCCACGAAAAATATAGTTTGTTAATGCCAATTTTACGTGACACATTCGTGCCAGCGAAGACCAAGGACGAAATTGAACGCGTATTTAGAGGGGGTACTTATAGATTTTGGCAAAATGCAAGATCAGCGGCACCTAGGGGACGTAGCAATAACTATTGTCTACAGCAACGACCCCCCCCCCCACCCTCCTCATCTAAATTTGTAGGTTATGTTGAATTCTCTTTCTGAAATAAATAAATGAATAATAATAACCAATAAAACAAACCAAAAATTGAACAAAATAAAATCTATCATCGATCAAATGCAATCAAATGTTTAAGACTGTTGCAATCGATCTATCATAGAACGATTCCAAGGATACTTTAACATTTGATTTTTCGTTCTATCATAGAACGATTCCGACAGACTTTAACATTTGATTGCATTTGAACGATGATCGATTTGATTTGCTTCCACTTTAGTTTGTGTTATAGGTGAAAATCCATTGTGAATCCAAGTTCATCACGCATAAAAAATATAATTCTTGCAGCTACAGTGAACTTGAGCAGACCGTACAACTTCTATCGTCTGCTCAAGTTCATTCTGAATTCACACGAGCGCCATCTAGGGGACGTAGCAATTACTACAATTCTTTCGCCACTTTTCCTATTGGGATCTGAAATACTCGAATACGCCATGTGGTGACAGAATCGAAAAGCCCTGAGCGTAGGTAAATTTTGACGGGAAGTATAGGAGAATATACGCAAATAATTTGGCTAAAGGTTTTACAGTTTTTTTACAGTGAAACCGGGATGAAAATAAAAGGTGATAAATAAAAAGTTACAAATAAAGTAAATTAAACTTTATCAGTGGAGTTTTCTCCACGAAAATCAAAGAGCAAAGTGTTTTGTTGTGTGCTTGGTTGCTCTTCAAGCAAGAAACTGTTCGGTTTTTCTGAAATATAAATAAACTCCTATTTTAAAAAAATGTACGAAGAATCTTATAGTACATTTACAGCATTTACTGATAGTATGGCTCGAGAAATAAAACAGAATAAAGTAAAAAATGCAGGAAATTCAAACGGATTTTCAAGCTTGTTCCACTGTCAATAAAAAAGTTTGAAGAAAAAGTTATTATCATCGTAAGTGTTTATCGTTTTTATTCTTCAGTGATTTTTCAGCATTCTGAGTGAAAATAATCAAAGCAGGTTCTAAATAAAAATATTATTTTATGTACAAATATATCAACATAACCTCAAATCTAAAAAAAAGTTACTGCTAAATTGTCATTTCAAGTTGATAGGAATTAAATTTTGCATTAAAATGTCGATAATTAATATTACATTTTAAATGTTTATGACGGAAAAAATTGAAGAATTTATTATTTAGACAACAAGAGTTTTTAAATTCGAAGTTTGCAAACAAAATACAATAATAGAAACTGCTTTTTCCACCTCTTTACCGCAAAATAGAAGGTGTCCTGCATGTAAAATTCTTTCTCCTTCTACGAAGTATCTACATGCCGGTGTAGATTTTGTGAAATCACAAATATGAGCTATTGTTACTTTCATTTTTGAGGTTTGAGACTAATTTTCAATGTTTTTACATGAGTATTATGAGACGTCTACCTACTGTCGCCGGCCATATTGCTTTTGCCGCTAGTGGTGCCCTCAAGATTTCAGATCTCAATAGGAGTGGGCACACCGTGAATGTGAAAAAGTGACTTGTCCTGTGTAACGCGACAAGCCCATCAACTCGCAGGGTGCTTGCGTCAGGGCGCGTTCACAAAACCTCAAGTCGCAGCGCGACTACTGGAGAAACTTGGAACTGAACAATCCCTACGCAACTAAGAGTTAGTTTTACATCGAGATTCTAAATACGTTATTAATTAACGGCGCAATCAAAATAATCTCTCAGAGCTGAGTGCGTTTATAAAGTTTCAAGAACTAAACGGCATAAGAGTTTTGTTGGACTTGAAATATTTCAAAAGTTCCTGAGTTTAAGCATTCGGCGGGAAGATTTAAAATTATTATGGAATTAATGTGAATTTTACATAATTTATACTAGATAAGATTAATCAAAAAATACAAATAATTTAACAAAGACTAAATTTGGTACTTTTAATGCTTACTGAGGAATCTTTGACTTATTTCAAGAGTTTACGTTTCAATGAACACCGAAACTGATGACCCCCAAGTCACAGCGCCAGTAATGGGAGAATTTAAGAACTAAATTTAGTCATTAAATAAAAGTACGCTTGATTTCCGCAATGGAATCGTTTGAATTTGACATACCGATGAAAAGTATCATTAAGACCAAGGTTTTATAAACTAAATCCTGAAACTGACATCGAAATAAAAGTTTTACCCTGCTTAAGTGCAGCGGCCTAGTAGAGAACCAGTAAACTAATCTCTATAGTAACTAAAATATAAATCATTTTCGATAACCTAGTACCATTTGCATGAACAAATCAAGGTAATGTCGCTCTAAATCTAGATCCCAAGCTTCATGAATCTTAAATGACAGAAAGTTGAATGAATCTTGAAAATTTTACCAATCTCGGTTTCGCGCGGGAAAGTTCAAATCATGTGTGAGCAGAATATCACATTAAAATCAAATAACTATATTCACGGATCCATGCCCATGAATTTATGACCTAAGTGAATAAATTGAGAGCTACATATTTACGTTGATTACCGCTTGCACGATGATAACGTAACCTCAACTTGAAGTTCCCGGGGTCTCAATCAGCAGCGCGCCACGAAGAGAGACTGAACTAAAATAAAACTATATCTAATTCCGTTAATCAACTATACGTTCGATGACGCAAATGCATTAGTACAATCTGTAACTGGAATATTAAATTGAGTTCAAAAGTTATAACTGGGATCCATTACAATAAATCCATGATCTACGTAAATCCATTTCTCTAATATAAAAATCTAAATAATTTATTACCTAATTTTGACCACACGAGAGCGCGCATGCACCTACATTGCAAGTGCGTTTTCAGCGTTTCGGATCTCGTTACCATGAAGTCTTTCATATACCCTGGGAACATTTACTAGCTGACGAAAGGCTTCATGGGCATAGGATAAGTGCTAAGTTTACAACATACGTAGAGTTACCGATTTCACATTTTTCAAATTTTCATTACTCAGAAGTCGCTCGTTGCACATTTGAATCTCGAAGTTGACGTCCAATCGATAGTTCATCCGATGACCGATGAGACCACACTTGTCAAGTTTCCGATCGTTTGTTGTCAATTTACCATAGTGTCGGCACTTATCAAAGCGATATGACGTTGCTCTGTGTTAAGTGTCGTTGGCTGGACCGAGTTCATGAGATCAGGGTTGCGTTTGGTGGTGATAAATCTCCCTGGAATGACGTTCGCAGACATACTGCGGGGGTCTTAATTGGTCCAACGTTGGCTCTGACCATAACCAGTAACTGTGGTGGAATAGTTACTGGACTGGCCCTAGGTGGTCATACCATGGTGTGGCAAGTTAATGTGGTGACGTCACACCTCGGCGACAAAATTAGAGAGAGAGAGAGAACTATGAGTTGTCAACCGAGTGAAGAACACTCCCTTGATGAGAAGTTGAAGCCCGTCATCTCGTGCTGGGATCGGAATCTAAAGGCGTAGGATGTCTGAAATATGTTCGATGATAAGTCATTCACCCTGGACGTTGGCAAAGATATCATAAACGTAGATGCGGTGCGGGCTTAGTTACCCGCGATAAATGTAGACGGAGCGTCCGGCGAAAATTTTCAGTACCCCTCTACCCACCGCAACCCGTATATAGCACCCGTATCTCAGTAGGCCCCTCGATGCGCACTTATGGTAACTTAGCCCGGACATAAATCATATAAATTGAAAGTAAATTCCCAATTAAATTTTTTTTCACATTTATAACTTTGCAAAACATGGTTATTTTATTAAATGCCAGAGATAAAAGGACATGCGTATTTTTTATTTCAGTTTAATATATTTTCTTCTAATTTTAAAATTATTTCTTCTAATTTACATTCTTTTATAAGTTATAATGCTTTCACTCTCTAATATTATATTTTTATTCAAACTGATAAAACTTTAAGTGATGGCTTAAGAAAACTTTAAGCATCTATATATACTCGTAGTTCTTTGATATTATTTATTTATTTTTTTATTTTTGTGATCTGCTATTTCTATGGTTTTTCATACTATTCGTCTAATCAAGTTCTCGTGTGTATTTTCCAATTTCTTAATTATTATATATTCTAACATTCTTATAAAAATATAATTATAATTCTAAGTGGCAGGAAAATTGTTCTTTCGGTTTTTAGATGTTAAGACGGCAGTTATAAGTCAGATTACGTTTCGCATTGGCAACAAAATTTAGACAAACAGAATTCCACTGCCGTATTCATAAAATATATCATGTTCCATAAAATATTTTTTAAAATAAACTGTAAAATATTGTAGTTGATACAGCTTACTTGAAATACTTACGTAAGTTATATGGTATACGTTTTAAAATGCAAATATTTTTAATTTTATCGTAAAATTTTATCGTAAAATTTGAAAATTCCATAATAATAAAATTCCAGACCAAATGCTGTCCAATTACAAAACATACAAACTAGAAAATTCCCGAATTGTAGCAATTGAGAAAATAATGTTTTAATTAATATTACTTAATTATTAAAAATACAATAATCCAGTATTTTAATTATAGAAACTTTGTTCAATGTTTAATTTTTTAAATTATTGTTTTAATTTAAAATAAAAATAATCGTATACAAATGTTATGCAAAAATAAATTTAAAAACACGTGCGCTTTAAACAAAACAAAATTTGTAGGATTCAATTCAGCACTGATTTAGAGCGAATTTTTATTTTTTTAATTTTTTTGCGAAATTTTTTGTAAGTTAAAAAGAATACAATGCACTTTTTCAACAACAACAAAATTCTGTCAAGAATTCTTAAATTCAGTATTGTTATAAATTGTCCAGAATTGCGAGAATTTTTACAGTGGCGGGAATTTTATTTTTCAGAAGAAGCAACTGAAAGATACCGAAAAATAAAATTCCCGACACTAAAATTCATGAATTGCAAAATTCCTGAATAATAAAATTCCGGACAGTTAGGATGCAGTCTCATGAATATAGAGTAGTAGAATAGTGGAACAGTTTTAACCAATGATGTACCTGCACAAGCGCTCGCAGTCTCCTCATTCGTCTAAACTGTTCCCCTATTACACTATACTACCTCCATGGGGGTAGGTATTCATTTGTCCAAAATTTCATTTTACCATAAAACTCATTTTACCGAAAAAATTACTAGATGGCTAGACGCTTTTGAAACAACTGACAGATAGGTTTCTGCTTGAGAATTTTGTATTGATCTGTAAATCAAATTGACGTTAGGTGGCGTTTTGTAATAATTATTTAATCTTCTTTTACTAATAAAAAGAAGAAGAGTTTTGGACAATAGAAACAATAATCTTGTTCTAAAAAAGGCTTTTACTTTTATTTCGTAGATTGAAATTTCACATAACTTTTAACAATATTAGAATATTATTATCCAGAAATCCACCAGGAATCGATCAGGGAGGATCAAAGTATTGACTTGCCCCCCTCTGAAATCGAATGATCAAATTCATCAGGTTGTTTTAGTTTCTCAAAAAATCTACCTAAAATATTTTGGAAATAATGTATTCTCTGTGAAATATTAATAATCTATCGGAAATATTTGTGAAATATTTTTAAATGTTTATAAATATTTGCTAATATGTTTCAAATTATTTAAATCTTTAGGAAAGCATTGAAATCTTAATGAAATCTTTTTAATCTATCCGAAATCTTTATGAAATATTTAAAATCTTTGAAATATTTGGGAATTAATTGAAATCTTTTTAAAATCTTTTTTAAAATTGTAATTTTTGCAATCTTTAAAAAATCATTAGAGTATATGAAATCCTTCATATCTATCCAAAATCTTTGCGAAACCTTTCAAATCTTCGAGATACCTTTAAGAAATGATTTCAATGTTTGTGAAATCTTTGCGAAATATTTCAATCTTTGGAAAATCATTGAAATCTTTATAAAATATTTTTAATATTTTTGAAATATTTGGTATAGTTTTTAAATTGTTGAAATCTTTGGGAAATCATTGAAGCCTTTGTGAAATCTTTCGAAAATCGTTGAAATCCTTTTGAAATATTAAAAAAATTGTAAGAATATTTGATAATATTTGTGAAATTGTTTAAATATTTGAGCGATATTTGAAATCTTCGAAATATTTCTGAAACATTTGTGAAATTATTGAAATCTCTGGGAATCATTTATGCCTTTGCGAATTTTTTGAATCTATTAAAAATCTCTGTTACATCTTTGAAATCTTTTCGAAATAATCGAAATCTTTCAAATGTCTTAACAATATTTTTTAATTACTTGGTATGTTTTGGAAATTGTTTAAATCTTTGCGAAATGTTCCAAATGTTTGGGAAATCATTGAGTTCTTTCTGAAATCTGTAAATCTTTGAAATATTTTTGAAACATTTGTGAAATTATTGAAATCTTTGAAAAATCGTTGAAATGTTTGGTCATATTGGTAAAAATGATTGAAATTTTTATGAAGTCTTTTGAAAATCATTTAAATCTTGGTGACGTCCTTAAATATAGTGATTTTTTCGGCATGACTTTTAGGGAAAATGAAATTTCGGACAACTGAATGCCTACCCTCCATGAGACTGCGCCCTAAAATATTACTGAATTCGAAAGTTCTCCACAGAAGACTTCTGAATTATAAAATATCCAAACTAGAAAATTTCTGAATTTAAACAATAGAAAAAATTGTTCTTCATTAAAGATTATTTATTTATTTAAAATACCATAATCGAATATTTGTATCAAATACATTTTTTTAATGTTTAAAGTTTAGAAAATTATGTTTTGAAATTTAAAAAACTATGATTAAAAAAATATATATATTACTGCATGAAAAATTTTATTTGATAATGTACATGGTACTAAAAAAAATTTTAACAATTATTATTCTTTTAAATTCAGACAATAATTTAATAAAATTATTTAATTATTGTATTTTTAGTAAATAAATAATATTGATGGAAAATTCTTTTCTTCATGTTTAAATTCAGGAACTCCATAATTCGGGGATTTTTTACTTTGGACATTTTCTGTCTGAAATTTTGCAATTCGTTCATCAGAGATTTCATTTTTGGTGATTTTTGATTAATCGCTTTCGGAATTTTTTCAGTGGTCTCATATTTTTAAATCTCCTTCAAAAATTATGTCATTTTTCAAAATAAAAACTCAACATTTAATTTTGAAACCATCAAAGGTATTAATTTTCTTTTAAATTATTTCAAATCTTCTAAAATGGTTTTTGAAATTTTTCGGCACTATTAAATATCTTTTAAACGGATTCCAATTTTTTGTAACATTTTTGTAAAATCCTGCATACAAAATTGTTTCAAGAGCTTCCAGATTTTTTTGCAATGTTGTAAATATTTTGAAATGTTTTGGAATATTTTTAAACATTCTCTTTGAGTTATGGACTTTTGCGAAATAAAAAATTATTTTAAATCTTCCTAAAAATCTTTAAAAAAAGTCTTTTTGATCTTTCAAAATTCTTGAGCTCAATTTTTCTCTTTAATTTGAAACATTCAAAAACCTACAGGCTATTCGATTTTTTTAAAATTAAACATTTTTCAACTATTCTTTGAAAATCAAAATACAATACCTTTACTTTCAAATTACAAATTACAAAGTAGAAAAATTAGAATTGTAACATTCAAAGTTTAAATTTATCACTCTGAAATAGTGACAATTTATTTTTTACTTGTTTACTATTGAAAGTTGTTGTTTTTTTATTCAATTTCCAAATTGAGTATGTTAAAAATGGAATATTTCATACTGAAATAATACTTCAATAAGATTTTGAAATTGAATAAAGGTGTTCATTTAAGAATCTATTAATTTGAAGTGATTTTTAAATGAAACACTGTTTATGAAGACTCAATCGAACGTTTACAATTGTGTCACTGTTTTCAATTTTTTACTTTTCAATTTTGAAATTCACTTTCTTTTCGCGATTTTTCCTGTTCGCGAGTCTGGCCCCATTTAGAACAACTTTTTTGTTAATAATAATTTTCGGTTCTAACTTCTGGGACAATCATTTTATTCTTTAATATATTTTCTACAAATCTTGTTGATAATTTTTTATTTTAAGAAATGTACAGGGTTTGTCCGGAAAGTAATAGGACTGATTTTCTTCTGCCGCGACTATACTTCGGAGCGTGCGCGCACCGACTGGATTTGGTAGAGGGCGTTCCTAGCTAACGAACGAGCGACTGGTCAGTTGCAGTCATCCCAGATCTGAAACGAGATGTGGTCCAATCCTATGACAGGGCTATGTCCGTGTGAATATAGTTGGAGACGCTGTAAATGACTGAAAACTCGAAGGTGCACGATTGCCGGTCAGAGCACTTCGGTGATTCGATTTATATATCTATCTGCTAACTGCTTTGAAATAAATTCAGGAGATTGGGATTTTAATATTTCCAGATTTCGGTGCTAACGATTCTCATGATTTGAATAGATCGCGCGCCTCTTGATATGCGTATATTTTGAGGTTATGTTATTTCATGTATAAAATACAAATTATACAAA
>NC_046665.1:34423593-34426932 GCF_010883055.1 Belonocnema kinseyi | reverse complement strand
TTCTGTTAAAAATCATTTATCTTTATCTGAAAATGTAACTATTATATGACTGATTAAAAATTAATCGTATATATTGTTGAAGTTGGAAAATCGTTTTTTTTTATAGAACATTAATCTTCTTGGTCAAAAATTCATCTTTTCCCTTGAACATTTAACAATTTTGTTGAAAATTTGTTTTTTTTTTCTTATTCAATTCAATTTTTTAGCACAGTTTTTATCTGGAAATTGTACTATTCCATTTTTTGTTGAATCTTTATCCTGTACATTGTATTAGTTAAAACACCAATTATTTGATAGAAAATTAATTTATTTGGTTGAAAAGTAAACTTTTGGGTTGAAAATTGATTTATTGTGTAAATTAGATTTTTTTGCAGATTGATCATTTTAGTTAAAAAATGAAAACTCAACTGTTTTGTGAAACAATTTTCTGTTTAGATGAGTTCAACAGTTTTTAATAAAAAATGTAAGCCTTTTTTTGTTGAAGATTCGTAATTTTAAATGAAAATTCATCTCCTTCGTTAAAAATTTAAGGATTTGGTTGAAACTTTGTTTTTTTTTTTAGTTGAAAATGAAACTGTTTTGTTACACCGTTCGATTTTCAAAATTGTCAATTCGTAAATAAGACTTTTGAGTTTGGATTTATAAATAAAAATGTAAAAATTAATAATATAAAGCGACTTAAAATAAACGAATTCAATTTATAATTTAAAAAGTTTCCAATTAAAAAAGAATTGTAATTCATCCATTTTTATTGATCAAAATGATTCTGTCTTCAACATTAAAAAATTTAATTATTTATTCTTCAATTCAAAGCATTGAAAGTAAGTTTATATTTTTTAACCAGAAGTCCTTGAACTATTCCGTTTAAAAATAAGTTTACACTGTTTTGTAAAAAAACCATCTTTTTGAGTTTGAAATTCAACAATTAAAAAAAATCCTTATTGACTGAAAAGTCAACTCTTGTGTAAAATTAATATCTTTTTGGATGAGTTCAACAGTTTTTAATTAAAAATTGAAACTTTTTTTGTTGACGATTTATCATTTTATTTAAAAATGTAATTATTTGGTTAGAAATTTGTTATTCTCTTTTTTTTTTTAGTTGAAAATTCAATTATTTTGATAGTAAGTTAATTTATAACATTTTCAATTGCCAAACTAAAATTTTTATCTCTAAATAACAATGCAAAAATATCAATCTGGAACAACTTAAAATAAAAACAATGTAACTTTTATTTTAAAAAGTTTTTAGTTAAAAAATTAATTTAATCCTTCAATTTTTAATGATACGAACTGAAATTTTTTTGAATTATTATCATTTTGAACTTTAAAAATAATAGCATAATTTGTATTTCTTAACCAGAAATCTCTAAAATGTTAAAGTCATAAAAATTTAAAAATGGTAATTTCATATTTTAAAATAATTTAATCATAAAAATTGTAAAATTAAAAGGTGTTAAAAGTTTGTGTTTTATATGTATGAATTATTGAGCATTTAAATGAAATATTTCTGAATTAAAAATTTGTCAAGTTTCAGTTTTAAAAGTTTAAAATTCAAATGATTTCCACCTCAAAAAAATCATTTTCAGATTAGAAATTTTGAATTTCCTAATTTCATCCTGAATTTTGGATTGGAACAGGAAATTTTTCAAAGCAATTGTATGTATTTCTGAATTGGATCAGAGATTTTTTGAAAAAAAACATAATTCAGATCTGGGACAAGCCATTATAAACAACTATTAAAAACTATACAAATTTGAACAGAGTGGTTCGAAATAGAAAGTCTTGAATTGTTAAAATTGTAATGAGCTAAATTTTAAGTTTAAACGCTACAATTTTAATTTAGAATAATATTCAAAATTAATTTAAAACTTGAACTTATTTGAAATAATTTGATACACGATGTAGATTTTTGCATATTTAAAAAAAAAGCTTTTAAGAATTGTGAAATATTTAAAAAGAATAACAAAAATTGCTGTGATTGCTAAGAAAATTGAAAATGATTTTTTAGTTTGAAAAATTAATTTTAAGTGAGTATTTGAAAAAATTTTTAAAATTAAAAAAAGGAATCAGGACGATTTTAAGGCAATTTTTTTATTTTGCAGTTTTTTAATTTTAGGAATAAAATCTAATTAACACAATAAATCAATTTTCATCCCAAAAGTTTACTTTTCAACCAAATAAATTAATTTTCTATCAAATAATTGGTGTTTTAACTAATACAATGTACAGGATAAAGATTCAACAAAAAATGGAATAGTACAATTTCTAGATAAAAACTGTGCTAAAAAATTTAACTGAACAAGAAAAAAAAGCAAATTTTCAACAAAAATGTTAAATTTTCAAGGGAAAAGATAAATTTTTGACCAAGAAGATTAATGTTCTATAAAAAAACGATTTTCCAACTTCAACAATATATAGGATTAATTTTTAATGAGTCATATAATAGTTACCTTTTCAGATAAAGATAAATGATTTTTAACAGAAAAAATTAATTTTGAACAAAGTTGTTAAATTTTCAACCAATCAGATGAATTTTCGACTAACAAAATTGATGATCTACAAAAAAAGACAAATCTTAAACAAAATACATAAATTTTTAAAGAAATTATTTAATTTTAAAGTAAAAAGGACGAATTATCTACAAAAAGTTAAATTTTTTAAGCGAAAAATATGAGTTTTCAATGAAAGAATTAAACTTTCAACCAAATAGTTAAATTTTAAATCATAATTAAAAAACCTTGTCAAAAAAACGTATTTTTTTGACAAAGTAGTTCAACTCTTAGTGAAATAATCGACTTTCAAACCCAAGAAGATGTACAGTTGATATTTTAACCAAACAATTGCATTTTGGACCAAAAATGATAAAATTTTCAACCAAAAGGATTAAATTTCTACTAAATAAGGTCAATTTCCAACAAAATACATGAACTTTCAACGAAATTATTTAATTTTAAAAACAAAAAGAGTATTTCCACCCAAAAATAATGATTTTAATTTTTAACAATATAGTTTCACTTACAACAGAACGACTTTACAACCAAAAAATATTTATAGTTGATAATTCAACCGAAAAATGTAATTTTTAATCAAAAAGTATAAATTTTCCATAAAACAATTTAATTTTTACAAAGAAAGACGACCTTTGAACAAAACACATGATTTCATAACCAAAAATGGTATTGATTGTCAGTTTCAAAAATGTATTTTCAATGAAAGAGATGAACCTTCAAATAAAATAAAATAGACTATTATAATATAACATAATTATAATATAATCATTATTAATATACGTATATATTTATATATATAATAGTATTAATATTTATATAATTTATATTT
>NC_046665.1:34412891-34423493 GCF_010883055.1 Belonocnema kinseyi | reverse complement strand
ACCGGCAATCGTGCACCTTCGAGTTTTCAAATTCAGAAGAGGAGAAATGGGTTGCGCGCGCAACTCAGTCATTTACAGCGTCTCCCACTATATTCACACGGATATAGCCCTGTAATAGTATTGGACCACATCTCGTTTCAGATCTGGGATCACTGGTCAGTTGTCTCCGAGCACTTGGAGAGTCAGGACAGGCATTTTTACGCGACGTGTTTCTGTGAGTGGTGCAAGCCGAAAATGCAGCATTCGTTAGAGCAGAGGTACGCGATTAAATTCTGTGTGAAACTCGGTAAATCTGCGACAGAGACGTTTGATATGATCAAGCAGGCTTACCCAGATGTCGCTTTAGCAAGAAGTGGTGTGTTTCGGTGGCACCAGGCCTTTTTGGAGGGCCGGGAAGAGGTCGCCGATGAAGACCGTGCTGGAAGACCTTGGACTTCAACAAACACCGACAATGTGACTCGTGTGCGCAAAGTTTTGAACTCAGGCCGTCGACTGAGTATTCGCTTAATTGCCCAGATGTTAAATTTATCAAAATCTGTGGTTCATGACATTGTGACGGAGCACAACAAGACAACAAGACTTCGCAGCCGACTGAAAGTTGCACCACGATAACGCCCCAGCTCACATCCCCTTTCTTGTGAACAGCTACCTGACCAAGGCCGGCATCCCAACGCTTCCGCAGCCACCCTACAGTACATATGTGCCCCCCCCCCCCAGACTTTTTTTTGTTTCCTCGCCTGAAAAGGCCGATGAAAGGCAAGCATTTTGAGACGATAGAGGGGATCCAAACAGTATGCACCGCGGCTCTCAAGGCTATTCCTGAGAATGGCTTCCGTGACGCCTTCAGTGCTTGGAAATCGCGCTGCATCGACGCAGAAGGAGCCTATTTTGAAAGTTTTTAAAGAATTGTGACGAATGGCTCAATAATTTTTTTTAAATCGACTCGTACAATTCAGGTTCGTATCTTTTGGTGAAGAAATCCGTTCTATAGTTTGACAAAATATTCTTTATAAATCAATATTTTGCACAGAAAATTACCCTTAGTGGCCTTTAATTATAATTTTATAAATATGAAAAACCCAGATTTCAATGTTTTCTATGAAAAACACAATCAGTGAGTTACATAACGAAAACCGGAAACAATAAGAGTCAATTTATCCAAGAACAAGCACTTTGAACAAAACTGACCTTGAGCAAACATTAAATATAAATTTTTTAAAGTTGACCAAAATCAGGCGCTAAATTCTTTTAAAAAATTGGTGAGGATGCCAAATTATCAAAAAAATTAATTAATAAAACTTGTAAAAGCACTCCCTTGAATAGCTTTTTAAACTAAACCTTTTTTGAGTTCTTTCAGGCACTTCATGCCTACTTTCAAACTTATCTGAAGTTATACGATTTTAATTGTTCTAAAATAATTATTTGAGTATTAAAAGATGTTCATTTTTCATTTTGTAACTTTATACGATTTTACTTTCTAACTAAATAATTTGAAATGTTTCAATCTGAAATTATCGAACAATTTCAATTTAATCATTCTTACATATTTAAATACCTTTAAATTTCGAATTATTCAATATACTGAAGAATACAAATTTAAAATGTCTTAGCTATTAAAATTTTATATATTTTTGGAATTGCTGCTCTGTAGACTAAATAGCAATTATTCTTTTATTAAGAAATTATAACCAAGAGCGTTTAAAAAAGTTTTCAAATGAATTTTAAAAAGCTTAAAAACAGGTCAGAGGTTTTAATGGTTTAATTTATATAATAGAACCACTTCAAATTTGTAACAAGTCTACTTTTTCATGTTTGACTTACAATTATTTAGTTTTAAAAGTTATAAATTACAATTGTGAAAATTAAAAAATAAATTTTAATTTATTTATATTTAAAACCAAATAAATTTGAATACTTCAATCTGAATACATTGAGTTTAAACTTTTTACTTTTTCATGTTGTAGCAATTTCGAATCCCAGAATAAGTTATTTTTGGCGTAACCTATAACTTATAACGAAAATTGTGAAAATTCAAACAATAAGCCCGTATGCTGAAAATGAGGTAAATTTTAACGTTAAAATTTGCGTTAAACTGAAGGCTGAAAAATCTGAAAATTTTACAATTAGTGTTTTGTAAATTGTATTGGTATCTTGAAAGAGAATAATTACTTTTTAAATTAGTTTTTAAATTTTCGAATGTTTTCCTTTTTTACTACCTAGAGGTCAAAAAAGTTTCCCCAATTTTTTTGTATTTTAATAATTTATTTTCTGAGGGATATTCCTATTTAATTTACTCCCGTTTATCAGTGACTGAAATGCATTAAGAAAAAATCGCCAAGACCCAAGGATCAAAGTTGGATGTAAAGCGAATTTTAAAATTTTTAATTGAGATTATATTTATAACTTGTGATTTCAAAAATTTGTATACACATTTTTTAAAATAAATATTGTGGGGAAGCCAAGCGCGAATCCACAATGGTGGCGAAACGGCGATCTACCACCCCCCCCCCCCCCCCAGTGTTTTTGACTTACCTTAAAATGGTACATATATATGTATAAACACAACAGGTGTACACAATTTTGTGATGCCCTCCCCCGACACTTCTCTGGATCCGCGCCAAGGGAAAACATCGACAAGATTCAGGGGCCGAAATTATAATTACAGAGAATTTTCTGTAATTTTACAGGGACGGCTCAAATACATGAAAAAAATCAAATTCCCGATTCGGTAAAACTCTCTCTGTCTCGAATAATAAAATTCAAAAATTAATTAAATTCCCGATCGATTTATAATATTACCGAATTTGAAAATTTTCAAATAATAAAATTCCCTATATAAAATTGTTTTTTAATCAATATTATTTATTTATTAAAATTACGTTATTAAAATATTTTTATCGAATAAATTTTTGTTTAATATTTAGTGTTAAAAAGTTATTGTTTAAATTTAAAATTAAAATAATTCTACAAAAAATGTATAGAAAAATTGATGGGAAAACACTTGTGCTTTAAACTTTTTAATTTTTTAAATTAACAATTCGATTTTCGGAAGATTTTTTGTAATTTAAAAAAATACCATATATATTTTCAACTAAAATATGTTATCCAAAAATATGTTGTTTTTTTAATTATTGTTATTTTACATTCAAATAATAATTTTCAAAAACTTTAAACATTAGAAAATTTGTTTCTTTGGTGTAAATATTTGATTATTTCAATAAAAAAATTAATGAAAAAAATTATCTAGTATAAATTTTTTTACCACTGGTTTATCTCGAAACTTCTTGCTAGTTTCTTTTTTTTAAATTAAAAAATTATATTTTTCGAGAAAACTTTTTTTACAATTTTTTAAAAAGACTATGTGCAGAAAACCTGGCCCAAGCTTCAGATCTGAAAAAATTGAGTGATACATGTCA
The DNA here is from genome assembly GCF_010883055.1 of Belonocnema kinseyi. Taxonomy (NCBI): domain Eukaryota; kingdom Metazoa; phylum Arthropoda; class Insecta; order Hymenoptera; family Cynipidae; genus Belonocnema; species Belonocnema kinseyi. The sequence goes on along the minus strand of NC_046665.1, from coordinate 34,420,077 downwards.
AACTTTTCTAACCTCAAAAAATCTTTCTATTGCTTTACCATCATATTTTACGAAGAATGAGAAAACAAAAATTCGACTTCGTAGTACGGTGAGGGCAGCACCTCGATAGGGCAGAAAATGTAATCTCCTATATATATAATTCCCCACTCTGACGCCCCGTACCGCATCTACGTTTATAATATCTTTGACGTTGGTAAATCCGACAAACCCTTGGAAGTGATGGTTCATCCCTTACTTACGTGGTGTTCCATGGTGTTGCGAATCATTGAACGAATCCCCTTTTAAAAGTGACAGGTAAGTAAAATTTACCCTGTCACAACTCCTCTCTACTTAAATCGGAGCTCAAGGTTTTCCTTTTTACCATTCGGCAAGCGACCAAAACGACCAGAGCCTCGGTTGACCCCTTCAAGTGCACTCATCAAATCTTGATTAGAAAAATGAAAAACTGAAATAAGGCCAAATGATAAGAGATCATAGGGCAAAAGCGTAAGAATAATAATAAGGCAAAAGTGTGAGGCAAAATCATAATATCGAAGCCAGACCCAAAATCATAAATGATGAAAAAAAAGATAGCATAAGCCAGAAGCAAAATTATAACCAGAGATAATGTAAATAAAAACATAAATCAGAATAAAGTAAAATAAAAAGAAAAGGAAGAGAAAGTGAGCGAAAGCATGAAGCGTAGTGGGTGGTCTGGGATTGTTAGGCTGAAGCTAGGGAGTGTTATTAACCCGGAGTAATCGTGCACCTGGTACAGAAATCGGAAACAGTTACCTTAATCTGGCAGGAACGCTGGTCCTTCTAGCTTGGCTGGTCTCTAATCAGCATAACGTTCCGGTTAAGGGTAAATTAAATAAAGTCATTGTACACTTAGTATAGTCTAAACAAACAAAATCTTTATTCTCGTGAAGGAGAGCATAAGCAGAAAACAATACAAAAAAATAAAACTAAGTCGAGTTTCTATAGGACGTCCGTGAGTCAAAAAAATAAGTGTATTGACGAACGATGAGGTCGTAGATGGACTAGCCAAACATTCGCACACAGACGCAGATTCATATAATAAAAAGATACCAAGCCTACATTATTTTATTTCAATTAGACAAAAATATTTCACAGCAAGTTTCTCGCATCCTAGTGTCCATACAGTTTTAAAATTAATTTAAATTATATATACAAAGGCATTTTAAACCGCTTCTTATTAATTCTGTTATGATTAAGTTAGATTAAGTTAAAAGTTTCGAAACTTTCGTTGTTTCCAGTTTCACAAATTTTTCCCTCTTAAATCTATCGTAATTATGTCGCTTTATTCTCACAATTTGTAAATAAATTAGAAAAGAGTAGACATTCGCTAAGTGGCAATCGTGCGTAAAGGTTCCCAATTCCATTTGATCCACCAGCCAGATATTTATAAGAATAATTGCATAAAACTAGTTAATTTTACAACTTCTGATGCATGACTTCTGAATCACATTAAAATTTAAAAAAATCTAATACCACTTAGGTTAAACGGAAAATAAACGTTCTACCATTAGGAGAAGCGATTCGAATTTCAGAGTTGTATGACAGCATTCAATGCACACTTCGAGATGAATTGGTGGTGCTATTCAATGTGGGCCTTAGCGCCTGGCCGCGGGGAGACCATTGGCATAGCAGCTTGTTGGGCCCGAACTTGCTGGCAGGCCCGCCTCGTAAATCCTATCGAGGACCTTCTCCAACTAACGCAGATGCTCCTCAAAAGTCTCCGTAACGACAATAATGTCGTCAAGGTAGGAGAACGCGTTGGGTTTCATCTCGGGAGTAATGATCCTATCTATCAACCTCTGGAAGGTGGCCCGAGCCCCTGTCAAGCCGAACTGCATACAAACTGGAATAACCCGTTATCGGGAACCACAAATGCCGTATAATCGTGGTAGAACTCGTCCAGAGGAATTTGATTAAAATCCGCGCTGAGATCGATTTTCGAGATAAATCTGGCGGCGCGAAGTTGCCTGAGTATATCTGACATGTACGGTAGGGGTGAGCATCCCTTTTGGATATGGCATTGAGTTTCCCAAAATCTAAGCAAAGCCGATAACCACCGTCACCTTTCTTGACCATCACTATAAGAGCCGACCATTGGCTAGTGAACTCCTTAATCACGCTCTTGGCTAGCATCCTATCCACCTCCGACTACATGGGCTCTTTTAGCTTAGGGGACACAACTCAGCACCTTTCCCTAATAGGTGCGTGGCCCTGTATATCTATGTGATGCCTAATCAAGTGAGTGGCGTTAAGCTGGCCCTCCCTTTCAGGAACTATTTTCGGTTTAATTAATTCCTGTTGGTCCCTATCCTGTTCGCTCAAAAAGTCCGAAATACCGCCGCAGTTTTCCTCCACGGTTAGCCATGTGTTGAGTGAGTAAACCAGACCGTCTTTATCTGGCATCCAAATCTCTATAGAACGCGCCGCAAACATCATATCAAAATCCGATTGCGCGTCTAAGCCTAAAACAAACTCGGTATCCAAATTGGTGGCTACCCTGACTTCGCATACCTTAGTAATCCCGTCGATAGTCAAGGGTAGCTCAACCACACCTAAGATCTCATCTCTGGAACCGTTTCCAAAATCCTTGACCAGGGTCTCCAAGATCTTTAGGACTAAGTCGCCGCGAATAAGTGTCCTCGTCGAACCGCGGTCGTACAAAGCATCGACCGAGAAGAAATCTATAGAGATCTTAAGGTGCACTCTACCTCGCCCCAACTCAGTCCATAGTATTCCGGCGATCTAATCAAGATCGGAAAAATTTTTTGTATACCCCCCATCGACGCGAATTTCATAAAGATCTGGTTTTTCGCGTTCCGAATGTATATCGGGGACAACATGAACCGGAAGTTATGAGGGTAAATCTATGAAATTGGGGTCCTCCGTAAACAAAATGGTGCCGTTCGCCGCTTCCTATTTTAAATCAGAAAACGTACACACAGAACGCGGCGCTTCACCCCCCTCAACTATCTTAATTTCTTCCAGAGCTAGCTCAACACGTTCCGGTTGAAAATCTATAAGCACACGACCCGGAAGTGACCAACCAAAGGTACCAACAGGATGCGACGAACCATACGCTCTCTCATTCGTGGGCCTTTTTCACGAAGCGTGACTTTCATTGGGCAGGAGCTTGGTCGTTTGGGCTTTTTATCACGGATCCGTTATTTAGGCTGACTTAGGGCGTTGTTGAGCCGTTTAGATTGTTAACAATGACGTAAACCACATTTGTTTGGGAATAAATAAATCAATAAATAGATCAAGATAATTCTGAAAAAGGCGCCGAGCGGATAATACATTATGCTCACGGGTTGAAAAATAATTAGCAATCCGAACAATGTCTAGAAGCCATATTTCATTTATATAAATACAAATAATTCTTAAACTACAAACTTACATGGTAAATAAATTATTTACGGACATTGCTTGGGAATTATATTTTGTTGGAAAATGTTAAAGTACATTAAATTCCTAAATTTATTTTACTCTTATTCTTAAAAAGAACTTCTGATCATTAAATATTGTTCATACACTACAATTTTTCTTTTAATATTGCAGTCAGTTTCTAATATGGTATATTTTGTACATTATATTTTTCATATACTTAAAACAATAAAACTGTTTTTGAATTAGATATATGCTCTAAATTAAAATAGACATTTTCAATTTAAACAACAATAAATAAACATTTTTTAAACTTTGTTTTTTGTAATTTTAAAAACCCTGCCTGAATTGGTTAACGTGTGCGTCTGCGCGAGCGGCAACGCCGCAGACGGGCTCTGCTGTCTTCAATAAAGGCGTCGTGAACACCATTTTTTCTTGTAGTCGAGTTCTTTCATGCTTCCATAAAATAGGTTTATTTTTACATAGTTCTTTTTTTTAGTATAAATAAACAAGATAAGTGATCGCCTAGTGCAGTTTCTCATACTCAGTTGAGTGTTTGAAGTAAACTAAATATATTTCAGAAAACACCATTTCAGATGGTGGACTGAACTGACTGTTGGAAGAGCCTGGGATGGAGGTCAACAGGAATAAGAGGATGCTCGCAGTTTTTAAATCATAAAAAAACGTTAAATTACAAAAATGCTAACAAATATTTATTATTTATTACTTTTAACTTTATGAATCTAATAATTGTACCCTCTTTTTATTAATTAGGCATAAAGTGGGCTGCCCAACTAAGGCATAGCTTTTTACCTCAATCTGGGCATTCGTTGGGCCGACTGTTACAACCCAGACTGTAGCCCAATTAGGCAGTGATTGGGATGCCCAACTGGGGCCCAACTATTAGTTGGGAAATATAGTTGGGTCCCAGTGTGGCCCCAATTAACTCTTTTCGTGGGACGATGTCGTACATATAAACAAAAAATCCGTTTTCTATCAAACCTTTTAATCCGTTCATCATCCAGTAGAATGTTGGAGGTGCGTTTTTTAGTCCAAAAGGCATTCTGGCATACACGCAGTGTCCGTCTGATGTTCTGAAGGCTGTCTTTTCTGGGTCTTTAGGATGCATTCCTATTTGATGTAATCCACTGGCGAGATCAAAAGCAGAAAAGTATTTAGAATTCACTAACTGACCTATTATTTCGTCGATTGTCGGTAATGGGCAATTGTCAGTTATAGTGTTTTCGTTTAATTTTCTATAGCCAATTACAAGACGCCATTTGTTTTTTCGAGACGCGTCCTTTTTTTAGGTGCTACCCAAACTGGCAAATTCCATGGTGAAATTGAATCCTTTATCATCTCTAATCGAAGCATATATTTTATTTTGTGGGTCACGATATTGTTTGATATGAATAAGATCATCGTTATCAAGCCGAATTTCGTTTTGGTTTAATTCGATCAGTGGTAGGGGATCATCTCCCACTGGAAAAATATCATTATGTGAAGTAATAATCTCTTGAATGTCATGCTTTCCCTCTTTTATATGTGATATACTGATAACCGAGTTGTTGACAAAAGTTCTTGCATTCTTTCTGGATTATATTCGGTTTTATTGTCATTCGAAATCATGTTACAGGATTGAGCCACTGTTGTTCTTTAACTTCATACCTGTTTTAAACTTTGACTTGATTTTCAGTAATAACTAATTCTCCGTCTTTTATATGTGTTATTATCCCGAAACCTTTCACGAAGTTGACAAATGTATATTTACTTTGCGATTCGAGTGGTTTAACAGCGTACAGTAATTTTGGTGTTATTCTTGTAATCCCTTTTTCGAAGTCAACTACGAATCCTCATTCTGATAAAAAGTTCATACCTAGTATTCCCAACCAGGGAAATGCCATATTGTCATCAACAACCTGAAATCTGCATATTTTGTTGTACATTTTTATATCAACTGCGTATTTTGCTTTTACTGGTTCATTATCAATGTTAATAATCCTTATTGGTACATATCTTTTAAAGTATCTTCCTTTTAATATAGACTCTTTTATAATTGACACATTCGCGCCGGCGTCTATCATGAATTTTCCCCCATCTAATCTATACAATTTGAACTGAACATATGGAGTATCTGATCGGTTCCTTGGTTTTGTAATAGGTCGCCCGTCAGCGTCGATGGGTGCTCCTCTTCCAAATTCACCTGATTCCAGTGCACTTGATCTGAAGGTCTGGTTGACAAGGCAGTTGGCTAAAAATTTCGAGGTAGCCCGATTTCTACTTCTGATGCCATGTTAAAAGCCTCATTTAGAGTTTTCGGATTTTGTGGTCGAATTCTAATTCGTAGTCTTCGCGTAATCCTTGCAAAAATGATTTAACTGAATTTGCCGTTTCAATATCATGTCGTAAATTTATTTCAGTTGGTTGGACAGTCATATTATCAATAATTTGTCGTATCTTGTCTTGAATTTTCATCAATATAAATATGAAACTGTGCAATAATCGCAAAAAACTTGTAATAATTGCATCTAACAGAATTCCACGTTCATTTTTCTAAATTTTCTTCTTTGCTCGCCTAATTAATTAAAAGAAATTTTCAACTCCTGTCCCTTTAAATTTAGTGAACTAATTTCAAAGTTTTAACAATAACATATTCAACTGCCGCTGCAAGGTTTTCATCCACGTCATCACTTATTTCTTGATCTTTTGGAATATTTGACTGGGCAATGCTACTTCTGCAATTTTCTAAGGCTCTGAGTTTAGTCTTGATTCTTTCTAATTTGGATGGGATTTGTTGCACATGATTATTAGGATTAGTCGTTCTAGAAGGAGAGTTTGCTTGTGACATGTTTTTCGCGGTACGAAAAATGTCTTTGTTTTCTAAAATCTCGGTAATTATCGTTGATGGCTCGGTTTCTGAAGAACTTATGTGCACGTTTATTTCCCTATAATATAACCACACCAGTTTTTAACTAAAGGTCTAGGCATGTTAGCCAAGCCTTATACGAATTCGTATAAAACGTTAAAAAACTAACAACCCTACTTAATTCAGCCTTCTGCGTGTTCTCCTGTTTAATGTTTGTTCACAACGGAATATTTTTGGTAAATATCCCTCTGAGTCAACCTAAGTTAGGCTGTTTAATTAAGTACCGGTTCGCTCTTTAGGACTATAACTAACCTTTTGTCGCATTGTTTCTCACGGTAGCATAGATCCCGTGTATTACTCCAAGGACGCATATCGCTGACAGTGCAAGATAGTTTCTCACATGCATCTCCGAGTCTAAGATTAACATTATCAGCCAATTCTGTTGAATACCAAAAATTATGAACTTGTCTTTTCTGATTTTTCTATCTGATAATTCGTCTATGCAGGAATTGCAATCTATGTCGTTACTTTATGTCAAATTCACAGGTGAATTTGCGCGAGAACGACAGCAAAACACAAGCAAACCATCTTTTCTATGTCCCATTCTCAATTTAAATTATATTTATTTTGGAATCCAGAAATAATTAATGTCTAAAAAGTCCACGGGACCTTCATTTTGACCTTGAAGTGACCTTCATGGCTTTTTGAAGGTCAACCTTGTTTTTTAAAATGGAAACCCCCTTTTTTACATCTGCAATCGATAGAGCGGAAAATTCTACGTACATGTACGTACCCAAGTCATAGGTCAATTGTAACGGTCAAGGTCAGTTAGAGGTTATTTGAAATTAACCAAATTTTTCAAGAGGTCAGTGCAATTCCTGAAGTAAATTTCAACGAGAAATTCATTGTTGAGCTCTG
>NC_046665.1:34398625-34412791 GCF_010883055.1 Belonocnema kinseyi | reverse complement strand
ACACTCCGAGTTACCTTTAGAATCAGGGGTGAGCAAAATGCATCAAATCTTATCTACCTCGAGTACTCACTCCTGAAATCCCTTATTAAGAAAGCACAGGAGAAGAACTTCTTTGAACAGCTCCTCGATAAGAGGATGCACGGCATCTTCTACAAAAATGTAAAGAATCAGTCATCAGTCGTGTGAGCTAACTTTTGCTTTCCTTAAATCACCCGAATTAAAGTCTGGCACGAAGGTGTTCATTTTGGCATGTCAAGACGGTGTCCTTTTCACATTAACATACCGTCGCCACATTTTGAGCCAAGACATTCCCGATGATAGCTGCAGGGCGTGCCATGCACACCCCGAGCATCTGTCACACATACTATCTAGTTGTCCAGCTCAAGCGGGAACGACCTGCATCCAAAGGCACAATGCGGCACTAAGAAAACTTGATTACCATCTCTGCTACTCTTACGGTATTAACCGTAATATCGCTCCTTTAAATGCTCCTAGGGAAATAGAATCAATTGTCGAGAATGAGAAGTGCCGCATATACTGGAACTTTATATTCTCGGTAATTATTTCTGTTGAACATTCGACGCCTGACATAGCTCTCCTTGACTTTGAGTAGCGAACCATGTTCGTTATCAAATTTTTGGCATAAACTGACAAAAACAGCATAGCCAAGGATAATGAAAAGAAAGAGAGATATAAAGAACTTATAAGGGATGTGCGACGATTGTTTCCAGAATATTCTATTAAAATAATAGCCCTTATCATCGGCACTCTTAAAGGTGCCAAGCTTTCACTAGTTAATAGCGTAAAAATCGTCCCTGCATGCCGAAAATTCGATAACGAACGTGTTCGTTTCTCGAAATCAAGAAGAATTCTGTCAAGCCTCGAGTGTGCAACAGAAACACTTGTGGAGAATATAAAGTTCCAGTATATGCGGCACTTATTATTCTAGATAATTGATTCTATTTCACTAGGAGCATTTAGAGGAGCGATATTAAGGTTAATGCCTTAGGAGTGACAGAGATGATAATAAAGTGCTCTTAATGCCGCATTGTGCCTTTGGATGTAGGTCCTTCCCGCGTGAATAGGAAAACTGGATAGCATGTATAATAGATGCTCGGGGTGTGCATGGCACGCCCTGCAGCCATCATCGGGAATGCCTTAGCTCAAAATGTCGCGACAGTATGTTAAGGTAGAAATGACACCGTCTTTACATGCAAAAATGAAACCCTCCATGTCAGACTTCAATCCGGGCGGTTTAAGGAAATCATTAGTAAGCTCACTTGATATTGACTGATCCTACACATGTTTGTGGAAGATGCCGTGCATACTCTTATCGAGGATCTGTTCGCGGAAGTTTTTCTCCTGTGTTTTCTTAATCCAAGATTTCAGGAGTGAGTACTCGAGGTAGATAAGATTTGATGCATTTTGCTCACCCCTGATGCTAAAGTTAACTCCGAGTGTTTCAGCAGCCTCCTCCACTGCTTTGTACCAAAACGTTCCTTGGCCTAGTTCTTCGTGCTTCCTGACCATTTTAAGAAGAGGGTCTGTTCGATTTGCGACTCTATTGGCTGTACCCAGAATAATCCTGTTGTGAAGGCATTCAAGACCCGATATTCCAGGACCACCTTGACGGTTTGAGATGTAGAGTCGTGGAACGAAGACTTAAGATGCATGCTTTCGTTCATATGCATCACCTTTCATCTCCCAATATCAAAGGATCTGAACTCGTTCTTTGTCCAAGGAACCACTCCAAATGAATAGAGTACTACCGGGACGGCAAGCATGTTCGTTGCAGATACTTTTTTCCTCATCGACAGTTCGGAAGACCAAATCTGGCAGATGAGACGTTTGTATCTGTTTCAAAGAATACCCTTTATCGATGTTACAACCTGAAAACAATACCTTGACGCATTTGTCCAACCAAAATTCCATTCCTATTTCCTTAGTGTATCGTTCGACAATCCCTAGAGTTAGATGTAGTTGCTCTTTGTTTTTAGCATAGATCTTAAGATCATCCATATAAAATACATGAGTGACTTTGTACTTTCGATCTGCAGGTTTGCCGCAAAAGTATTTCTGGTAATAGTGATGTACTAGAGATAGTGGCAATAATGTGAGGCAAAAGAGAAGTGATCTCATGGAGTCGCAAAGAAAGAAACCTCTCTGAAAGGTAATCTTGTTAGTTGTCACAGGATTTTTACCAGATGAGATAGTAAACCTGGTCTTCAAAAGCGGCATCAATCTCTCAATACACCTCACGATTCCCGGTAATCAATCCAGGCCATCGATAGGTCACGCTGGTAGGATGCTGCATCTTTGCAGATACATCTATCGATGAGCAGGTTCTCCCGACATCCTGCTAAGCCTTTCTTTGAGCCGCATTGTTCATACATTTCTTGCCATACATTTCCGATTGGCCGAACAATCCTCTCATTTAGGATAGCTGTGAATATCTTCGATAATGTGTTCAGACAAGTGATTGGCCTGTAATTCTTCGGGTCAGCTAAGTTGTCCATTTTCGGCAGGTGTACTGTACACCCTTCCACCAACCACTCCGGAATTGCATTTTCCGACATTAAACATGAGGTGAAAATACGGGCCAAATGCTGATGGGTTGAAGAAAACTTCTTCCACCAGAAAGTCTTGATGCCATCTGCTCCCCGAGCAGAAAAGTTCTTCATACCCCTTAATACTTTTTTGACCTCCTCGGTGTTGATGGGTGGACATTAGGGTGGCTCAAAAACGCTTTTTTGTTTTAGAGGGAAACGACCCCTCTCCCCTTATTTATTTCCAAATGCGAAAAAAGAAATTCCCTAATTTTTTATTTTAAACGGTGCCGGTTTTGACTGAAGTTTCCCGTGTAAAATGCATGGGGAAAAATCACTTTTTTAAGTTTTTGGAATAATTTTTTAGGGCTTGAAAAAATATGATGGAAAAGTATGGGAAAATGTAGAGAATTATCGAACGAAGAATTTCATGTATCAGAAACATGGATTTGACACTCCTACACACCCCCACGAGTACCTGAAAACTACCCTTAAAACAAGCAATGTTCATTCTTCATAAAGTCGACCTTTTGAGCACTGTATTCCGGTCTTCTTTTTTACTTAAAATTATTAATATTAGTCTAGTGGAATATTTATTATCCTTGATTAATTAATTTTAATTATGAAACCAATGGAATTTGTTTAAATAATTTGTTTGAAAAAAAAAATTTCACTTAAAATTATTACTATTAATCTACTGGAATATTTAATAACATTAAATCATTAATTTTTTACTGTTTAAACTAATGGAATATTTTTTAATATTTTTTTTTAAATTCGTTTTTTGCTAAAAATTATTTCCATTGGTCTAGTAAAAAATATTTATAACATTAGTTCATTAATTTTTAATTATTTAAGCAAATTGAATTTGTTTTAAATCATTTATTTTCGAATTTTTTAAAAATTAAAATGATTACTGTGGGTCAAACTTATATGCAGGATACATGAAATTCTTTGTTGAATTATTCTCTACAGGCCCCCATACTTTCCCGTCACATTTTTTCAAACTCTAAAAAATGATTTTAATAACTCAAAAAAGTGATTTTTCCCCATGCATTTTACATGGCAAATTTCAAGTCAAAACCGGCACCTGTTAAAATAAAAAAATAAAAAATTAGGGAATTTCTTTTTTCGAATTTGGAAAAAAATTGAGGGGATCGTAGCCCTCTAGCATTAAAAAATTTTTGCCATGCATTTTTGAACCACCCTAGTGGGCATTGTTTCTCAGGTGTTATGAGGGCATCACACAGCTTCTTAAAGCTATTTGTGTTCTCTAAGTCTTCGTCCATGCTATGCTGCATTTCATAGACTTCTCTCCAAAATACTTCGACCTCCTCTGGTGTGGGCGGTTGGTCGACAGCAACTGAAGGGTTTTGGAAGTGTCTAGATGGGTCAGAGAGAAACTGTTGGCTTTCTCTGACCCATCTGTCTCTCCGCTCTAGACTTCTCTTAGCGTAAGATAGAATCCGTATTCTCTAAACAATATGCTGCCTGATGGTCAGCAGCCTTGACTTGTTAACTGTGTGATAGCGGATCCGGAGTTCGTACGCAAATTTTCGAACCTTGGCGGTAAAATTCCTTCCAGATGTTATGTAGTCAATAACACACTGAATGCGGGACGCGTATTGTTTCGTCCATCCTATCTTTATGGCGAGTTGATGCATTCATCTTTTGGTCTTATGATAAACCGTTGGTTTCTTTTGGTTCGCATCGGCCAAAGCTCTCGCTGCATTATACATACAACAATTCATAGTCCAGGGGTCGAATTCTTCGGAAAAATGTCCACGCAGCTCGTCATCCATTTCAGCCAGATCTTTGGGCTTGAGAGAACCCTGGCTGTTGATGTTTCTCCGGGTCATAAACCATCGCTCTTCCTCTATCGGATGCCTGCCCGCGATTGGTCTTAGTGTCGCCTCTCTTTCTCTGTTTCCGGCTTGTTCTGGCTCTGCTAGAGTGGGCGCTCCGCTTACATAGTCCCTTTTTTAAAGTAGTTTGGCATGGTTTCACAGATGTTGATGCGAAAACATCAATAGCTCTGGGTGTTTCTCGCACCACAAAGCATGCAGTCGTCCCATGTATCCCTGTTCAGGGGCCCCACTCGCATCGTAGCACTCTAGCAAGTCGTGATTTTGTCGCTCCGTCCACCTAAAGGTCCTGAGATTCCGCCGATCCATCGTATTATCTTTATCTTCATTGGCTCCCCCAGCTCTAGAGTAATCGGTACTGCTGGCCGACCCATTGTAAAGACCCCTACGCCTTCTGTTGCTTTAAACCGCGCTAACTACAACTATGTTTGGTATTGTCATTGTTGCTCCCACGAGTAGCTAGGTAAAGGGGCTCGTCCATCCTTGTAGAGCCCCGCATGCAAGGATAAGGCTGCTTACTCTGCGAGGTCGCCTGGTACCCCACAGTCACCATTCGAGACACCTCATCCAGGTGCCATTCAGCTTTCGGCACGATTTTCACACCTCCGCTTGGTGTTTAATTTCTTCGTGACCACCCCTGGGAAATTGGCCGCGACTGCCGCAACCCGAAGACGCGTTCGGTAACTTTGTCATAGGCCCTTCGGACTAATTCTAGAAGAATCAAAACAGAATAAAAAAAGGAAAGAATCAAATATTAGTTGAATTAAGTTGGAGCCTTAGCAGCACTGTTTATATTTTTGTAAATAATAATTTCTCCAGGTTTGACATTAATTCACACCGAGAATGAAATAGTATCTTGGCACGCAATCGCTAACACATCATAACATTTTCCACGTTCTAACACGTTATAACATTTTGAGGATAGAAAAACAACAGCCACACGTCCATCAATCCCACTTAAGAATAAGGTCCGTGTCCGTCCTTAATTATCCAACACGACGCACATTGAAAAAATATTTATATTGGTATTAGGAATGCTTCCAAAATAATATTGAGACATATCAATTTCTATTTTCTCTGACACCTACTTCATTTTCCTTACTTTCCTGACAAACTTTTTCCCTTGACATTTCCCTGACTTCCCTGACATGTGGCCACCCTGATTATCTTTAAGCCAAAAAGATAATTTTTTTAGAAGAAAGTTATATCGCTAAGTTCAGAAAGGGAACTATCTTTTTTTTATCTTAGTTAAATTTTCAACAACGTAGCTACAGTTTTCACAACATAGTGGAATTTTCAACGTACAAGAATGGATTTTTAACCAAATAGTCGAGTTTCTAAACAAAAAATATTCTGACTCAATCAAAAACCCGTAAATTTTCAAGCTAAGAAGGCTAATATTTTATAAGAGAGTTGAATTTTCATTGCAAAAAGGACAATCTTTCTATGAAAAAGACGAATATTCAACAAAACATTTAAATTCTCAACTGAAATGTTGAATTTTTAACAAAAAAATGTATGATTAAAATAGAAGTTCAAGTTTGCAGCAAGTGGTTGAATTTCCAATGAAGAAAAAAAAATTCGAAACGAAAAATAGAGAATTGTTGTTACTGCGAACAAAAAAGATAGTTTTATTTTAAATAAAACACAGTTCAAATGGACCAAAAAGATTAATTCTCAGCGAAAAATTATGACTTCGATCAAAAAATACGTTTGTTTAAGAGCATAGTTGAATCATCATTTGTACCAAAGAGTTAAATTTTCAAACCAAAAATATCATTTTTCAAGAGTACGAATTTTTGACCAACAAAAATATATGAATTCTCAAATGATCGAATCAATTTTAAATCAGGTAGGTACTACACTTGAATTTGCAGAGTTTTTCAGGGACGAAATATGATGTTTTTAGAGGAAATTAGGCGACGCGTATTTTCGCGATTTGTGACCAAAAAATTTTAAGGAGTTATGGGTATGGGATTTTTTTGGTATTTGAATACTAAAAGCAGATTTTCTAAGAAAAAATACATTCATATTTGTTGCCAATTTTCGATTGAATTTTTACTATCATGAGGGAAAAAAATGTGTGAGTTTTATGCGGGCTAAATAACTTTTGTGGCCAGGAGCATTTTTTTTTATAAAATCGAATTCTCACATTTTTCTTGAAAACAACAATAGATACGGAAAAATGTTTAGAAGATCTTTTGTACAGTTAAGAGAGTTTTACAAAAAGTTCTGGTACTCATTTATGATATCTTGCACCATTTCCGAGAAAAATACAAAAATTCAATGTTCATGAGCAAAAAAATTCTCTTGTTCTCAAGAATAGTTTAGCCCACATAGAACTTATAAAATATCTTACTTAGGGGGCGGAATAGTGGACCTACATTAATCCACCAAGCAATAGATTCTTTAATCAAACGTTTGTCAATATACAGCGGTCTGAAGTTTTCACTTTTTCACGCGTTTCTTCACCTTCACGTTAGTGTAGATTAAAAAGCGGGCCGCAAATTTTTTCTTGGTCAAATTTAGATTTTTACGCTCGATGGTACCACGTTCAACTTCCGCAACGCTCTGGCACGAATACTGTCAGGTCTAATGTGCCCAGAAATTATATTTAACTTTTTTGAGATGATTATCTGTGCAGAAATATAGAGAATACTCGAATATGAGATATTCTCGTAATATGAGAAAGCGGGGTATCAGCTAAACTAAGAGACGCAGTTATTGCCCATATGTTTCTAGTCCTTTAAACTATTTTTTAAATTCTATATATAAATGAACAATCGAAATTCTAAAAAGTCTTTATTCATTTCAACTTTCCTGGTTTATGGAGAAAATCTGCTTTTAGTATTTTCAGAAAATACGAATAACTCCGTAACAAATTTTTTGTCACAAATCGAAAAAATACGCATCGCCTAATTTCTTCTAAAAAACAACATATTTCGTCCCTAGAGATTCTGGAACTTCAAGTGTAGAACCTGCCTGATTTCAAATGGATTCGATAAATGTAATAGTTGAATTTTCGACTAAAAACGACCAATTTTTAGACAAAAGCTGATTAATGAAATTTTAGTGAAAACATCATTTGTTACGGAAGAAACGAATTTCCATCGAGATAGTTCTCCAAACAAATAGTAGAATTTGTAACCAAAGGAAAAAAATTCTGAAGAAAAAATGTTATTATAGACTTTTCAATTAGAAAATATTAACTTCCAACGAAATTTATTGGGTTTCATGAGATCAGAGGGAATAAGACGAATACTTTTTTAAAAAGGGGCAAAGTGGAGAGTAAAGGAAAGAGTCAGTGTGACGCATTTTTAAAACTAACCCTTAAATACTTCAAATTATTCCATATTATTAATACTTAACGACAAAAAAAGAAATTCGCAAGAGAAACTGACGTTTATCAGAAATTCTTTAATTCCAAATTCAAATATAATGTTCTTATTTACATATTATCTATCCTATAGTTGAAAATCAAAAGATAATATTGTTCTAAGGAGAAATTATAGATTTTTATTCACAAAAGGGGAAACATTTCGATGAAACGAAAAATTACAATCTCAGATGGATAGAGTTAATGAAATGATTTAAATGTGGTGTTTCGACCTCAGTTTCGACAGTATAGTGTATTGTAACAGGAAATATAAAATTCTCTCATCATTAACTAGTTATATTATATCGATAGCAGTGAACAAGGTCAACATATAAATATACACTCATTACGTTAATTTAACAGATTCGTACAGTACATACAACGATTCTATACACACTTAGGTCCTCTAGATCGGTTTTTTTCGGTCGCTTAAAAAACATACACATATATATATATATGTATATTCATAATTTCACGTAGACATTCAGGTACCTCTCCGATCAAAATATTTATACAAATTCGACAGTAAGACTCACGATGTTTTTCGCAAAAGTATCAGTGAAGATTTCACTTTCTTCAGAAGGAAATAAATGCGAAAGTTCAATAAACAGCAAAAACTACTCGAATAGAATGTGAACATCGAAAAACGTACGCACAAACGATGGCATGTAAAGACTTTTTTTTGGCACTTATTATTTCGAAGGAAATTCAGCCTCAATGCCATTTTATTAATTGCATGAGAGACGGATTGATACAAGAACGACCAACTAGTTTAGTCAATTATTAGAATAACCTCATGTACTGTACAAATAAAGAAAGCAAAAAACTAGTCCAAACCCCTAATTTTCCCGGCACAGGAAAATATATGCATATATAATTTTGTAAATTGCTGTTAAGAAAAAGTTTCGTCTGAAAATATTTCATAAATTCTGAGGAAGCAGACAAAAATGTAGAAAGAGATGGTCGATAGAAGAAGCCACGCTTGACAAAAATATATATTTTGCACAACGCCGACACTTTAGACTCATTGCGACAAACGGCTTGAAAGCGAAATCTTGGGAAGACATAATCCAAAAGAAGATCGAAAATCTGACGTCAGAGTTCATTCGAAAAAGAAGAAACTTGATCACACTTGCAAACAATATGTTATCACGCACAACAGCGAAACTTTTAACGAGAACGTAGAGAAGGCCCAAAATTCCAAGAGCTTATCCTTTTTTATTAGTATAAGTATTTGGTAACTTATTGCGGAAAATTTTTCTTGGAAAAAAAATGTGAAACGCGCGGTTTATAAATTTTGTACAAGTTTTTGATAGATGTCAGACGTCATATTTTCGATCTATCTTCTATTGGATTGTCTTCCCAAGATTTCACTTTCACGCCGTTCACCGCAATGCATTGCCAAATTCTTATTATAATAAGGAACAATAAAGTATTAGAATTTTGGATCTTCCCACCGATTTTGTTTAAAGTGTTGAAATTGTGCAAAAAAAATATTTTTGTCAAGCGTGGCTTCCTCTATCAACCATCTCTTTCTACATTTTCGTCTGCTTATATTTTCAGACGCAACTTTTTCTTATCGACAATTTACAAAATTGTATCGACTGCGAGATCCAATACAGAACACATACGTATAATTGAATTTGATCTAATTAAAAATAAAATTACATATACAGATTTTCCAGTGCCGGAAAAATTTGGGGGGTTGGATTTAGACTAATTTCATAGCAAATCGGCCATTTTCAAACTTGCGTATGCCTTAACACATTTACGTACGAGTTTAGAATTTTTCAAACAACTGGTATTGAATGGGATAAATCTAAATATTTATATTAGTAAACATACTCAAATGTGTTTCGACATTGGATCATTAAGATACTTTAAAAAAAGAAAAAGGTGTTTCAAAGAAAAAAATACATTATAAACTTTATTTTTGCTTCCAACAATAAAATAAGCATCAATAACTGAACATATATTTTTTTAACTTTAGCTTTAGCATCATCAAAATTCAGTCTTTTTAATTTTTGATCTACCTTAATGATATGTGACATACTCAAATACCTCTATTACCGACCTCACTTTATCAATTCATTGCTTTTTTTGTTTGAACTTAAGAAATTTTTTTGCAAATATAATATCGGACTAAAACTTTGGAAAATGTATCAGAAGAACATAAACTACGTTTATGTGCTTCTTTTGAGTAGGAATTTCGCTCAAAATTATTCTCAAATAAATTAAAATTGGGACCATTTTTTGACATATTTTCTTTGCAATCTTGAATTTTTATGAACCTAAGAACTTTTTTTTATATATAAATATCTGCAGAATGTGCAAAAACGTACATAAACGTAATTTACTATCGGCTTTTGCATTTATCCAAGTTTAAGGCCGATATTTTATGTATAAAAAAGTACGTTAAAAAATGCCATGTACAAAGAAAGTATGTCAAACATTGGTTCCAGTTTTAATTCCTTTGAAAATAATTTTTAACGAAACTCATACTCAAATAAAGTACATAATCGCATTTTACGGTCTTCTGATACATTTTCCAAAGTTTTGGTCCGACATTTTATTTACAAAAAAGTTCTTAAGTTCAAAGAAAATTCAGTAAACTGAACAAATGAGTTCGGCAATGTAGGTATTTCAGAGTGCCACATGTCCTTATTAAATCTAAATTTAAGCTACCAATTGTTTTTTTGTTGTTGTTGAGGAAGTCTAATTAAACTCTGATCTACTTTGATATGAATTTAATGAGGATTACAATATTTAAAATAGACCTTATAAAATCATTTACAAATTGTCAATGCAGGTATGAATTATGAATGCTATATATATATTATAGTCGATCAAAGAATTTACAGGGTGTCGATTTATTAGGAAACTAGAAATTGGACTTAATGTCTTAGGAAAATGGAAAGTTACAATTTACTATTGAAAAACATTTGAATTTCGAGGGAGTTCATATTGAAAGGTAATGATTGTAAGTGTGACCAGCATCTAACGCATTATTTCTATTTTGTTGAATCAACTTGATTGCATCTAAACTAAAAAGTATAACAGAGTAAAAAGTGTTTACAATAATAAAAGTGTACCATTCTGACAGCTTTGCAAAGGAACACAATTTATTTTCTATTCGAATTATAGATCTTTCATACATAAAATCTTTTAAAAGATTTCGAGCTAAAAGTTTCGTTTTTGCTAATAAGAAAATTTTCAAGTTTAAAAGACTCTAATTATTTCAAATTTCAATGAATCAAGTTTAATCTTCATGAGTTTAAGTTAATTAAACAGGGTTTTCCTAAAACTTATAGGGTTTCTACTCAAGACATAATTAAAACTTCCGGGGTCACCAATTTCTTCCGGTTGTTTTCATAATTAAAACCTTCGAAACTATACAATGTATAATTTGAGATATTAAAAAAAAACTCGCCAAATAACGGAATCAAATGTGGAATAATTTTAAGTTGAAGCGTAACAAATTGAAAACTGAACAGAAATGCTCAGTAAGTATAGTGTAAATTCGTAGATTTAGAAATTAGACAATATTCAGATTAAAAATACTTAAATTAATCAATTCTGAACATTATCAATTTAATTATTTAGCTAGTAGGGTTTTCAATTGAGAATTGTATAAGTTTGAACAATTTAGATTTCAAAGCAGAGTTTGCAATGCATCTTTTAGAAAACTTCTAAGCTGTCAGTCTGCACATTATTCGATAAATGCATTGCAATCTCACGAAATTCCATGTTCTTGAATGTAAATATTTAAGTATCAATCGAAATTCATTCTTAAACCGTACAATTGGGAATGGTTTTAATTTGAAACGAAAAATGTTGAATTTTACAATCTCACAATTTTTCTAATTTCAACGCTTTTAAAATTCAAAATTGTTCCAGTTTAAAATAAAATTGTATAATTTTCAAAGATTAATTTCAAAATTAATCAATTTCACAGGCCACTAGTTCAAAATTGTCCCACTAAAGTATAAATCCGAAATTATTAGATTTTTAGCATCTTCAATTTAAAGTTATTTAAGAATTAACTACATGAAGAATTGTAATTTAAAAGTCTTAAATTTCAAGCGCTCTATGATGCTTTCAATTTAAAATTAAGTTTTTAAGTCAGTGTCATGCTAGCTAGCAATGTGAGCCAGCTCGAGTTCTTTAAGCATACGTATTTATAAATGCATGTTTTAATTTATACTCCTGGCCTCGGGAGAAGTACATAGAAAATTTCCCTTACCACCACTGTCGCCTAAGCCATCGGGACTCTTACGAGTTATTTAACTCAATTTGGCCTAACTTGAAAAATCATAAACTCGCTTTTTCATAAATTAATTTTTTCCACCCTTACAATTTATATTTCCAATCTCCCCTGTTCCTTCCTAACCGACACCCTGTCCTAATATATTTAAAAAGTTTCACAACAAGTCGCTCCAGACTCTCAATCCGTCTCTCCATCCGGAGTGAATTTACGTATGTATATGCCTTAGGCCTTCCTCGCACCTCTCTCTAGATTTCAGCCAGCCCCTTCTTCTCTTCTTTTATTCTTCTCGTCGGCTCGCTATCCTTAGAAAGATTGGAATCTCAGGATTGCTGAGTAATCACGTCGCTCCTCCCTCTCTCGTACACTCTTTCCCTTTCACAGGTCCTTTCGGCAGCTGTTCGTCGGAGATCCTAGAGGACTGGAAGTCCTCGAGCTTGTTCAGAGTTCAGTCTTATCGCATGGTTCTGGCCCGCGCTGGTCACGTCATTTGAGCCGCGTTGAAGTCCCTTTTTCTCGGTGCAGGAAAGTGTTGCGAGCCGGCTATCTGGAATTGCTGGACATAGGGGTTGTTCTTAAGAGCGTTTCCGCCTGGCGAGCCGACTGTGTAGGGTGGTGGAATGGCAAGCATTCCAGTCTGCTGGAGGTACTGCTCCCTGTAGAGGTTTTGCTGGGTCATGTAATCTCCATTAAGAGGACTCTGGACATGCGAGTACTGAGCTTTGGTGACTTTGGTAACTTGGCTGGTGTTGCAGTCTCTGTAGTCTTGGTAGCGCTGTTTCGTTGGAGACATTCCAGGTGGTGTGACGCTTTTCAAACTCTGGGTTGGACTCTGACTGATGGACTCCAAGACGTGACGAGGCATGATTGGTGATGGAGTACAGTTCTCTTCAAGACCATCCACTCGGTTTGCTGTCATGTAAACTGGAGCACTCTCTGGCCTACCCCCAATGATGTTCCGCATACCCTCACGGTCCTTGGCACTCAGACTTTGTCGCGATGTGTACATGACACTGGCGTGATTCTTGATTGTTGAAGATGACACGTTCTTTAAGTCGGCGAGGTTTGACCACGACATACTAGCGAGTTCCCAGCGATGTAACAACCCGGTTATGCGATCTGCTCTTGCTGATGCGTCAAGACTCTCGTCATAATCTGGCCCCTGGAAATTACAAATATCATTAGATCCAACTCCAATTTCACAGGGACTTACTTATACTAAATGAAAAGATTTGAGCTGTCTCGCAAATAAAAGCCCGAGTATGCATAGTTCTTAAATTAATCATTTTAGACTGCTCAATGTATAATTCGCGAGTCACTCTGGTAGACTCAAGAAGGTTTTAATCGTGCTAATTTGCTGAATTTTTCGGGCTTAAGCTTTTCAAATTTGAGGCAAATCGTCTAAAATAAGTAACTCAAATCTGATACTTCGTGAACAAAATTATTAAGCTTTTTGAATAAGAGTGGGCTCTAAAATCTAAGAAAAAAACATCCATTCATTTACTTTTTTTCCTGCATGTTTAAATTCCTTTCCAGTATTTAAAATGACAGAATTCAAGCTTCTGTAGACAAACAGTTTTTTATTTCAAGTATTTAAAACTAAACTTCAAATTAAAGCATTCAAAGTGCATTTTTTTTTAATTTTACTAAAATTATTCTTAAATACTTGTCAATAATTAATGTATAATAATCATAAAATTTAAATTATATATATAAAAGAAAAAGTAAAAAATCACCTAGTACAGCATAAACTCAAGCGAATAATTAATACGCTCGACAAGTGTGAACATCTAATCAAAGTAATGATGCACAATTGCCTGAGTGAAGTGATAATATCTATCAAATTAAAGTAATTAGCATATAAATAGCTTTACATGAATATAAATCTTACAATTTAAAAGCTTCGACCTAAAACAACTGCAAATAACTTGCCCCACTGAATTCCTGTAATTTCAATCGATTTAATTATAATTTCTTCTACGTATGCCTCCTGCATTTTTCCCGCAAGTGTTATAGCATATTGTTGACACGCAGGGATGCTTTTTAGGCTATTATCAAGTGAAAGCTTGGCACCTCCAAGAGCGCCGATGATAAGGACGATCAGTTTAACAGAAT
>NC_046665.1:34397232-34398525 GCF_010883055.1 Belonocnema kinseyi | reverse complement strand
ATTTTTGAATATATTTTACTTACGGTGCTTAATAAGCTAATCCCTCTGTAATTATCGCACTCGCTTTTATCTCCCTTTTTCTTGTATATTGGTACGATAATAACTTCTTCCAATCGTCTGGGAGGTCTCCCATCTCGAAACATAAATTTATCAATTCACACAGTCTATGTGGTATGCACGCGCCACCGTGTTTAAGCATTTCAGCGTTAATACCGTCTACCCCGGCAGCCTTACCGTTTTTCAAGTTCTTAATTATAGCCCTAACCTCAGTGACACAGACTTTTTCAATTGAGTTTTCCATCGCATCGTGTTCAACATCGCAGTTGTGGTGTCCTATAGCTTCATCTCCGAATTGTCTCCTAAAATAGTCTCTGAAAGCCTCTAGTATTCCGTCTGTATCATATACCATTTCCCCCCTACTATTTTTCATGTTGACAATTTCTGTACTTTTCTTTCCTTTCATTTTTTTATAAAGTAGTTTCCTGCTTCCTTCAAAGTCGTTTTGTATTTTTATCTCTTCTTCTGCTCTAATTGTATCTTTACTTTCTTTAACTAATCGTTTAAGTATCCTGTTTTCGCGTCTATAATCATTTCTACGTCTACTTCTTTCCTCATTGCTGAGACCTGCGATGTTCAAAGTTGTCTTGTACGCTTCTCTTTTTGCTTTTTGGGCAGCCTGAATTTCATCATTCCACCACGCATCACCAGAAATTCTTCCTACAACTGCGGTACCACACACTTCGATCGTACAGCTAACAAGGATATTCCGTAACATTGTCCAGGTGCCCTCTATATCTTTGTATTTTATACGATCCTCCCATGTAGCCCTATCTATGCTTTCGATTATCTTATTTTGGAAATCTATTCGCACATCCGTTTTCTGCAGGTTCTCAATTTTGATTCGCGTTTGTTTTGCTTTCTTGGGTCTCTTTTTTCTTCATGTACATGTACATGTGAATCATTTTATGCCTAAACCAAGTATTTGTAATAAACAAACCCCTTTCTAAGCATAGACCAACTAGTTTATCTCCGTTATAGTTTGTTCTTGGCTCCCCAAAATTACCTAATACTCTTTCTGTATCCTGATTTTGGATGCCCACTCAACCGTCCATGTCTCCTAGTAGAATTACTCTTTCCCCATGTTCGCAAATGTTTATTGTGTCATTTAAAGTGTCCCAGAAGGCGTCTTTGACTTCTCTAAGATCACTATCAACCGGCGCGTAGCATGCTATGATAAATAGTCTTCTGATTCCTACTTTCATTCTAGCCCACAGCAGTCTGGGAGACACGAAA
>NC_046665.1:34390952-34397132 GCF_010883055.1 Belonocnema kinseyi | reverse complement strand
TATTTCGACATTTTCAAGAGCGAAAAAAATCACGATGTCATATGAAACTTGAAATGTTTGGTATTGGATATTGTTGACAGATGACAATATGCCAATTAGCACGAATGGTAAGTTCCGACAGTGCCTACAAGTGTGCCTACTGGCCGCTAAATGGCAATACCGGTTTCATATGTATACACCTGGTATATATATAAAATAACGTTGAAAAAATTAAAATAAAAAAAAAATGTGTGGAAAAACGACGAAAGTTACGAGAAAAAACTTCAACAAAACCTGTTTACAAATTTCTGTCGGAAATCGAGCGCGCAGCGCGAGTGTCACAATGAGAATGTGTACCTCAAAGCCTACAGAGATTTGAGAAACTTAATCTTTGACTATACTTATTTAAGTAGACAATTCAGAATATGAAGACGCATATAAATACTGCCATCTAAAAGAGATCTTTTTGATAAAGTTTTTTTCAAGCATTCCAAATGCAAAGAATAAATATTCGAGCGCGAAGCGCGAGATTCAACCGTCGCACTCAAACTTGCGAGCGCAGCGAGCCGCGCGCGATGAGAACGGCAGATTTTTTTGTTTAAAATTAATTGTGTGAAAGTTAGACAGTTTTTTTTTTGTGTCTATTATAAAATTCGCGTTTCGGCACGTACGTCGAATATTTATTCTTTGCATTTGGAATGCTTGAAAAAAACTTTATCAAAAAGATCTCTTTTAGATGGCAGTATTTATATGCGTCTTCATATTCTGAATTGTCTACTTAAATAAGTATAGTCAAAGATTAAGTTTCTCAAATCTCTGTAGGCTTTGAGGTACACATTCTCATTGTGACACTCGCGCTGCGCGCTCGATTTCCGACAGACATTTGTAAACAGGTTTTGTTGAATTTTTTTCTCGTAACTTACGTCGTTTTTCCACACATTTTTTTTATTTTACTTTTTTCAACGTTATTTTTTACGAATAAAAAAAAGTACGCGTCCTATCAAGAAGTGATTCTTAACGAAATTGTAGATCTTTTTTGGGATAACCATTTTTGCAAATTCATCTTTTTTTGTATCCTGCATAGTTTGTCCACAAAATGGAATTTTTTATTTTCCATTATCTTTTGTGCAATCAAAATTTGAATTTTCGATTTTTGAAGAAAATGCAAAAATTGTTTATAATAATCTTGTAGGGATTTCAAAAAGAAATGTTTTTCTTCTCTTGACTTTTTTTCATATCGTGCGTTTTTCGGCTTCAAATTTTGATTTTCGGTTGATTGAACAAATTTTGAAAACGCTATAATTCTGAGAATTTTCTTTTTATCGAAAAAAGACATAAGGATAAATTGTTTGTTCTTTTTAATACTATAAATATCCGTACATAGAATTTTCCAATTCAGAAAAAAGTGGTCTCAAAAATTTTTTAAATGCGCTCACTTTTTGAATTTTTATCAAAAATAGCTGGTTAACGAACTCGTCCTTTCTTTTAGGACCTAGAAAAAGTGCGCCAAAGATGGATTTGATTCGTTCATTTTTTCGAGAGTTATCGTGGTTACGGATAGACAGACAGACAGACGCCATCGTGAAAACCTGATTTTCGGATTCAAGGGGTCTCGAAACGTGGAGATCCGTTGAAAAAGTGTGATGTCAAATTTTCGACAATTCTAATACTTCCTCAATCATAAATGATGAGAATGTAAAAATGCAAAAGCGGTTCGAAGTATTTTTATGCTTCATAGAACCGTAAAACGAACATCCTGAAAGAAGCATCCAAATTCGAGAAAACCTTTGTCAAAGGAACGGCTTGCCCTCAAAATCTCCGATTTTTACACATAAAAGATTGCATATGTTTGATACATTTTAATTTTTTTTAAGTACCTTCGAACTATTACTACGCTTTATAAAATTGTTGAAAGAACAGGCAAAAAGAAGTTATCACTTTTTAAAAAATCCGAATCTTTATTATGACTCACTTCTGAATCGAACTGGACCACCATAATCATCTACAGGGACTTAAGTTAGGCCAAACCAATTATTTTTAGCGAATGAAACAAATTTCCTTAATTTGGAAATTACACCCTTCTACCTGACGAACCTTCATATGTAAAACGAATACAGATTAACTTGTCATATTAATTATTCTACAAATTGTACATTGTCCAAACAGTTAAAGAATTTGAAAAATTTCAGAAGACTCATAAAATTGAAGAATGTACAACTGACTATAAAACTGAAGAAATATTATTATATATTTGACGCATTTTGTTCTTGAAAATGCGAATGTGTGTCTCTACAGATTTAGTAGAAATTAGCGACTGACGGTCAAGTACGACTGGTATGTATATTTGCGAGCGCGGAAAGAAAAATGACACGTATCATTCAACGTGACAAGGAAACTTTAGAGCGGTATAAATATATAGGAGAAAATAGCCCTTATACGGTTAAGAAGTTTCATTGTCATTCATGATCACTATGGAATTTATAAGATCTTTAATTAATATGTATTATAACCCAGGCGGAAAAATTATCCATAGTTTATGTATAGTGTGAAATATTATATATAATGTTCATTTGTGTTTAGCGAAAATGTATTAAACAAATGAATATTGTATATAATACTTCACACTATATATAAACTATATGGGGCATTCCACACAATATTTGCCACCAAAAATGTTTTTCGCGTGAAGTATTTTTTTTCTAGTTTAACATTCACAAATATTCGATACGTATTTTTTATTTGAATATGAAACGCGAAGTTTTCGAAAAATTTTTTAAAAAATGTATGTTCATAAAAAAGTACCTTTTTCAATTGCTTATACTGCAATATTAAACAAAGATATGAAAATTCATACGGAAGATCAAATGTGGGCCTTTCCAACTTTCGAATAAAGTATACTAAAATCCACTTGAATGATATCTTTAATAATATAAATCAAATATTTGATAGCAAATAGATTTTTTTTCAATTTGGACATGTTAAAAATTTTTTTTAAATCGTGGAATAAACGTTTTTCTTGATCTGGTAAAAACTTGGGAGCGGGTAGTCGAACACTTTCGAACAAATGAATTTTTGAATGGCAATAAATTCTGAATATGTTAAATTAACAACATAGAAATATACTATTTTGCAAGTGGATGATTGTGTTTTACTTATCGCGTAGGCAGTCGAGTCCCAGTCCGAGCCAGTCGCGCTGCGGAACACTTTGCGCGCACAAGCAGCTATTCCAAAATTCATTGCTTCGAAAGTAGTTCACTAGCCACTCCCAAAATTTTACCAGATCAAGAAAAACGTTTAGTTCACTCTTTAAAATAAAAAAAAATAAATAAAAACAGGTCTAAATTGAAAAAATCTATTTGTTTATAAATATTTGCTTTATATTATTAAAGAAATCATTAAAGTGGATTTTAGTGTAATTTATGCGAAATTTAAGGAAAATGCCCACATTTTATCACCCGCATGAATTTTTATATCTTTGTTTAATATTACGGTATAAGCAAATGAAAAAAGGTACTTTTTTATGAACATAACCTTTTTTTTAATTTTCTCGAAAACTTTGCGTGTCATATTAAAATAAAAAAATACCTTTCGAATATTTTGGATGGTTAAACAAGAAAAAAAAATGTTCGTAAACAAAATTTTTTGGTAGCAAATATTGTGTGGAATGCTCGATATATAATATTTCCACCTGGATATATTAATTAAAAAATCTCAAAATATTTCTGAAGTCTCAAAAAATTAGTGCTTTTAAAAAATTAATAAATAGAACATTATGTGATATGATTGTAATTATAATAAATGATTCATCTTACATTTTCTATTTTTTCGTCAAGCATCTTGAAGAAGTCCAGTTGACTGGAGGATATTTCTCTGAAAATTACAAGCAAATATAAACATTATTAAAACGTCAAAAAGCATGTAAACAATTCAAATGAATAAATAAATGAATGAACTGCAATTTTATACATTTCCTTAATTTCTTTTGGTATATTTATTCATAGAACTCTAATATCCAAGCTCTTAGAAATCGGACATGTCACTATAGTTAATCAGATTTTACTTTATAATTTAGATATAAGTTAACAAATAATGTTTAATGAATAGTGTCTAATTTACAAAACAATAAATGCATATTTAAAAAACTCCTCTTAATTGGAAAATAGGGAGAGATATTAATGAGATGTATCAATTTAAAGAGCGAGACAATTAAAATTATAAATTCTGAAAAACAGAAATACTTATTTATAAAAAGATTTGTTTAGCATTCCTTAATTTTATAACTCAAAGACTAAGACTTCGCTTGTCCCGAATACTCTTATGCGGAGAAAAATAATGCCAAAACGAAATAAAAATTGGCTATGGTTGAAACCTTGAAACGAAGTTGGAAATGACTGCCAGTGCACGAGGGGGTGAAGTCAGAAATATTGTGTTCCTGAACATTGAATAGCAACATATAAGGAAAACAATTTTATTTAAATAGTATGTAAAGAAATATTACGATAATGTTGAAAATCAATGATTATTATTAACTTTTATTGTGTGTGAGGTAGCAAGTTCTTTTTAAACAGTTGTAATAGAAATTATAATTGAAAGAGGGAAAAGTTGCTGTATTATTATCTGCACAAATTCACACAAAAATTCACCACGGGGGTTTTATTGTATTCCAGTTCAACTTTCATATCTTGACTGTTTACAAGCAAACCAAATCAAACAGAAGCAAACCTGCGAAATGCAACAGCGAGTTGCAGAGTTGTATGTTACAAACTGTGAAAACCTTTCTTATATTCTAATATTTTGAAAGTCTCTTCACAATATTGACTCATACCTTTTTCAACTTTTGTTTCATTTGTATTGCTCCGTCGTTTAACATTTTGTGTTTATTTTTATTACGGACTTATTCCAAAAAAATTGAAATGGTTAAATATTTCACTTTATAGGCCCACAACATAATAAAAACAAATACTTGAGCTCAGTAAAAAGAAACTAATTGGGGCGAATTGAGACAAATTATCTTGGTGCTCCCGTGAAAATTAATATAATTTTTAATATCCTATTCCCCAAAATCAGCGAAAAATTTTGTGGAACCAACTCGAGTGTTATAAGTTTTAAATCGAACTCCAATTCGCCTAAATGCACTAGCGCCTATAGATAAAGACTGTCCTATTCAATCGAATTTGTAAAGTGTAACTAAAGAGGTGGCCATAAACAATAAAGGATCCGTTTAAAATATATAATTACCAGTGAGTCTCGTAGCTCAGTGGTCGCTCTCTGGACTTTATACATTTGGGATCACTGGTTCGAACCTCGAGGCATGCAATTTTTATTAATCTTTTTTCCAAATGACCTTGACCACGAATCAAGGCGGATTGATATGTTTTCTATTTACGCTGGCTCAACTTGTTACAACGAATCAGAAAGCAAGATTCAGGCGAACAAAAAATCTCAATTCGCCTCAATCATTTTTTGATTACTGGGAATTTATATTCGACTTAATTTCGGATTTAAATTTAAAAGAAATAAATTTAAATATACTAACTATCTTGAATAAAGGACTTATGTTAAATAAGAAATAAGTATTTCTGAATTAAAATAATGTAAACGATGCGCCAATCTTCAAATATAATAGTTATAAAAGTACACAGTAATACAAGATGATGAATTTTAAATGTAGATGAATTTCATTTTTGCATTAATTTAAGTAAGTCACTTAATTTGAACCAGAAATGGAACTTAAGTTCAGTGTCTCATATCTGATATACGTGTAATATGATCATTAACTGACATATATGTTGAATTTGGGATGATTTTAATTCGCGTGCTCTGAAATTCATTTTTTGCTGACAGAAAGGCGTGCGCAAAATGCGATCTGGCGATGCGCAAAACACTTAGACGGATTTCGGCGATTTTGTTTTAGTTGCTTGACATTTTCTTCTCAAGTGAAAATCTATCTATATTGTTAGTCTTTTTGGTCTTTTTTTATTTTTTTCTGGGTTTACATTTTATATTTCTTCAATTGTTTTCGGAGAATCTTAAACAGGACGATTTTTAACGACTCTCGGATATGACGCAGTTGTAAGTCCACCCTTACATTATCTTGTCTTTTCCTTAACAGTTCCGTGGCAAATCTGAAAGAGAGCGGTCTCTTATATACTCGGTTGGAGAAAAAACAAAATAGAAAATTTTCAATTTGGTATAAATGCA
>NC_046665.1:34378263-34390852 GCF_010883055.1 Belonocnema kinseyi | reverse complement strand
ATCTGAAAAATCTCTATCCCTTCCACACACTACTCCTTTCCCCTGCCGAGTGAGTCACGCCTACCCCGAAAGGGAAATGGCTTAATGGTGTAATAATAATAGAATGAGAAGCCAAGAGAGCAGCTGAGAGTATACAATATGGTGTTGATAGCGCTGGATAGTATCGATCAACACTGAGCTAATGGTAGTTGTTTCGTCAACGTTTCCTATTTTGATATATGTACTCAGATCTATAACGGATTTTCATTATAAATCGAATAAACGTACACATGTGATGAAAAAATATACGAAAAAGGATTGAAGATTCATGTTCTGTACCTGGTAGCTTGAAATGGATATAAGTGCCTTGTTTAGCGTCCTTAAGTTCTTTTTTCCTTCTACTAATCTCATCAACTTGGAGGATAAAACACTTGATTTATTAGACAGAATGAATAATTTATTCAATGCCCACATTAAAAAAATTTAATTTCTAAAATTAACCCATAAGTTTCATTTCAAACGCACGAGTTGACGGAAAGTCAACAATCTTTATGTCTTAAATTAACCTATAAAGTACATTTTACTTACATAAAGCAGTTGACTTTCAACCAGCGAATGATCCTTTTGGTTACACCTGAAAGTCAACCGCCTTTTCCTACTGAAATTGAGATTCTTGTATTACTGTGTAAGCTGAAGGCAACCTGGAATAACATGTAAAGCTCCCGTTACCTGAAACTAAAAAATACGTCTTACTACATTTCAGTTTGACTCTGCCTTAATCGCCCTGGGACATGCGTGCGACGGGGTCTTGGTATTCTGCTAGTAGAATACTAATAGAATCTACTAGTATGTAATTCGTTTATCGTGATGCTGTGTTTCAATTGACACTGTCGTAAATCTCAAGAATTCTCGAATAGTCGGGTAGGTTTTTATGTACCTTAAATTGTATTCAATTAAAATAATCACTTGTAAACCCTGTATTTTCTAGTGCTGGCATATAGAACAAAAGCCTATATGTTTGAGGCTACGATTTCGAAAGCACTGTGTGTGTGAACAATGGTTGAAGATAGCAAAAACAGGTTTTTTGCTTGTTGCAACTAACCTATATGCCTTTCAAAAAAAAGTGTAATTGAAGATTGTAGGCCTTACAAATATCTACAAAATGACGTCTCGTACATTAATATTGATTAATTAGTTTACCTGCAAAAAAATTAAAATCGTCCGAAAGTGTCTTTTTTTAAATATGTAATTATTATTGCAATAATTAATTAAGAAGTTTTACACTTTCAGAAAATATGTGCCTTATCACCCTTAAGAAGGGTGATAAACTTAAGCCCAAAATAATAATTAGTTTTCATAATAACTCATTTGTTATTAAAAAATTGACTGTTTTTCAACGGAATTTCTACAGATTTGGCCGAAATAATCTAGACTAAAAGTGGGCTATTGCCCTCTACGAGAGTTGCGGTATCAAGCCGACTTTAGCGGCAAAACGATTGTTCATGATTCAATTGCACAAAAATGGGTACAAAAAGAGAGTACATTTTTTGCTCATAAACAAATAGAATAACTTTGTTAATTTTCACTGTGTAGAATCGGGATAAAATTCATTTTATTAGTGCTATTTTTAACACATTTTCATCAAGAAAAATTGTTGTAATTTCAGGCGGGGGGGGGGGGGGGGGGGGGGGGGGGATAATTTGTTTTCTTCAAAAATGACTTCTGCTGCAATTTTCAATTTACCGAGCTGAAATTTACATAAAATATACAATGTGAGCTTCACTATTTGTTTTTAAATTTCCAAGGCAGTGCATTCATATTTTATTGTTGATTACGTTGACTGATTATTGGAGAAGGATCGACGTGTTCTGTGGCGGCGGAATGGGGGAAACCGCTACTGCCATTCACTCGCTCGCGCCAGAATTCAATTCAGGCTTTCCGTGCTGATTACAAATCTGTTAAAAATTCTCGAAAAAACCATATCCTATGTCACCAATGCACGAATATCTTATTTATTTTCTTATATTTTACCAACAATTCATTGTTTACTGAATTTTGTGTAAAATCTGCCTTACTGTTTACAACAAATACATGTAATAAATTATCCTAGACAAGCATTTTTGGAAAATTTTTAAAATGTGGGCTACAAACCAAATAAAGTTTGTGTTTCTTTTTTCTAATGTGAAAAATTAAGTTATGTACGGAAAAAATTGCTGCAAATATTATTTTCATACAAATTCATTTATTTACATCAATTTAGCAGCAATTTTTTCCGCATATAACTTAATTTCTCACATTAGAAAAAAGAAAACTAATTATTATTTTGGGCTGTCGTTTATCACCCTTCTGAAGAGTGATAAGGCACATATTTTCTGAAAGTGTAAAACTTCTTAATTAATTATTGCAATAATAATTGCATATTTAAAAAAAGACACTTTCGGACGATTTTAATTTTTTTCCAGGTAAACTAATGAATCAATATTAGTGTACGACACGTCATTTTGTAGATATTTGTAAGTCCTACAATCTTCAATTACACTTTTTGTGAAAGGCATATAGTTTAGTTGCAACAAGCAAAAACCCTGTTTTTGCTACCTTTAACCATTGTTTACACACACAGTGCCTCCGAAATCGTGGCCTCATACATATAGGGTTTTATTCTATATGCCAGCACTAGAAAAATTCAAACCTTAGGTCGCATTTAATTCCTCAAAAAACCAGGACGCCTGGATTATTTGTCAAGTTGTCATCGAGAAGTATGATTGTATAGGGAGCGGTCACATATTACATCAAATTAGTTTCGAACATTTTAACCGCACCCTATCCCACGTAACGGACCGAAACATTTATTTTGACCCCCACCACCCTCACAGCCGTCACGTAACATTTTTTATATTATGTTTAAACGCATAATAGACGTTTTCTGAATTAAAACAAGTTTTAAAAATGAAGTATTGCCTATAAATAAATAAATATTTTAATATATGGCTACTTTGATTAATATTAATAATAATGCAACGTAAAAATGTTTAAAATAACTATTTATTTGTTACGTTTTTTGAATACTTTAATTCTAGTTAAAATTCAATCCTGAGAATTGAGAACAAGAAAAAAAGTATTAATAGTTTGTTTTCAAATTTATGTAAATATAATTTTTATAAGGTTCTGAAGAAAATTAAAAAAAGTTTTTAAAATATTTCAGATGTGTGAGAAAAAATTTTCAAAGACATTTTTTTTCCTTTTTCTAGGATTATACCAAATATTAGGAAAAATTCGAGTCGTTTTAAAAGATGTTTAGAATTTTTAGAAGTCTAGAACAAACGAAGAAGTATTTGGTAAATTTTCTGAAATGTTCCCAAGTTTTGGAATATTTTTTATCTACAGGGTGATTTTTTTGTTGTACGCGAAGTTTTTTTTCATTAAAAAATTGCGCGCCGCCTGCCGCCATTGTAGCAGCGCGGGTTGTAAACGTCAAAACAGTACAGTTTTCATCACGAATCGCTACAAACCGCGAGAGCTAGTCGAAATTGTGAAATTTTATTTTCAAAATCAGTCCTCGGTTGTTCTGACGCAACTTGCATATAGGGCCGAGGGGCAAGTCACTCGGAAATCAAGGGTTCTAATGCTCATTTAAGGGCATGTGATACTTAGAAAATTGTCGATTTTACCAGTTTTAGGTTCCCACGGCTTTTTTTCTAGAATAATATATATTTTGTCTTAAAAATTTGGGAAATGATAGCGAACATGCTAACGGACGTCCCCACACACTTTTTTTGTGGGTGAATTAGAAAAAGTTTTAATTTAGCAAAATGTGATTAATTTGCATAGCGCTTAGGAAATAGTATCGATTTTTTCAGTGTTAGATGCTCCTGGTTTTTTTCCTCGGATATGAAATATTTTGCCTTCAAAATCTGGGAAATGATAGCGAGCATGCTACTGGACGTCCCCACACACTTTTCTTGTGTTTTTTTTATCAAAAAATTTTTGATATTGCTAACAACGTGCGTGTATATTTCGAGGTTATGTGTGTTACAATTCACCCGAGCGTTACTTCAAAACTACACAATATTTTTGGCCGAAAACTTTGGACTTACAAATAAACATAGTAACTAATCTCCCGGAACTAACCTTGTTTGCAGGCAAACAAAAAAGTTTATTTCATAAATAATTTCCAGATTATCGGAAAGGCAGAGATGAAAAACGACGTAACCTCAAAATAATGCATATGAATACAATTTTTATTTAGCACAAAAAATCTCTTTTG
Source organism: Belonocnema kinseyi (assembly GCF_010883055.1). NCBI lineage: Eukaryota > Metazoa > Arthropoda > Insecta > Hymenoptera > Cynipidae > Belonocnema > Belonocnema kinseyi. Next base: position 34,386,609 of record NC_046665.1, on the reverse strand, counting down.
TTATTATCCCTCAAAAAAGAGTTCGGGGACATCAGTTATGATATTTTATAAGATCTTCGAATTCAGTTTTTTTAAATTTTCATTTTTGTGGAAAAAAAGCCGGGTAAACTGTAAGTATCACATGCCCTTAACTTGATCGAAATCTTAGAAATCAGTATGAACTCAATGGAATCAGCGACTGCAACTTTTAAAATGAATACAATCTTTTAACATTAGTTAAGCTTGGAGATCACAGTGAAATCATACGAAATCATTTGGTCTCAAGTGAATTCAAGACTGAACTCAGTGGAACGCAGTGAATTCGCTGAGTTCAGTAGGGGAAATCAGTGAAATCAGTTGAACTCTAATAGAGTTAGTAGTTAGTGTACTGCTCGAAGAGTAGCACGTGTGAAGACAGCATTTACATGCGTCGACAGTATGCGCATTTGTCTCGTTGGTTGCCGTGAAAGCCGGTGGAAGCATGTGTTCACTGTTGTGAGAGCATTTAATGTTTTTTAATTTTATTTTTGTAATCACATTTTTTTAAATCTTATTTATTTTGGAAAACTATCCAGTCCGAAGAAATGATAACATATTTTATAAGAGATAAAAATACGTTGATATTTTTACAGTACAAACTTGGTTTACTTTTTAATTTATGCAATTAATTGATTCAATGAAGCAAGTCGAATAGGTGAAATTTTACAAAAAAAATTATGTAGCTTGCTATATAAATGTATTCTTTAAATATTTAAATCAACTGGTCTACTTAAATATTGCTACATAAATTAAACAATAATTACACAGCCACACAAAGAAGTTTGCGAAGCCAAAAGGCGACCTACATAGTGTTGTAGTATTCGTTTAGGTTAGTCGAAATTTTCTGCTTAGCAGATGTTTTTGTTTGATTCCTGGACTTTCAGTCAAGGTTGAATTTTTAAAAGTGGGCTACTTAGCATTTATCATTGTTTTTCAATCTGTTGAGTTAAAATTATAATAGCTTTCATGTTAAAAGATATTTTCTGAAGTTTAGGTGGCAAAACATTTTTGTTTGTAGAAGTTAATAACAAGAAATTTATAATATTTTCAAATGACTAACATTTTTCTCGTAAACGGCGAAACGGATATTACCAGCTTAGAAGTCAACATTATTATTAATGAATGTCTATTATAGAAATATGCTTTTTAATTTACAAAAATTAATTGGTTAATAAAAATCTCGTTTGTTTATAAAAAATTTAAGATGTTTACTGCTCATGAAAAAATTTTCATCTCACGGTGTTCTACGTTACTTTTAGAGAGAAACTCTGGACGAAATACGATGTCATTCTTATCATAGACATTGATAAAATATTTTTGCAAGTTTAGGTAACAAACAAAAACTGTTGTAAAAGTTAAGTGATCAAATTCTAATATAATGGAGAAAAGCGTGAGATGAAAATTCTTATATGAGTAGAAAAATCTGAAATTGCTTACAAACGAATTAGATTTTTATTAATACATTAATTTGTTAAATTCAAAAGCATATTTCTATCACAAAAATTCATAAATAAAATTGTTAATGTTACATTTGTTAATATTCTTTTAGCCGTTTACAAGAAAAATTTTAGTCATGTTGAAACATTACAATTTTCTAGTTATTCACTATTACAACAACAAATTTTCACAACTAACCTTCAGAAAATACATTTTAACATGAGAACTATGAAAAAATCAACTCAACAGCTTGAAAAAACAATTCCAAATGCTAAGTAGCCGAATTAGTAAAATTCAACCTTGACTGAAAAATCAGGAGCAAAAAATCTGGTAAGCGCAAAATTCCAAACTTTAGGATTTCGACTATTTTTGACTAATACTAAAACACTATGTAGGTCGCTTTTTTGGTTTTACATACTTTTTGTGTGTCGTTGTGCTTTATAATATAATATAATATTATTTCAAAACTATTATTATATTATATTTCAAGAAGTTTCATTTATTTAATATAATGTCCTCAACATTGGATGAATAAGAAAATAAACTTATAGAACAGAAGTGAATTTAGTGAGCGAGTACTGAATTCAGCCACCGAGAAGTGAATTCAACGGATGAGGACTGAACTCCTGTGCACTCAGTAGGCGAAACTGAACTCAAGCAGAGATAATGTAGACTCCACTGAAGCAACGTGAATTCACTGCGGACATAAACTGAATTCAGCAAACCTTGCGTGAACTCAGTATTAACTTAGTTTAAAAAGGAAATCAAAGGAAATCGTCTGATTTCCGTGTGAATTGCCCCTCGTATAGGGCTAAATATCGCACTAAAAATGTGCCCAATCCGAAGACGATTCGCCGTTTAGTGGCCTAATTGAACGAAAGTGGTTAGTGACAATATCAACACTCAAGATTAAGAAGCGTCCACGTCGGAGTAATGAGGTTATTGAAGCTGTACAAGCCGATGTTGCTGAGCATCCAAACATCGCATATCGGCGCGGCGCCGCGCTCAGCAGTTCGGAATGCATCCGTCAACTTAATGGAAGATTTTGAACCACTTTCGTTGAATTTTGCCACTAAACGGCGGATCGTCTTCGGATTGGGCACATTTTTAGTGCGATATTTAGTCCTATATGCACGTTGCGTCACAACAACTGAGGACTGATTTTGAAAATAAAATTTCACAATTTCGGCTCGCTCTCGCGGTATGTAGCGATTCATGGTGAAAATGGTACTGGTTTGACGTTTACAACCCGCGCTGCTACAATAGCGGCAGGCAGCGCGCAATTTTTTAATTAAAAAAAAGTCACCCTGTATTTTAAAAATCTTAAGCTCCTGGAAATATTTTTAACTGCCGAGTTTTTCTCAAACTTTTGAAAAATCATTCAAAATGTAAAAAAATTACCTTATAATCTTCCAAATTTTCCCAAGAATTTTAAGAAAAATCGTTTATTATCTTTAAACCTTTCGAAATTCTTTCAAGACTCCTAAAGTTTATTTTTTAAATCTTTAAAAATCTACATTTCTAAAAATCTTCTAAAGTTTAAAATTCTTTTTGAATCTCTTTAATTCTACTAAATATTTCTTGAATTTACTCGATGTGAAAAAATTAACAAAAAGTCTGAATCTTATCGAATTGAAACATTTTTCTTTAAAATCTTCTACAATCTTTTTCGAAATTTTAGGAAATTGTTTGATATGTTTAAAAACCTTTTTCAATTTTCTCTAAAAATTCATTCATCAAAATAAAATATAGCAAATTTTTACAGGAATATTAGGATAAATTATTTTTTTCTAATCTAGTCAGTCCTTCTCAACCTTCTTATCTTTTAACATTATTCAAGTTTTTTTCTGCTTTTTTTTAATTCTGCAAGATTACAAAAATTACCTTTAAAATCTGTTAAAATTATTATTTGACAATTATTTTAAAAATATATTAAAATGTTTTCAAATATTTTTAATAATCTCTTTGAATTAATATTTGGAAATAAAAAATTATTTTAATTTTTCGTAGGCACCTGAAAAATTTTCAAACCAATTTTCCAAACGATGTATATAAACGCTAATGGAAAACATGAATTAAAACGTCACCCAATAAACTTGGTAAAGTGGAATATTATATTTGAATTTGAATAGAAATTTAAATATATTTTTTTTATATATCTGAAAACGCAGTAAATAATATTTATATCAATAAAATATATAAATAGTTTTGTGAAAAAAGTTTTAATAGTATACAAGTTCAAACTTAATATTTGAGGGTTTTAATAGAATGAGAAAAATACAATTGAAATTGAAATACATTTTTATTCATGAACATATAACATAAAAATATGTAAAGAAAATTAAAAATAGTTTATTCAGTAATTCAAATTTTTGAAGAAAAACTATTCTTATGGGGAACAAATATAAATTATAATTTTACAAAACGTTCAAGACGTAAATATAACCAATGTTTTAACATATTTGTTTTTGAGACTTAAAATGATATAATGATAAAAGAGCAATTAAAGAATTTTTTTTAATTTTTCACTCATTATTAAATAAAATGGTTTCAAATGTGAATTTACTTAAATTCAATTAGATATCCATTATATCCATTATATATTCATAAGCGACAGTATTCACATGGTAAGTTTAAACTTAGTACTATTCATATTTTTTTCCGGGATTTTTTTACATTCCATTAATAATATTGTTGATATTGCTAATTTGTTCAAATCTAAGATATATTCCACTTTGCCAGGATGATTGTACGATCATATAAATCATATTTTGTATTTAGTATTCATAGAAAACGATTGGAAAAGTATTTTGTAATGTTAAATGACTAACATTGTTTTGATTTCAAAATTTGTTTGCATGGAAATAACATCTTATTTACTGAAAATTAAAAGTGTTTTATCCCATTGCTTTCTATGTAAAAATAGGGAGGAATGGGATAACTAACGCCGCGCTGGAAAAATTAGGAACTAATCAACTTAGGACAGTTGCGGGGTCAAGTTAAAATCTGAAATATAGAGATATACACAGGGTTGGCACTAGTGATGCTGTAGTGCCATTGTTTCCGAATTCCAATGCGAATTATGTGATGTTTTGTGATCATATCACAGAGAAATACAGTCACAATGCATTAGAAATATCAGTTGATAGAAACATGGCGCCCCCTACTCGCCCGTATACCCGTGATGGCCATTTGATATATATATATATATATATATATATCGGTTTTAAATCCACGAGCATTCCACGAGTGATTCCAGGACTCGGTCGGTGTGCAAAGAAACTGCACCACCGACAATGACCGACATGAGGTAAATGAAAGTGGCCCTCAACCCTTAACATGTGTGCGTCGCGTGGCCATCGTAGGTATATCGCACGCACACAACCTGATATCGACTTTAAAGTTTAACTTAGGCAGATTTAGAATTGAGATTGTTAGTATTTTACTGTTCGATCCCGAAGCAAGCAATTTTTGACAGATACAATCTGACAAATAAATGGGTCAATTTTGTGTGTTTTTCAACTGTCCAGTGTTCCACCTTAAAATCCGTTTGTACATTTTGTATATTTGTGCTTTAATTATTATCCATAGCTGGTTTAATTTAATGCCAGAGTAAGCAAATCTCAAATACCTCAAGAAATTGTAGGTTATGTTTCTATGTTTACCTTTCAGCTCCACTCTCCTCATCATTGTTTTCAGGTTCTTTTTTTTCAGAATTATCACACCAGGTGCGATCGAAAAATCGTTGGATTAACAACATGAACCCCTAAATATTTGACTTAAAAAAAAAGTCAACCACATATTGTAAGTCACAACAAATTAAAGAAATGTACAACTTCAAATCGGGTGGTCACTGACTGGGAAAACCGGGAACTATAGCCCATATTTTTGAACACCAAGAAGTGCCCTAGAGTTTAGAGGAAAACCCGGAATTTTCCAGATTAATTTTTTGCTTTTGTTGATGATTTTATCTAAATTTTCCTAAAAAGTCATCTTTTTTTGGGTAGCAAAATCAACTACATTGATGATCACTCGTCTATTTCGAACAGCTAGTTCGATCTTTTAGATCTTTTAGTTTTTAAATTAGAAACAGTTAAATTCATTCAAAAAATACGAATTTTCAACGAAATACTCAAATTCTCAACTAAGAAAAAGTAATTCGAGAAACAAACAGTTGAATATTCAGACAAAAAATTAATTTAAAAAAATAAGATTTTTCAAGAAAAGAAATTAATTTTGAACTAATTGTAAGATTACGAATCTTTTACCGATAAAATGAATTTTAAAGAAAGTAGTTCAACTTTCAACCAACAAGTTGAATTTTCAACAAAATACTTCAATTCTCAACTAAAACAAATTACTTTTCAACCAAACAGTTTTAAAAAATTTAACACATTTAAAAAATTGAGTTTTAACTCAAAACATAAATTTTCAACAAAAGAGATGAATTATGAAAAAAATAGTTTAACTTTCAACCAAAGAGTAGAATTTTCAATCAAAGAATATGAATTTTTTACAAAAAAAAAGCAATAGTTGATATTTCAGCCAAAGAAGATTTTAAATTATAATTTAATAAAAAATTAATTTTTAACCAAAATAAGAATTTTTAATAAAATAGTTCAATTTTTAACAAACGATGAATTTTCAACTAAGATTATGAATCTCCAACCGGAAAAATGAATTTTGAAGAAAGTAGTTCAATTTTTAAGCAATAAGTTGAAGTTACAGTCTAAGAAGATGAATTAAAAAAAATGTAATATTTGATATTAAAAACAAACAAAATTTTGTTTTAAATTAGAAACAGTTAAATTCATTCAAAAAATATGAATTTTCAATGAAATATTGAAATTCTCAACTAAGAAAAATTAATTTTAAAACAAACAGTTGAATATTCAGTTAAAAAACTAATTAAAAATTTTTTTTTACAAAAATAAATAATTTTTAAACTAAAAGTAAGATTATGAATCTTTAACCAACAAACTGATTTTTAAAGAAAGTAGTTCAACTTTCAGCAGAGTTGAATTTTCAACCTAAAAGGTTGAATTTTCAATGAAATACTTAAATTCTCAACTAAAACAAATTATTTTTCAACAAAACAATTCGATTTTTAACCAAATAATTAAATTTTCAGTTGAAAAATTGAGTTTTAACCCAGAATATAAATTTTCAACAAATAATAATAATAATAATAATAATAATAAATTAAATTAATAATAAATTTAATAATTAATAAATAATGAAGAAACAGTTAAATTTATATGAAGTATACGAATTTTCAACAAAATACTAGAACCCTTAATTAAAAAAAATTAATTTTCAACTTAAAAGTTTAATTTTCTGCCAAATAGTTAAATTTCCAGTTTATAAAATTAATTTTAACCAAAAAAAATATTTCCACAAAGAAGTATCGTTTTCAACCAAAAAGATGTATTTTCAACTAAAATTATGAATCTTTGACAAACATCTTTGATCAAAAACAGTTGCATTTTCAACTAAATAGTTAAATTATCAATCAAAAAATAAACGTTAAACAAAAAAAAATAATTTTTAACAAAGTAGTTTTATTTTAAGCAAAAGAGATGAATTTTCAGCTGAGATTATGAAACTTTAACCAAAACAATTAATTTTAAAGAAAATAGTTCACTTTTCAACCAATACGTTGAAGTTTTAATCCAAATGAGTTAATTTTTAACAAATCATTTAATAATTAATATTTCAACCAAAAAATATTTAATTTTAAACCAAATAATTAAAAAATATACAATTATAAACAAAAGTTAAATAGTTAAATTTACAATTTAAAAAAAAATAACCTAGAAAAAAACGATTTATCAGCAAAATAGTTGAGTTTTTAAGACATAGAATGAAGTTTTAACTGAAATTACGAATCTTGAACTAAAAAATGACTGCATTTTTGAGGCGAAAATACAAATTTTCAAACCCGAAATTGTGAATTTTCAACATAAAAGTTAATTTGAAACGTACGTACTAGCCGTTACTTTGAGAAATTTGTTGATGATATTTATACTAAATTAAATATATATGGAGTCTAATTGTCAACGAAACATGCGGGATTCTTTTTTTGTATTATTTACAGCAATTTTTAACTATTTGCAACTTTTTCACTGAAAATTCATTTTATTTGCTTAAAAACTGATTTCTTTATGAATAAAATAAATTTACGACGAAATAGTTTCATTTTCAATTAAACAAATTAGATTTAAAACAAATAAAATAAATTTGCAATGAAGTAGTCTCATTTTCAGTTAACGAAATCAGTTTTTAAGGAAATAAAATAAATTTTCAACGAAATAGTTTCATTTTCAACAAAACAGATGAATTTTCTCCTAAAAAGATTAAGTGCCTATAAAAAAAAGTATGTAAATGGTTAAAAATGTCTGTAAACGATAAAAAAAAGAAACCCAAATGTTTAGTTGACAATTAGCCTCCACACATATTTAATTCAGTATAAGTATCACAAAAAATGTCTTAAAGCAATGCCAAGAGTAAAATTAACGCAATTGACATGAGATTCATGCGCATAATAAGCGGGAAATCCCTAATGGACAAAGTAAGTAACGAGATAATTCTAAAAGAATGTGGTGCAGAAGAGACGCTAGTAGACACATGGGAAAGAAATCGATTAAGATGGTTCGGACATGTTGAGAGAATGCCAAATGAACGACTAACGAAACAAGTGTATCAAGGTAAAGTAAATGGCAACGTGCCCAGAGGTAGACCGCGGAAAGAATGGTTAGAATGTGTGAATGAGACCCTACTTAGAAGCCTAGACATAAGAAGTCACAGAAACACGAGAGCCTGCATGAAAAAATGCATGGACATAAAATAAGCTAGAGAAGTATGCCAGGACAGGAAAGTATGGCGGCAAAT
>NC_046665.1:34372280-34378163 GCF_010883055.1 Belonocnema kinseyi | reverse complement strand
TCAATTGTAAACTCAATCTTCAAAATTAGTTCTGAAATGCGGTCAGATTTAGTAGGTAATCTCATTAAAGGAGAGTACTTTATTTCAAATTTAAGACTGTTTTAAAAAACTATTCGACAACCAGATATCGATATATCCATAATAATCACGGCCCACTGCATTATGTTATCCCGCATCGACTTATCATTGGTCTCTGTTTTCTAAGTGGGACATGACTTACGGCCACTGGCCATTGATAAAAGAGTAAGGGGTTTTCTTTGGCTAATTGGCGCACTAACTCACAGCGGAATAAGATAAAAGAGACTACTTGAGACCTTTAAGTCACTTGATCTCTAATTGCCGACAGATATATATTTTTATATTGTCATTTTACTGTGTGCGTGTAGTTTTTACTGAATAGTAGCTCAGACATTGATCCTAGTCCCGTGTGGATTTACTTCACGAAAATAAGGGACGGATTGAAAGTACGGTGTAGTGAGCGCAAGAAAGAACTTTCCTGCAAGAAAAGTACGATAACGCTCGTCAACCACCTGCGAGTTGTTCATAAAATTGAAGTGAAGCACACAAAAAAAGGCAGAAAATTGAAACAACTTGAAGCGAAAATGTTGCTCTGGGCCCAGGCCCAGTAGACGCACCGGACACACAGTTAAAAAAAATATTTTTTTTTAATTATTGAATTTTCCATTGGTGATATTATTGATAATTCAGCAAAAATATAATTGTTAACCTAACTAAGATGTTGTAGTGAAGTGGGGGCTTTACAAGCTCCGGTTTATTCGAAAAAGTGAAATTGCTATTTCAGAGTCGGAAAATTTTCAAAAAGAAGCAGGAAAACTTGCCCATGAGTGCCTTAAATTAATTCAAGAAGTTCATACTAGATGGAATTCATATTAGGAGATGTTGCAGAAGTGAGAGATCTTCTAAAGCCGCTATGGCAAATCACGATGGCAGTATCATCTGAGAAAATAGTGACTCTTAGCAAATGCATCCAATTGGTTACTGCCATGAAAGCTGTAAGTATATATATATACCGCAGGATTTCGCCGGGAGCGGGTGCTAATCTGAAAAATTGCACCCGCTTCCAGCGAAATCGCGGTAAAATTTCAGCCACAACCACGTCTCACAACCGTGAGATAGGTGGTTATGATAGCCCAGAGGTCGGATTCACCGGAAAAATGTCCACGAAGCTCGTCATCCATTTCAGCCAGATCTTTAGGCTTGAGAGAAACCTTGGTGTTGATGTTTCTACGGGTCGTAAAGCATCGCTCTTCATCTATAGGATGCCTGCCCGCGGTTGGCCTTAGTGTCGCCTCTCTTTCTTTGTTGCCGGCTTGTTCTAGCTGTGGTAGAGTAGGCATTCCGCTTACATAGCCCCTTTTACGGAGTAGTTCAGCATGGTTTCGCAGAAGTTGCTGCGAAAAGTGCGATAGCTCCAGGTGTTTCTCGCACCACAGAGCATACAGCCGTGCCATGTAACCCCGTTCACGGGCCACACTCGCATTGTAGCACTCTAGCAAGTCGTGATTCAGTTGCTCCGTCCACCCAAAGGTCGCGAGATCCCGCTGATCCATCGCATTGAATCCATTTTCATTGGCTCCCCAGCTCTAGATTGGTCGGCATTGTTGGCCGACCCATTGTCGAGAGCCCTGCGCGTTCTGTTGTTTTGAACCGCACTTACTACAACTATGTTTGGTGTTGTCATTGTTGTTCCCACGAGAAGCTAGGGAAAGGGGTTCGTCCATCCTTGTAGAGCCCCGCATGCAAGGATCAGGCTGCGTACTCTGAGAGGTCGCCCGGTATCCCAGAGTCACAAGCAAATGCAGTAAATTACGTAGGTAAGGTACCAGCTTTCTTCATTTCTCATTCTAAGACAAGCAAACCTCTCCCGAAAAATTCTTCAATATTTAAATCGAAGAAATATTTCGTTGCATTACACCAAAGATTTCTTAAAATTAAACAAATATTTGATTGCTTCAAATGAAAAATTTCTTTAAATCAAATAAATATTTGGTTGCTTCAAACCGATGATTTGCGCAATCGTGTGGCGCATTAGCAGTGTGGATTCAGAAAATATTTCTTTGATTTAAAGAAATAATTTGCTTCATTCAAATTAATGACTCTAAAGTAATTATTTCTTTCATTGTTTCTAGTAACTTTTTTGAATCAAAAGAATTTTGTTTTAAATCATACAAATCATTTGAGAAAATAATTTCTTTAAATGAAAGAAACTGCGTGACGTCATTTATTAAAATCAAGTAAATTTTCTTTTGATATAAAAATACTTTTTTATGTTGAATCAAAAATCCTAATGAAAACAAAGTTTTCTTTAATTTAAGAAGAACTTTTTTCTGGGTGTATTATCCATATTAATGTGGGCTATTTTTTACAGCCGAATTGGTTGAAAATCAAGTTACTGCTGACATCAGAGCAATGATATGAAACCTGCAGCAACCTGAGGAGGATGTTGATCCCGACAACGATCTCTTGTCATACTTTGATCAGTCTGTGAGATGGACTGCCGGTAGAATTGCGGCAGTATTTAAATAGGCCAATGGTGAGTCGGAAAGATAATCCAAATCTGTTGGCCGTGTGGAACTCTATGAAGGGGTGTACCCATATGTCTACAAGGTGGCAATGAGATTTTTGCCAATACTTGCTACATCGGTTCCTTCTGAGAGGCTATTTCCCCATGCAGGACTGGTAGCTAATCAACTGCATACACGCATTTCCGGAAAGCACCTCAGCCAACTTCTCTTCTTACGTGGCTTACATGGAAAATATTTTGTTGAAAAATAATTCAAATGACTATTTAAATTGATGAAATGTATCAAAACATTGATTTCAATAATATGTTTATTCACAAATATTTTATAAATGTCTCTATTTATTTCCTTTTTTTATTCAGAGTGGGTTAAAATAATTTTAAGTGAATTGTGTTAAAAGCAAGTAGTTTTAAATGAATTAAATTCAATTTTGGCAAAAAAGTCGACTTTTTTTTATCGATTAATCGACTCTGAAAGTTGACGCGTAAGAATTCGATCGAAAAGTCGAAAGTCGACTTTTCACTGCGATTTACCAACCCTAGTAAGTATAATCTGCTTCTGAAAATGTACACTAATTACTTTACAAAGGCTGTGTGAAATGTGGGTGAACTTACGCCTGTTGCAGCAAAGGACCACTTCCAGGTGTTCCTGGCTTCTTCTTTGCCTGCGATTTGTCGACAGAACCATTTTGGTCCTCGTTTCTATTAACCTCGGCCCCATTATTGTTCGTCTTGTTACCCTTGGCGTTGCCATTTCCGTTTTTCTGCTCGATTGACGCAGATCCTGTAACATTCAAGAAATAATGCTTCATGAGTCATCAGCCCTCCAATAAAGAAAAATCACACTTATCTTATATAAAATTACAATAAAAATTTCGGAAAATATTCATTCATAACAGCGCACATAACAGTTTATCATCAATAAACTATTGATAAACTGACATTATCAAAACCGAGACGTTGATTTTTTGAAAGGACAACATTTTCTCTGACAAAAATCTTGTTGCTTCCATAGAAACCAAATAAAAAACAGCTTACTGATAAATCAACACAAACAAAAATTAGCATCAGCGAATGGTAAATACATTTTTAAAGTAGATGCATATATCAAAAATTTTAATGATTGATTCTTTAAAACCAAAAATAGCAATTTATATAAAATACTGTTGTTAATTGTAAATAATTTTGGACGGGAACGGAAGTTGAACTCTTCAAAAAAATATTTCAGGTAAAAATTGCCTATTTTACAATATTTATTCATCATCTCTTTATGTAAAAGTAGCAATTCTTATTTCGTCCTAATTTTTTAGGGCTCATTTTATTCCTTGAAAGAATCTCTACAAATTTATTCAGTACGATTTTATTTGAAAAATGTATTTAAGAAATATACTGTTTATAAAAACAACAAGAGCAGTATGATGTCTAGCAAAATTTTGTTTTGAAATTTCCAGCGAATTCCCAGATTTCTCAGACAGGATTTAACGTTTTTCCCGATTTTCTTTTCTGATATGTACATGCGTCTCAATTTCGCTCTTCAGTATTAGGTATGAATAAAAACACTAAACAATACTAAACAAGTTTATAAAATTGAGTATTCTTTTATTACAATCGGTATGATTTTACCAAGAGGACAGGTTTAGGATAAGTTTTAAAGAAAATAGCTTGAAATGAAAATTTAAAGCAGCACTTGTATCAGAAAAATAAGGCATTTATAACGTATATGAACAAAAATTTTAAACGATGCAAGATGAACGTTTGAAGGCATATAAGATTTCTAAATTACGGTGATTTTTCCTTGGTTTCTGAATTTCTTAAAAATTTAACAGTTTACAGATTTTAACGTTAAAAATTAAATTGTTTCAATTCGAAAGCCTCAGTGGGTAAACAATTGTAAACGCCCCATTAAAAGTCTATAAACTATTTTCAATTTTTAAATAACTTCAAATTAATAGATTCATAATTAAATGCAAAAGTTGACTGTTTATTTAAAATTAGCAAATTATATCTAATAATAAAAATTAAACAATTTTAAATTAAACTGTTGAAAAAAGCCTTAAATTGGTAAAATTTCAGAGTGCTAAATTTAAACTTTGCGAGTTTAAATTTTAGTTGTTTCATTTTTGTTAATTCTTAATTTGTAAGTGAAATATTTGAATTTTAATTTGTACATGAAAATTTAACAATTAATCATTTCAACAAAATTAAACGACATAACAAAATAATCTAACTTTTTGTATAAAAACTATTTGTTTTTAAACAAAATTTGTAATCGTTTAATTTTTAATGTTTCTAACCTAAAATTGCTTCAAAATTATATAATTTTCTTTATTTAGAATTTTATTGGTTCTTTCTTCAATTTCGAACATTGAGAATAATAGAATAGATTTGTATTTTCTTATCAGAAATCTTTCAACTGTTAAATTTATAAAAGTTAGAAATTTCAAACTTAATGGTTTGAGGGCGTTGGAATCAGGACCCGAATGCGAAATTTAACTCCCTCATTTCACTCCATAAATACTAGAATTACATCTTTTCTAGATATTTAGGAAATAAATCAAAATTGATGAACACAGATTACCCGAATCTTTTCATGAATTCCCGGCATTTTCCGAACTTTTCAAAGTGCTTAAAACTTCCCCGTAAATTTCCAATATCTCAGGTCGCTAGTCACCCTGCAATTCCATAATTCATGAATACATTTTTTAAAATAAAAACATACCAAAGAAATTTGCAGATATTTATTTAAGGAACAGAATGAGTCCTACAATATTAGGACGAGATAAGGATATTGCCACCATCTTGTCCAGTAATATGTGAGAAATTATAATCTAATTTTATTAATTTTCACTAGACCTAGAGATTTCGAAAAAAAAAATTGAAAGAAATCGGTTAATAACTTCAAAAGTTATTGCACTTTTATTACGCTGCAAAGTGGTCCAGTAATGTATTTTCTTGGACAAATTTAGTGAAAATATTACCCGATTTTTATGAAATTTTTTTCCATATTTCTAAAATTATATCACGAAATTGATTTATCTCATTTAAATTTAATTGTGTCATATCTTTATAACTTCAGTTATTTTAACAGGTCTCAATCTCAGAACAATGAAAGGAATTCATGTTAGGTCAACAAAAGTAGTCCCATGCTCACAGCGGGGACTCTGCCTTCGAGCCTATCGAGCTACCCGGTCCGGGGTGGCATCCCCTTACCGCCCAGTAGTCACTCTACCCAGGGTAGCGGTTTGGGAATCGCTGACCTAGAACAGCGACTGCCAAACTACTGCCGACGGTCAGCGGCCCGACCGTGGTCGGGGGAAGGCACCCCGAGCCTAGCCACTCGG
>NC_046665.1:34371076-34372180 GCF_010883055.1 Belonocnema kinseyi | reverse complement strand
AATAGCACGAGAATTCTGGATCAATCTGAAAAATCTCTATCCCATCCACACACTACTCCTTTCCCCTGCCTAGTGAGTCACGCCTACCCCGAAAGGGAAATGGCTTAATGGTGTAATAATAAAAAAAAAAAAGGCACCTTCGACTTGCAGTGCGGAACAGAGTTCCTACAGGATTTATTTTAAATGTACCAATGTAACATAATGTAGAAGCCGCAGGTTAAGAGCTGTCCTGCTTCGAGACCGAGACCAGCGCTAAACAATAGAAAAAGGTCGCTGAGAGGGCAGGTATGATGCCATACCTTGACATCGCCTTAAGCCTAATCTAATCTGTAATGTGCAATACTTTGTTCAAATGAAACAAATTCTTTTAAATATTTATATAATTAGTCGGGCGACGCAAGTAAAAAATTATTAAAATTAATTACGAAAAAACGCATTACTAAAGTTCAATGAATTTGGCGATACCCAATGTATATTAAAATTTAATCAATTGAAGATATAATAATATACATTTATTATTTATACAGATAAAAAAAAATAGGGTGACGATATCATCTAAAAATGTCAAACAGACAAAGACGCTTCACGAACTGATTTTTTAAATTGCCGTGTTAATTAAAGTTTTAGACACCGATATGGAAAATAAATGAAAAGTAAGTATTAGGGTTGGTAAAGTCGACTTCGACTTTAGTCAAAAGTCGACTTTTTACAATCGATTTTGCGCTCTTGAAGTCGACTCAAAGTCGACCTTTTTCGTTCGACTTTTTCCGACGACTTTGCTTGCCGCCGCGTACCAAGTCCACAATATATAGGTACAGCAGGTGTGCTGTTTCCTTTGCAACTGTTGCTCTGCGATAGCGATACAGCTCACGACTTAAGCCGTCCACGCAAGACGCGCACGAACGCATGGCGCCAACCAATGCCTTGCAAGGCTGCTTCTGACCGTGTTGGCGGGCTACTTGCAAACGTACAAATGTATTACATACGTTTATAGCATCAATACTTTTATTTTCGATAATTCAAAGTTTTTTACTGCCTACAGGATTTGCAATTATCGATTTTTTACTTTTACATGTAAATAAATACCCTTTCTTTGTTCAGAAC
>NC_046665.1:34365031-34370976 GCF_010883055.1 Belonocnema kinseyi | reverse complement strand
TCTTTCGAGTTTCAGGGCAAGGTACGAGCCTCTTATTCTGATCCTCTGTAGGCGCCTCAGAGGATGCGTCAGTTATTGAGGACTCTGGAATCTCTGTAAATTGTGGAGTTTCCGCACCCAGAATTACTTCCTCATTCGTGTGAACGTGAGTTGGGCAAAAAAAGATATGAAACAAATTTTGAGGTTAGCATAACGAGCGCGTCACCGTGCTGTTTATTCTATCTGCAGTTGTAACTTACCTTCAAATACTTTCACATACGAAGAAAAACACCAGCTTGATATGAGCGTGTCCATCCCCATTCACTTTACACAGAACTCGATCACGCAAAAAACTCCACACAACGTTAGGAACACTATATACTTCGAAGCTTACGGTAAAATGTTTGCACTACACACGCGTCCAACCAACACAAGCAGGCACTGTGCATAGAAAGAGCTGGGGGAAGAGGGAGGGGATGAAACTGAGTAGTTCCTTTTACTAAACGGCGAGGTAGAGTAGTTGTATTTACTAAACGATGATGCAGAGAAGTTGCTTTTACTATACAGGTAGTCAAGGCCCGTACTGCGCTGTTTAGTAAAAGCAACCCAATGAAACTAAACAGCGTGTAGTAGATTTTAACCATCACGTAGTTACTATTACGATACTTTAGCTTACTAAACGGAAATAGTAGCATATACTACAACAGTTCTCTCCGTGCATGGCTCAGTTCAATTCTAATTATCTGAATCATTTTCCTGATGTAATTTTAAGCAAATGAAAAGAAAGTTGATGAAAATCGGTTAATATCTTCGATGCCAGTTGACAGTTCTTGTAATTTTGCATGTACTTAAAGATATGCTTAATTACTCGAAATGTTAACCGATTTTGATCAAGTTTTTTTTTCATTTTTTTTAAATTACACCAGGAAAATGATTCAGATAATAAGAATTAAATTGAGCCATGTCTTTAGGATTTTAGTTATTGAAACAGTCTTAAATCTCATGACAATGAAAGGGTCTACATAGCGAGGGGGGGGGGGGTCTGCCGAGGTGCTGGGCCCGGGCTGGCTCCCCCCGTAGGGGGCTGCCCGGCCCGGGGTGGCTTCCCCCGACCGCGGTCGGCACTAGTTTGGGAATCGATGCCCTAGATGATCTCTATGTTATCGGCATACAGCAGCTCCAACCAGAATTGGAGTACCCCGTATTAGAATTAAAAAATTCTCGGTAACATAAATTTGGAGAAGGTAACAAATCATGTTACTTAACGTTACCGAGAATGCGAGAAGTTATCGAGAATTTACGAGAATTAACGACAACACTCATTTTTTACCTTATTATTTTTTAACGTCAAATAACGTTTATATTCAATGTACTTAAACCTAAATAGTAGTAAACATTAGGAATTTTGATTATTTTGTAGTTATACACAGTAAACTCCATATCTTTCTGAATAGAATTTGATTTATCGATTATATAAATTCTTTCAAAAATTAATTAACTTTATTAATATTTAATTCAGAACAAGTTTTAAGAAAAATTGTACACTTCTTGAAAATTATAATTTTTCGAACCAAAAAAACTAAGTGCCTATGATACTCAGCTAAAGTTAAATATTTAACGTGGAAAAATCAGTACAGGTAGGACTCATCGGATCGGGACGGACCGGGTCGGACTGGACGGACAGCACTGACTTCCGTCGCGAGCACCTACACGGAGATAAGTAAACCAGTGCGGGTGCATTTTTCACCGTAACCGTTGCTGCGCCGACCACAAGAGCTCTGCAGAAAAATCATTTTGTGACTGGGCAGCGATGGTTACGCTTCAAGACAGAAATACTACTGCGACACCGTAACTGTCACTTCAAAAGATTCCGCAGCAACTGTTGCTATGGGATTGTCCATGTATTACGTAAGACGTTTTTCTGTTGTTTGAATAAAGACGAAAATAATATTTGTATCAAGTTGAAAAGGACACAGCGATATAAACAAAAGAAAAAATTCTTACGTAATATATGGACGATCCCTATGTTGTAGTGACAGTTACTGCCCGATTCCCGAGCTATCGCAATTACGGCCGAAATGGGATTAGATGGCGCTGAAGTCTGACAATATCAGCTGATCGTCGTCTCGCATATACTCGAATGTTTTTACGTCGCTTAAACACACTTCGAAATTTGTTTTATTTGCGAGTTTTTACATTCTCATCCATAATGAGAAGGTATTAGTTTTATGAGAAAAATGACCTTTGCGGATTGCATTAAACGTCCACGTTTTGAGGCCCCTTGAATCAGAACAAAAAGTTTTTCGTTGGTGTCTGTCGGCGTCGTCGTCGTTGTTGTGGTTGATCTTATACCGGACAATTTTCGAAAAACTGTTCGAATTCGATTATGCTGTGGCACACAGTTTGAGAGACCAAAAAGAAAAAAAGCCATTTTTTATCAAAATTAAAAAAGTTAGATCTTTTTCATAATTTTTAAGACCACTTTTTTCAAGATTTGAAAATTCTATTGACAGCCATTAATAATACACAAAAATAAAAAAAAATTTCCTGTTGACAAAATTAAAATAATATCTTTATGAATTTTGTTTTAAAAAAATCGAAAATTTAAGTTTTGATCGCACAAATAGAAATGAAAAAGCAATAACTCTATTTTATGGTCAAACGAAGCAAGATACGAAAAAAAAGATAACAAAAATTGTGCACCTAAAAAAGTCTACAAATTCGTCATGCAGTACATTCTTATAGGATAAAATCTACAAATATGTTACGATTATTTTTTTACAGGAAGCGTATTATTGATTTTTGTCGTAAAAACTTACCTTGAAAATAAAAAAAATAAATTTTGTTGTAAAACGATACAAGATAATGCAAAAAATTAACAGACGAATGCTTTTAATCCAAAAAGGATCTATACGTTTGTTATCAATAATTTTTAGACATAACGAGATTTTCTTTTAATCATAAAAAAAAGATTTAAAAAAAAGAGAAAAACAAGGCAATAAGAATAAATATGTTTTAATATTCATGCATATTATGAATTGTAATTATATACAATTTTTCAAATGATACATGTTTCAGTGTAGCTAAAAAATAAAATTTGTACATCATTTTGCAATATCTGAATAAGAAATCTCAGGCACAGGTATATAAAGTCCGCATTATATTTCATATCAAAGAGCGAGAACCAACAGTCGCGCGCCACAGGCACACTCAAACTCGCGAGCGAAGCGAGCTGCGCGCGATGGCAATATGCCCGTACGACGATCAGGTTTTTGTTTGTTTATAAAGTGCATATCTGTCTCTCAGTTCATCGTGTGAGTAGCGCTTTTGCTAAAACTGACTTTTAAAGGTGTTTAAATTGCTCAACAATACTAATAATAGCAATATAATAATATAACCAAAAGGACCAGAAGGTTTTTACAACTTTTTCATTGTTTTTCATTATTAAAATTTATGAAATAGTATTACCTAATCCATATTTGTCGTTTGAGATGTGACCTATCATTATTCTTTGATCAATCGCTAGCACGTGTTTTTTATGAGGGCGAGTTGGAAAAGGGGTTCGAGACGTGACCGATTATTGGCTTTTGGGTATTAAATCAGCCTTCAGTGAGCCTATAATTATGGCATAGGTCTTACGCTGTTTGGACAAAGTGTTAATTACAGGTTTAACCACCTAGAAAAAAACGGTGCGCGCAGTAATGCTTACGGAGTAAACGGTAACAATCACTGCGAGTGGAGTAACTATAGCTGTTCTACGCCGGAACGGTTGAGGTGCGCCCGCAATGGTTCATGCGAGCGTAGCAACGGTTTCTGCTTTCCTTCCACTCGTAAGTTCTGCGCGACGGCAGCAGACTTGGCTGTAACGGTCGCGGTTAACTCCTCTCCGTGTACCTATCACGGTCAGGGGAGAAGTTTACGAGTGGAGACAACTTCCCTCCGAGCATTTCGATGCCACGAGTTCCGGCAGGACAGGGCCTACTTTATTATATAAATCTCATTACTGGGACTTTTTGGTTACTAGCGTAAACCTGCCGCCCCGCCCGAGTGTGAGAGTTGTGGGGCGGGGAAAACATCGACAATGAGATCGCTAATAAAAACATGCCTATAATCTGCCCAGGGACATGATCTATTACCGAACAAAATATAATCCTCATATCCATAGAGTCTACTAGTCGGATATTCTGCAAGGCGGTGATTGGGATATCTCCATGATATTTGGGATGTCTATGGGACGTTTGCTTTGAGAACTAAGTTGAAGGAAAAATGTCAATTTTATGAAACATATTGCAAAACATTTTCAAATTTCGATGTTTTCGAAAAATTGAATAACTTTGGAAATAAATAACATTTTTTAATGTTCTTCAGCTTGTTTTAAACAAAATTTTCCATAAAAAAATCAAAACAGTAATATTTTTATTAATATTACCAACACTAATTAAAATATGACAAATTATCATTTTTTAAATGTTGGTGAGTATTTACAAATTGTTAAAATTTTGTTATTTTTTTTGGACCTACTGAAATTTAACGGCAGAATCTAGGGAACAAACATCTTAATGATTTGACCGGTATAAAAAATTATCGAAGAACTATTCGGGGCCAGGGTAGACCGTCCTGACCACTAATTGGTTGCTGTCAAGATGATCTCTAATAGCGCTAAGTAGATATGAAACGGTCTTGTATGGCCAAACGTTAGTTTGGCTAAGCTAATCTAGCCCTATGCTGGACGAGCTAATATAGCTTTAGTCAGTATTACTATTATTATAATATACAATTTAAGATGGTAGACGTTAAAAATTATTTCAAAAACTGTCTAGATGATAAGACAAAAAGATCTTTGTTTTTTAATGTACATTGTTCATATTTCTTACACACCCCGAATATTTTTGGAAATGTTCAAACAAATATTTCTATTTGAAATAAGACAAATTTTTGGCCGTGATATGCTAGCCGACAGGCGACTAGGGCCACAAAGACTGAATAGAGGATGAGGTAAAATGCATTTTTTAGTGCTCACTTTTGAGATTTGGTACTTCTTAACACCTTCTTTTTGTTTGTTTTTTATTTAAAATGTGCAAGGACATATTTAGGTTAGACTCTTACAAAAATGTTGGGTTATGACGGGCTAGCTAGCTTCCGATTGTGGCATGAAAAGACTGACTAGATGGTGAGGAAAAAGATAATTTGTTCTTCCTGGTACTTTTAAACTCCCTAGCTTTTTTTAGAAATTAGCCTTAACTAACCTGAACCTGTTTAGGGCCAGAAAAGACCGTCTAGATTAGATAGCTTTGACAATGTCCTAACTGAAAGCTAGCCTTGCCCGATAATTTTTTACAGAAGAGACAAAAACTATGTAGAATTCCGTTTAAAATAAGCTTAAGAACATTAAAAAAGGTGAATTATTTCTCGAGTTGTTACATTTTTTGGAAGACATCGTAATCTGACGTTTTCTGTCATATCTCTTTATAAAATTGACATTCTTCCTTTAAATTTGGCTTATTAGACACCAAATCCTATTAGTCTCCATTCAAATATGTAAGAAAATCTTATAATAAATAAAAACATTAAGATACTTTAGCAACAGCTCAAAAAACAGGCGTATAGATGATTTCCGCCGATAGTGTAGTTATGTGAGAAATACATGTAGTGTTATCTCATTGCTGTGACTTATATGTTATAATAAGCTTATATAAAAACAATCACAATTGTACGCAATTTTTATGATCTGAATTGTTTTTAAGTGAATAAAGTAAAGTAGCTAGCTAATAACTAGTGAATAATTTGAAAAATACTACCTAAGTTATTATTATTATTATTACACCATTAAACCATTTCCCTTTCGGGGTAGGCGTAACTCGCTCTGTAGGGGAAAGGAGTAGTGTGTGGAAGGGATAGAGATTTTTCAGATTGATCCAGAATTCTCGTGCTATTTAAGTAAATAACACGTTCGTTCCGCAACACTG
>NC_046665.1:34359508-34364931 GCF_010883055.1 Belonocnema kinseyi | reverse complement strand
ATTTTTGAATATATTTTACTTACGGTGCTTAATAAGCTAATCCCTCTGTAATTATCGCACTCGCTTTTATCTCCCTTTTTCTTGTATATTGGTACGATAATAGCTTCTTCCAATCGTCTGGGAGGTCTCCCATCTCGAAACATAAATTTATCAATTCACACAGTCTATGTGGTTTGCACGCGCCACCGTGTTTAAGCATTTCAGCGTTAATACCGTTAATACCGTTAATACCGTTGAAAACAATTTGAGCTCAAAAGTTTACATATATTTCGGTGAAAACCCTAAATTCTCGTACATTTTCAAGAAGAAGATCGCTTGAGAACTTACCGGTAACTTACCGGTAAGTTCTTGGCGTTCTTGACGCAAGCTACCACCTTTAGCAGTCTACCCCGTATGTGAACTCTTCCTTGAGGATCTATAACTGAAACCTAAATCATAATTTCCATAATTAATTTGAAGCCATTAAAGCAATAATTTAGTTTAGCCAAACTACAAAATATTAACATTTTTTAGTTTGAGTTAAAAAAAAACATAAGAGGAATTTTCAGCAAACCTTCATTTAATAGTCAGAAATAAATGACAAGTTTATTAACAAAATATTACTAATAAAAGTAGAAAGTAGAATTTTATAATAATTACCTATTGTTTGTTATCATATCTCTTGGAGAATATTATTATTTCGACAAAAAAATATTGTTCATAATTTTTATAAAATTTTAGAATGTTAGTAATGGCTGAAGACACTTTTTTGAATCATATTAATTACAAATTTACGAGTGGAGTGAAAAGTTCCCGCCCTGACCTAGAGATGGCGCCAGCAGGTCTAATTTGTAGCTTTGTATTCTATAGTACTATATCTCACTAGCTTGTATATAAATTTCCAAGTCGGTTGCGAAATTAGTATAGATTTGAGAGCCTACTGAACAATCCACCTCGATTGTTAGTGCAAAAATGGAAAAATCAGAGAAAGGTGTGATCATTAAATACTTGTATTTAAAAGGCCTAACACCACTTCAAATTAAAGAACAAATGGATTCCACACTGAAAGACTCTTCTCCATCATATTCGACGATTGAACAGTGGGTTTCTGAATTTAATAAAGGTCGCACGAGCACTTCTGACGAACGACGTGCGTGTATATTTCGAGTTTATGTGTGTGACAATTCACCTGAGCGTTACTTACAAACTACACAATATTTTTGGCCGGAAACTTTGGACTTACAAATAAACATAGTAACTAATCTCCCAGAACTAACCTTGTTTGCACTTAATCAAAAAAGTTTATTTCATAAATAATTTCCAGATTATCAGATTATCTATGAATTCAGTTTTTAAAAATTTTCATTTTTGTGGAAAAAAGCTGGGGAAACTGTATCACATGCTCTCAAGGTCCCCAAAATGAACGTTAAGTTCTTTAAGCAGATATTTCCAACCAAAATAAAGAATTTAGAACATTTGAAAAATTTGAAAAAAAAAACATTCTTCAATTTCAGAAAATTTTGCAAAAGTTTCTTATAGATAAGTAGAAGAATTGCAAATTATTCAAATAAAATTTTAAAATTCAATGAAGATTAGAATTTATATACTTTTGAAAATGTTAAGAATCGCAGAAAAAAATATTTTCTGATTGATTCGGAAATTTCATTTAAATTTTTCACTAAATATAAAATATAATTAGAAATTATCTTATTTAAATTTTGCGATTAGAGAAAAACTTAAAAAGTTAATTTTTTCAAAATTCGATAAAAAATTTTATGAGTGTAATACATTTTTGTCCAATTTTCTGGTACACGGCAAAAAGACTTGCAAATATATTTTTCAAATTTGCAAAAAAAGGAGAAAAAAATAATTAATAGGTTAATAAATATCAATACAAATTTCTACTAGATATAAAATTTATTTATTTTAAAACTATTCCGATGAAACCCGTAAGTTTAAAGTGTCATCGTTAGTAGATTTGAACAAGATTTACAAAGTATCTTGATGAAGTTAAAACAAAATGGAAAGAAATTCAGTTCCAATTTATGGTGGAAGTTTAAATCACAGTTCTTGATTTAAATGATAATATTTATGAGATTTGAGAAAATGTAGTTAAAGTTTACGCAATAAATGTACGAAAACAATCGTGAAGCGGGAGAGCATGGCGCGCTCAAACTGGGTGGGATGCGCCGTGCGCATAAGCGCGCAACAAGACTGTGCCCGCGCGGCGGGCAGATTCTTTCCTAAATAAATTACATAAGGTAATCTTATTTAAATTCTAAATTAAAATGACTGTGTAAGTATTAATTTGATTCACAAAGCGACGCTAGTACTTGAAAGCTAGTTCTTAAAAGCTCTACTTTATAAACTTTCTTTTGAAAAACAGTAAAGAGGGCAATACCGCCACTTAATGGGCTTGCGCATCGGAAAATAAGTTTAAGGGCCAGAGATAAAGAGGTCCCGTCGTGTTTGAAACATGTTCCTAATTTATTCATTTCATACAAGATAAAGTCACAAAAGGAGACAAATATTGACAAAACTTCTACAATTCACATAGTTTTGCAAAAAAAAATCCTCATCCATTAGGCATTTCCCTTCATCGTCAGATAACTTCACTTCGTTGAATGCTAAGGGGAAAATTAGAGATCCTCAAGGGAGAGTTGAGACACGGGTTACTCAAAATCTGATTTGCGCTGCTGTACCGAAACTAGTTAAACTTTTATGAGTTTTAATTTGCATGAGCTGGCGCTATCTTCAAATCACAATTTTATTTTTAGGAGGATTTAATACAGAATGGAGACAACACTCAAACAAGAACATTAATAATTATTGGGAAGGTTAGTCATAAAGGTTAGGTGGAAATAATATTCACTTACAAACACATATACTTAAAAATTTTCATAAACAAAAGAATTAATAAAAAATAGAACTGTTCAAACTTTTCGCGCCCCATGAAAATATCAAAGTTCCGGTACAGCGGCGACTATTGGAGGGGGAAACGTGTCTTAACTCTCCCTAGAGGATTTCTAGGAAAAACAATGTACCAAATGCATGGGACAAAACTTTATTTTTGTATTACCCGTGCATAAACTGCCCAACTTATTTCCGAGTTCCGATTTGGGCCCGATCGAATTTTCCAAATTTTCCAAATTTCCGTCGTGATACTGTTTTTCGCTAAAAGCAAAAAGTAGATTGCGAGTTCGGAATCACAGAATTGTTGGTGAGATTTCTTATATCCGCAACGAAGGCCAAGGTAAGCTTTAATTCGCTAGAATCAACATCACAATTCATTTTTAGCTCCTGAAGATTTCCATCAATGTATTCGAGAAAGCGTCTTCATTTTGAGCGCAAGTACTATTTATGCAAATAAAACAAAGTTTTCCAGCTTTTTAGAATTTTATATTTTGTTGCTAATATTGTGAAAATAGAGATTACCTTATCACAAATATATACATTACCGGATGAGTAACATTACAGATTACATGCTGTTTATATTTTCTCGAAAATAACCTTACTTTTTAAATCTCACTCCACGTGCCCCATGTGCATTAGTCAAACAAAAATCATTCCAAAAGAATATTAAGAAGATTACAAAATATTTATAATTAAAATTCATTTGTGGGTGTGTATGTAATAACTCTAAATTTGAACATTGTTTGGCAACGCATAATATTTTTTTCGAAATGCGAACTCTTATCCATAAATAAAAAAAAACACAGATAATGTAATGTAGAATATTGAAAATGAGATATAATGTATAATGCTATATAATGTGGAATATTGGATAATTGAAGTTCGGTAAAATGCAAAGTGGAAAAAGTATTAATATAAAAACTTTTGAAATTTTCTAATTATAGAAATAAAAAATTATAGGAGCCATATCTGGACTATATCGGGTCCCCGTTCTGAATGCCCAGAACTGGGCCCTGTCGGGTAGAGCGTTTCATTTACAATCTGGCGCTAGACAGATTACCCTATCGGGCCCACATTTTTCACAATCGGGGCCCGGCCGACGCCCCGCCAAAATTTCTACACGGGTATTTTTGTAATGAATAATAATTACTATCATTTTATTATGTAGTAAAAACTGTTTTTCATATACACTTATGTATAATAAATTAGTTTTTACAAAAATATTAGCAAAATAGGGCAAAAATGAGCCAAATCCCATGCATCTGGTCCATTGTTCCCCCCTCAACAATCAACGAAGTAAAGTTAACTAGGTATTGAAGTGAAAATACCTAATAGAACGTCAAACTTCGATAATTAAAATCCCTATAATAAAAATTTTTTTATATTCGAGTGTTTCTTGGCACTAGGCGAAACTCTTATTTTCTACAATTCGATTTCTCAATAACTCGAAGTCTTTGACTCTCGAAGCACTTCAAATTATCGAGGTTTCACTGTAATTAAATTGCCTTGACCTTGAAATCTACAAATAATAGTGCAGAGAACGTTCATCTTTCTCCGAGTGTTAGTGTTAGTAACAGTATTAACCCATTAAGACCCAAAACGAAGAAATTTCTCTCTTAGGTTTGAGCTTGAATAATTTTATAAAAACGGCAAAGAATTTATTGTAAAATACTTTTTTTTTTACTATTTTCGGGTATGCTCTACACGATGCAATGGCTTAAAAAACGAAAAATATTTATTTTCAATTAATAATTAAAATTAGAAAAAAATTATTTTTTTTTAAGCAATTTTTTTTCAATCAAAAAACAGAGGGGGAAGGAGTTTTTTACAGTCGCAAATGTGCACAAAATTGCACAAAAATATCTAAACTTTTCAAATCCATTCAATTTTTTCATCTACTATTTTTTTAAACAAAATGGCGGCCAAAAAACGGAAAACAAAAATTTTTAATTTCGTTTTATCGATATTTTTGGTGATTTTTTCGCTCAAATCATATAAATATTTAATTATTTAAGTAAAACGGTATTTGAATAGTTTATTTTTAAACAAAATGAAAATATTTAGTGTTAAATTGGCCAAATCGTGATATTAAGATTATAAAAAATCATTTTATTGCTATTTTACGTTATTTTCCCACCAAAATCCAATGCAGTGAGTGAAATATCGTTTTTCCAACGATTGAGTGATTCACTGATATTATTTTTATAAAATTAAAAGTTTATGTTTACTGATATACAACTTTACATGACTCTGCTGTGTAACACTGAAGTTGAAGCATAATAATTGTAGTACAGTGGAACCGCGGTTACATCCTCTATTACTTATATCCTCTAGCGCTTATATCCTCTGGCACTTATATTTCTGCATAACTCATTTATACCCGCTTAGCATCCACCACCTCACAGTACCACAGGTGGTGAATGCTAAGCGGACATACCAGGTGTATACATATGAAACCGGTATTTTTTCAAGAAAAAAACACATTTATTTCAAGAGAATGATAACAAATATTTTATTCAAAGTATGCGCCC
>NC_046665.1:34354341-34359408 GCF_010883055.1 Belonocnema kinseyi | reverse complement strand
ACGCCAATTAGCACAAATGGTAAGTTCCGACAGTGCCTACAAGTGTGCCTACTGGCCGCTAAATGGCAATACCGGTTTCATATGTATACACCTGGTAAATGAGAGTTATGCAGAGATATAAGCGCGAGAGGATTTAAGTCAGACAGGATATAACCGCGTTTCCATTGTACTTCAATTATTATGCTTCAACTTCAGTGTTACACAGCAGAGCCATGTAAAATTGTATACCGGTAAACATTAACATTTAATTTTATAAAAATAATAGCACTGAATCACTCAATCGTTGGGAAAAAAACGATATTTCACACACTACATTGGATTTTTGTGTAAAAATGACTTGAAATAACAATAAAATTATTTTTTATAATCTTAATATCATGATTTTGCCAATTTAACACTAAATATTTTTATTTCGTTTAAAAATAAACTATTCAAATACCGTTTTACTGAAATAGTTAAATATTTATACGATTTGAGCGAAAAAATAAAAAAAAATATCGATAAAACGAAATAAAACATTTTTTGTTTCTGTTTTTTGGCCGCCATTTTGATTTAAAAAATCGTAGACAAAAAAATTCAACGGATTTGAAAAGTTTACGACATTTTGTGCACTTTTGTGCACATTTGCGAAGGTAAAAAATTCCTTTCCCTTCTATTTTTATATTGAAAATAATTCCTTAAAAAAAGGAATTTTTTTTTAATTTCTTAATTATTAATTGAAAATCAATATTTTTTGTTTTTTAAACCATTGCATCGTGTAAAGCATACCCGAAAATTATAGAAAAGAGTATTTTACAATAAATTATTTGCCTTTTTTATAAAATTATTCAAGCTCAAACGTAAGAGAGAAATTTCTTCGTTTTGGGACTTAATGGGTTAACTTGTGTTTCTGAGTTTTCTTTGCTTTGAAATGAGAATGACAATACGTTTCAACGCAAGCCATTTGTCTTTAATAGAGATGCCTACTTGGAGTCCGTCTGCCTGCTTATTGGCACGCAAAAGAAACTAGGAGAATGAACTTTAACACAATACGAATGAAAATACTATATACACTTCAGCATGTGCAGAAAGTGAAGAATGAATATACGAATAAAGATAATATATTATGCTATTTCATTTAACATAATTAACCTTTCCTCTCAAACCTATTTAAAACTTCAAAATTGGTTCTTTCAGCGCATTCAAGCTTGTAATTGGTAAACACTTGCGCAGAAAACTGTTAACGATACCAACTTGAAGTAGCCATCACATTGTATGAAAAAGTCGCTTGATTTATTGGCACTGCGGCACAGCACACTGAGTTACAAACTAAAAAGGATACATCAGTCTAATCTCACTCGAACTGAGAAAATCTTGACAAACTGTTTGTCCAAAGAACTCTAATATTGAATAAAATTTTGAATAATCTAGATACACTATTTGGGTAAAAATAACGTACTTTTTCATATGTTGCAATAAAAAATTGATTTTTTTAACAATTTCTATAAAAAAATGGATTTGCGATTTTTTTCTAGTCACGGAAAATAAAAAATACGACGCAAAAAGATCGCCAAGTTACACACATAAGGGATACTGTGTTTGCATTAGTCAGCGACTGTCCCGAACTTCCGTGTAAAAAGGAAAGCGCTGAAGTGGATTATATAGCATTGAAAAAATTGTGAAATTTAATGTCAATAAATCTAAACAAATTCAGTTTTTCACCGAATGGTTATTTAACGACATTCGCGTGCATTGATTTTATTCGATATATCCAATCGGAAAAAGTATTAAATGGCATTCGATTAATTTGATTTGAGAGGCATTGATTCCATTCCACGAATGCGTTCATTCAATTGTATCCAATGTCATTAAATCAATGGCATACACAAAAAGCCATTTTAATGTCATAATTTTTGTGCGAATTCAAAATAAGGATTCTAAGGAAAGCTATCGAATGCCAATAAGCGCATGCGGACAAAAACGGAATTTGTTTAGATTTATAAGTATTAACCCAGGGGAAAAAGTCGGATATTAGCCAGAGTTCACGAACGGCGCAGTACCACGCCAGTTGTAATTCAGAATAAATACTAGTACTGTCTGCTAGTACCGTGCCAACCATCGGCATAGTACCGGTCTACTACTGGCTCAGTACTGACTGTCATTACTGGTAGAATACCGACGCAGGAATTCTGCCAACGGTTGGCGCCATATTGTTTTACAACTGGCCCAGTGCTGACCGTCACCTCTGGTGAAATACCAGCACAGAAGTTCCGCCAACAGTTGGCGTGATACTGGTAATCTACTGGTGCAGTACTGATACATATTACTGGTAACATACTGACACAAGAGTTCAACCAACGCGAGTGAAGTTTTTAGAGTGGAAATTGTGCTTTTTGAGGTTATCAGCGATGGGAGTATTGATGGTTTTAATTTTTATATATAAGACCTGTGTTGTGCGTGTGTACATTGATGCAACGTTAGGGTTATGTTTTCTTGGGTTACATACAGGTGAATTTCTAATTTTATTCTCTTAACAGTAAAATAGCATATTAATTTGTAGAAAATACAGATAAAAAAAATTATTTAATTTTCATTACAAATTTATCACAAATTAAAATATAAAAAGGTCTCATCTGAAAAAGGCGAGTAAAACAACACAGTGACACGGTAACAATTTAAGAAGTTATTATAACCGAGGTAGTTGGATGAGGCAGCCATCCCGCCGCTTCGCCGCACCAACTCAGTTGGCTGGCACAACCAACACTACCGTGTCCATTATCCTATCCAATCATTTCTCTGAGTGGAGTTTAACCAACAGTTGGGATCGTAATGGTTTGCAACTGGCCTAGTACTGGCCATTACCACTGGTGTCCTACAGGCACAGGAGTTTCGGCAAAGGTTGGCGTGTTGCTGGATCTACTACTGGCGCAGTGCTGATACGTATAACCGGCAAAATACTGACACAAGCGTTGAAACAATGGCTGGCATCATACTGGTGTACTACTGGCTTATGACTAATATGCATTACTGGTTAAATTCCGGCATCGGTGTTTCGCCAGTGATTGGCGTAGTTCTGGCCATATAATAACATCAAGTGCTGATTGACAACCGAGATAATAGTACAGTCAATGGTTGGCGTTATACTGGTGTACTACTAGCTTAGGAGTGGTATACATATTTGGTGAAATGCTGGTACGGGCGTTTCGCCAGTGATTGACCTATTTTTTTATAATTGTCACTAACTTTATTTAAAATTAGAATTCAAACAATGTTTTTTTTTAAACAAAAAATTGTTTTTTTAATGTGAATTTTCAAAACAGAACAGTTACTCATGTTCTCAGGTGGAAATGTCGGTAGTGCGCCGGAATTCAACACAGGCGCAGTGCTGGCCCAGTACTGAGCACCAATACAAACAGCCGGTGGTTCGCCCAGTACTGGCAGAACGTTGGCTACACGACCGGGACGTTACTATGCCAGTAGTACAAAAATAGACTTAGAAAGAAAACACGCCTATAAATGTTATCAGGGTGTTTTGAAATGTCGAGAAATTGACTATACAATTAAGGTGAAAACTTTTTTTTAATTAATTTTTTTATGGAAAATATTCTAAAGTTCCACCTTTATGAAAAATTTCAAAATGATCAGAAAAAATTACATTGGATGTATGTCTTAATCGTTGTAGAATAGTCTAAAACACTCACTTAAAAAGCAAAACGTTACACGAAGGTTTAAAGGAAATTACTTAAAAAATTGTTGCACAACGTGGTAAAATTTCTAAGTTCCGTCGATACAAATTTAAAATGATCATTAAATTTTATTATCAAAACTTTTTAAATGGTCGAAAACGCGAAAAAACAAAACATTACACGAAGAAAAATTGTAGTCGATTTAAATTCATTTAAAAATTATGTTATTCATATTTCCGTGAACAGTTAGTTTATTTTATATCTATTTGATGTTGTACGATGATAAAAATATTAACAAGAAAAAAGAGTTGAACAATTGTTGTTTTAACTTTTTTGTACTGTAGCTTATGAGGATGGCTTTTTCATAGAGTTTCAACTTGTCAGTTTAGCGCAGTGATTAGCACTTCCAACTGCTAGGCGATAGATTTAGGTATATAGATGACAGATCGAAACCCCGTAGCGTTAAAAATATTATTTGTAATTTAATGTGTAAAAATGTAATATATGTATTCATTCTAAGCAGTTCCATAAACACGTATTGACAAAATACTCGCAGTCAATTATTATTTTTTTTTTAAATACTTTTTTTGTTATATCTTTAGATTATAGAAATAGTGGGTGTTAAAATTAAACAAGTAGTTTGAAAATTATATTTTTGTAATTATAAATAATATGCGAACGATATGCAGTCCTATGGTGATGAATGGAGGGTCTTTAAAAGAATTAAATAATTTTTTATCATTTTTAAAATTAACTCCGGCATTTTCGTACGCCAGCGGTTTGCCAGTATAGCCCTAGTACTGGCAGTCAGTACTGCCCCAGTACTGGCAATCAGTACTGCCCCAGTACTGACAGGCAAGTACTGCCAATCATTACAAGCCAGTACTGAAATGGCACTGGACCAGTACAGTCAGCCAGTACTGGAACTCAGGCAGGCGGTACTGGGCTAGTACTGAGCCGGTTGTGTATTTCTACCTGGGATACTTCTGTTATCACTTAAGGCTTGACTAGTACCTGCCCTGTACTAATCTGCAGTAGTGGACCAGTGGTGAATTTCAGTGCTGGCCCAGTACTACAGGTTAGTACCGCATTAGTACTAAATGTAAGTACTAGCCCAGTACTGGCTAAATACTGCAAGTAAGTACAGAACATTGTTATCATTAGGGGTTTTACCGGTATAAAGCCAGTAGCCCTGTCAGACCGCGCCAGTACCGAACTCCGACCGGCGGTACTGGCGTGGTACTGTGCCGGTGGTAAATTGAGGGACTGGATACAATAAGGGGACGAGCGCTCGAAACCACGAAAAAGTATTGTCCAAACGTCTTGTGATATCCAAATTTTAAAGTTCGAAAAATTAAATGAAAAAAAATATGGGCTTGTAGAGAATGACAAGACGGAACTT
>NC_046665.1:34352767-34354241 GCF_010883055.1 Belonocnema kinseyi | reverse complement strand
GCTATGAGAAATGTATCAGCCTTGGTGGAGATTATGTTGAGAAATAAAAAAAAAAATTCTTAAAAACGTTGTTTTTCTTGGTCAGGCCGGAAACTTATCAATTCACCCTCGTAATCACCCAAACTCCAAAAGTAATCGTGGAATTTCTTCTGTTCAGAAACATCGATTATCGAGAAACATTTCTTATTGCAGCAGGAATCGAGTTGAGTAAAATCTCGTTTGGGAATAGATTTTCCTGATTGTGAAACGTAGTCTAGTCCCTAAAACAAATGTGACAAGTTTTATTATTATTTCAAATTGTTAGATGGGCCCCGCACGAAATGTGTAAGGAAATGGCTTTGAATCGATACATATAGTTTTTACACATTTTATAACTTATATAAAATAATTCTAACAAAAATAATTCTTTAAATAGACACTTTTTGCTTTTAGAATAGAGGTAGAAAGTCGCGATTTTTTCTGAAATTTTCAACTTATTTTTAACTTCTCAGTTACAGTGTGGAAATTGTTTAAACAATTTTTTGGTAACTTGGAATAATTATTACCTCACTCTAGGTAAAAAGTTGATAATAAGTTGAAAAATTCAGAAAAAACCACGACTTTCTACCCCTATTCTAAAAGAAAATTGCTATAAATAATAATCAATTATTCATAACATTTTTTGAATTATCCCATTATTAGCGAAAAGTAATATCTTATATATTACAAGCAATTTTTACCGAAACAAACAGCAAAAAATATAAATTAGTGCCAAACATTCGCCAAACCCAATTTTTCACTTGTGGGGTTTTTTTTAAACATAATAAAACAGGTTTATAATGATGAAGCTCTAAATAAAAATTTTTATTTAAATTCCATAACTTGTTGTGAAGAAATATGTTGAAGGACAACTCGATATACCTAATAATGATGATTCCATCCAAAATTTGCAAAAACATCTTTTTTCTTATGGGATATACATTTTAAGCTTGATGGGGTTTGCGGGACTTCTAAATATCAAATTTGGGGACATGAGAGCTTGAAAATTCCAAATATTAAATTTTAGATCACCCCATCCCCCACTTATAGGAAACGCTTCTTTGGTATCTATCAAAGCTGTCACTTTTACGTGCGGGGTCCTTTAACGAACTTTAATTTACACGTGTAACAAAAATTTTAGAATTTATAGAATAATTCAACATTTCAATATGTGCTGCAATCTTTTTTCACATTTCTCTTCCACTTGCTTTCGTCGCGAAGCCTTTTACGGCCTGCTTGAAGTTCTGACATAATTCAAAAACTTAAAAATAACTAGAAACTTCTAATTATATTGTTTTACAGTAACAGAGAAAAAAATATAACATTAAATTTGATCTTATTAGATCACGGAGCAATCTGCACAGTCCGAAACAATTTGGGACACTGAACCCATTTCACAGTGAAAATTTCAAAACAAAGACACTAGACGGTTTGTTTACATTCTTTATTATCAAAA
>NC_046665.1:34342269-34352667 GCF_010883055.1 Belonocnema kinseyi | reverse complement strand
CTTGTGTTAAAATGTTTAAGAAAATGTATGATAAATTATCAGAAATGACGGTAAACAGTTGCAATAATGTGTTTTATAACTGAGGAATAAACAAGTTGCGAAACACAAATTTTCCTATTGTCAGTTATTTGCTAATTCCCTAAAAACAAAGAAATGTCCAAAAACATAAAACAGTCGATTTTTTATTATTTGGGGGGGAGGAAGGGGAAGGCAGGCTTTTTTAATGTTTAATTTTGGAAAAGACGAGTCCTTTATAGGAGAGTGTGCAGGCGAGAGTACTAACGTTGAGAAGCGCTTGAATCTGCTAACAATGCAATCGTAGACGGCGCCGCGTGTTTTCTTACAAAATGGATATTTGCGCCAATTTCCAATGAATCGATCTAAAAATTTCCAGAAATCTTCCTCCAATAGTATGGAACAAATCTCTCACTGGATGTTGTCTCAACTTTCAAGTTCACTCGATACTTTTCTTCACCGAAGCTAAAAAAACGTGCTCACCGTCAGGTCTCCATTTGCAATTAATTATTATTAAACAATTAACATTTTTAAGTTTTTTCTTTGCTTAGTAGGAATCCCTAGGGTATAGCTCGTATGTATACCAAATTTCAAATAGTTTCAATAATATTTGTCTGAATGGAGACGATTTATGTTTTAAAACATAATTGAATTTGGCGAAATATTTTCATAACTTTTTCAATTTTATTATTAAAAATATACATCGGAAAGAAAAACTTCAAATAGAAAAAAGTTTCGTCTTGTCATTATCTACAAGCCTATATATTTTTTTATTTAATTTTTTGAACTTTAAAATTTGGATATCACAAGACGTTTGGACAATACTTTCTCGCGGTTTCGAGCGCTTGTCCCCTTATTGTATCCGGTCCCTCAATTTACCCTGGGGAACGGCTTAAAGCCGGATGCGGGCGGAATCATGTAAAAGCTGGCGGAACTCTGGAAATGCGCCTACGAAAGTACAAACTTAAATACTGTTAGAAAACATGTTGAGGTTTATTTTTGTTTTTAAAATTTTTATCAACAACATTACAAAATAAATTAAAAGGTATGATATTTATATCATAGCATGATACTTAAAAAAATGATGTTGAATAAGATTTTTACAATACCAGAGTAGGGGTATTTTACAATACCATAAGAAAAGTTTAGCCAGGGTTTTTAGAAGTACAGTCTTTTCGGGCCCTAATCGGGTGCTGGCTAGCCTATCAGGACCGAAAATGTGTCGAATCTTTTACATTAAAGTTCAACTTAATTTTCGGTGTATTTTACGTACATAGCTAAATAAGACCTATTTTTAAGTGCTGGGTAACGCTCGAGACCCTTTTCTCGTTCTCTTAAGACCTATGTACTTACTTTGTATTTAGAGTAATCCAGTTATTCCATTTATTACCAACAAAACAAATATACCATAAGATGTTATCGATTGACCAATTGAGTCAACAAGTCCATTACTTAGTCTGCCAGTGAGAATACTCAGCAAATTTTACCTTAATGTCAATAAGATATTAATATTTCATTATCTTCTATACTGCGTAATAAGATAACAGAGTCTACTATCCTAAAAACTCTGCAACTGTTTGCAGAACTGAAGTTTAGGACTCTTCAAAGATGTAATTTTCCTAGATTCAAGTTTCAAAACTTTACTTAGTATCATACTTTCAAATTATGAAATTATTGTATTGTAAACTTTCCAGATGTTCACACTCCCAAATTTTATCATTTTAAATCGACGAAAGATTCTGTTTTTTAAGCCATGAAGTAATACTACGAAAAATTCAAATAATCTCAGCGTTAAAAAAATCTTTTTGATCCTTTGGAGAGATCATGAGTGCCCATTTATACTCTATAGTGTTAATATGCACTTGCTACGTGCAGGGGCAACTTTTGCATGATTACCCCCCCCCCCCCTCCCTATGACCAAGTTTCCAAGGACTGAGGTTTCAAAATTCTGTATTAAAAAACAAAAAGGAAAGTTTCAGATTGTGAAGTTTTATTGCAGATTCAAAATTTTTAATTTTTAAAGATCAAGAATTGATTATTCCAGAAGAATCTAGAGATACAGATACCTGAAAAAACTGGAATTTTCTGTGCATTTTTTCCGGATCTGAGTAGATGCCTTGCTAAGCAATTATACATAAATGCCCAATAAATAACTTTCTGCAGATTTTAATTACAGAAACTTCCCTAAAAGCAGCTTGAATAAGCGACACGATTGGAGTGCACCAAATATGACCACACAAGATCCATCCGTTCATATTGATACCATACGTACTTCATCATATCGAGAGTACACAGCAAAACACACCAGACTCTCGGTTTAACCGCCCGCGGTTGGCCAATTCCTAGAACTGCTGGCCCTCGCAGTTTCTCAGCTCAAAGGGCGAGAGACGGTTTCGACCCGGGGCCTCAAGAGGGCTGCAGAAGCTAGTACTCAGTCGAGTATATTGCGCAATATTATGCATTCCAATTGGAAACCGTTCAGGTGTCCCTGAATATTTACGTTTCGATTCATCCGAGTTAGGTGCAAGGTTATCTTTAGGCAATACACGAAACTTAAGACAAACCGAAAGACTGTTGTAAACATTTCCTTTTGGGTATGCAATATATTAATGAATATAAATGCTCGAAAAAAATTTTTTTTTCTTTAACTTAAGAAGCTATACTTTTCAGACAGATTAAATCGTACGGTGGAAAGTAATACTGTGGTAAGCGTGTGGTAACGTAAAACGAAAAATTAATAAAAATGTCTACCTAAAATCTGTGATATGAATACTGTAGATTTTGATGGTAAATAATTGCAAAAAAGTTTCATCCCCCTAGGCGCGGGGCGTTAATTAAACATACGCGTTTGTATCCTGTGCATACATCCTGTACACATTTTATGACATCAGTTTTGCTTACACTCCTTGTAACTTGTGAAGCTATATACTTTCAAGTTAAAAGTTTATAATATAATTGATCATTTGAAAAATTGTTCTTATTCTTTTCACATTCCCTCAAAAGTAATAATTTTTAATAATTCTTCTGATACAGAAATTCAAATCCTTTACGACAGTAGAGACATCACTCAAGGGGCTAGTACACAAATAAATTTTCAAAAAATCCAAAAATTTTTTTTCTCATTTTTGGTCACTATATACATCTAAAAATAGGATAGAAACCAACATTTGTCTCAAAGCGTGCTGAGAGTGTCTGAAAATCAAAATACGCCGCGAGGCCTCCCGAAGCGCTCGTAACGCACGGTGTGCATAAACCAACTTTTAATGTAAGAACGGGCACCGTGAACTCGATCTGGCGACGCGAGATCGAAAAAACGTGTCCTGAAAAACGAATTGAACAATTCTTTAGTTCCTATCCGGTAGTATTGTTGCGGGTTTTTTAGTCATTTGGATCCGTTTTCAGCGACCCTGAAAACTCCCGAGTAGCAAACATCAAGCAAATCGGATCAATTTTCATATATTTCGTCAGCCATGTTGAAGTTTTTAATTCTGAGGTTCGATTTGTTTTCAGCGACCCTGAAAACCCCCGAGTAGCAAACATGTAGCATATTGGATCAATTTTCATATATTTCGTCCGCCATATTGTATCCGCCATATTGAATTTTGCAATTTTGACGTCGGGTTCGTTTTCAGCGTCCTGGCTGACGGCCACGATTCCGGCCGATCTACTGGGCCGATTTGTCTCCAACTTGGAGAATATTTTGATAAGGTGTATCGCTATCGTATGACCCTTAGTTATAATTTTTCATTAACATTTAACAACTTTTTAAAACAATTTACGTTGCAAAAAACGGTCAAAAACACAAAAACTTCTACCATTAATTCATTTTTTAATAATTGAGGTTCATCCGATACCCATGCTTGTGCTTTTTAAGAATCTTTTTGGATTTTGTGTTTCGGATAAGTCAAAGTGGAGTTATCGTGGCCGCCGAATGAAAATCGATTTTTTTCCGGCTGGCGTATCTCCGCGGGAATTCATGAAAAAAGATTGAAAAATTTTTTTTTTACACTTAAAAATATGTACTATAATATGCTGAGAAACCCACTTTTATGTAATAAAGTCTACTACCAAAAAATAATGGTTGAAAAAGGGTTTTTATTTGTGTACCCTTTAAAAAAAAAAAGATAAAGTTTAAATTCATTTCAGGTGAAAGATTCGCTGCGACAAAAAATAACCTTGCCGGTTAAACCTACACGAATTGAAGGTCATTTTCTATTTTTAACTTTGACCGGATAATCTTTCAACACATAATTCTTTCATTTTTATTCAAAAAGTAATGAGTAGAAGGTTCTAAATTAGTCCCAAAATATAGCCAAAATTTAAAAAAAATTGAAAATCAATATAAATATTTTAGTTTACTCAAATTGTGTGTTCCATTATCACCAAATTTTTTGTAAATCGCAAAAAGATGAAGATAATATTACGCGCCGCATTATACAACAGGTATGATTAAGTTGACGCGCGTGGACTTTTTTGGAAAAATATGTAAGTATTTTAATGGACATAGATTCAGTTTTTCCTATGAATAAAGCAAAGCTAGCATATTGATAATCGTGTTCAATATTTTTCCATTACATTCTCGATTATATTTTTCTTTCAATTGATACATATTGTACTTCTCCGCTACTCCATTCCGGGAAACGTTGGTTATTACATCCGAGATCATCCCGCACAATCCGGGTAGGTTGGTCACAATAAGCTTTATTAAAAATGATCTTTTCTTTTCTAAATAATTTCAATTCCTATGTTACTTTAATGTTGTGACAAGTTTTCTTTCTATTTTATTTTTCGACCCTTAGAAAAATATTTGCATCGACATAAAGCTCGTGGGAATATGTGCTCAGGAATTTACATAGCATATATAATTCACAAAAGAAGAAATATTGGAGGATGCTAGCAAGAGGTTTTGAGAAGTTAGCCAACTATTCGCATAACGAAAACGGGACACCGGATGTTTACCACCGAACATACTCTTCCTTAAACGTGTGCAGATAGAAAGAGTGGTTCTTTCGATTTTTCAAATAGTTTTTTATGTGC
Organism: Belonocnema kinseyi; assembly: GCF_010883055.1. Classification (NCBI taxonomy): domain Eukaryota; kingdom Metazoa; phylum Arthropoda; class Insecta; order Hymenoptera; family Cynipidae; genus Belonocnema; species Belonocnema kinseyi. The sequence continues at coordinate 34,347,615 of NC_046665.1, read as the reverse complement.
GCGCAAGTGAATTTTAAAGTTTATAATTTTTTTTTAATCTCCAAAAAGAACATTACATGCGGGGTACCACCCTATTTTATCGGGACGAATTCTGACAATTTGACATTATGACAATTTAATCTTTTATAAATTCAACAATATTTATAGCTTGGACATTCATGTCACTGTAGAGGACCAATCAATAAATTTTGATACACAATTTACCCATTCTTTGACACATAAACTTTGTTTTATTAGGAATATTGGATTTTTAATAACTCAAATAACTCCTATAAAGAAACTTCACTGTTAAAAATTTCTGTTGAAAACTTCCACTACATGTATTGGAAGTTTATTTCCGAAACGTAAGATAACGCTGCAGTACGCCTATTGAAGAGAAAAATTAGAACCATAAATGTGAATCATTTCTGAGAACACTTGTTCCTGGTAAACAAATGTCTGCCCGCGTGAAAAAATTTTGCATGGCTCAAGCATGGCAAGACACTTTGAAATTTCTGACTAAAGCATGGTTCACGGCTGAATGGCAGCATGGCGCAAGCCTTGCTCCTGTCCATTTCCCATGCTTAGGACACGCTGAACACAAATAAAGATTTTTAAGAACATGTAAGTGTCAGAGAAAATTAGCCTGCGTTAAAAATGAAAATATTAGGTTTGCCATTAGCCGACACTTCTCTAAATGGTAAGTTCGCTACCCGGGTGCACCGGTTCGCACACCAGGTAGTGTAGCACATATTCTATGAGAACTTTTTAAGAATTTAAATTGTCCCAATTGCCAAAATAACTACCATTAGTGAGTCGACGATCCGCGTGAATCTAGTCGCGCACTAGGTAGCTTAGAATGTATTCTGCGAGAATTTTTCCAAAATTTAGATTGTTCAAACAACAAAAATTACTAAAAATTGTGAGCCGACGATCCGGTTGCACCAGATCGAGCACCAGGTAGTATAATACGTATTCAACGAGAATTTTTAAAAAATTAAAATTTTGTAAATAATGAAAACAATTCCAAATGTTCAGTCGACGACTCGGGTGCACCAGGTCGCGCCCCAGGTATCTTAGCACGCATTCTCCGAGAACTTTTTCAAAATTTAGATTGTTTCAACAGCCAAAATTACTAAAAATTATGTGTCGACGATCCGGGTGCTCCAGGTTGAACACAAGGTAGTTCAAAATGTTTTCTACGAGAACTTTAAAAAAATTTAAATTTCGTCAATAATGAAAACAATTCCAAATGATGATTCGACGACCCGAGTTCACCAGGTCGTGCCCCAGATATTTTAGTACGTATTCTACGAGAACTTTTTCAAAATTTACATTGCTTCAACAGCTAAAAATACTAAAAATTGTGAGTCGATAATGAATTTCGTCAATAATGAAAACAATTCCAAATGGTCAGTCAACGACTCGGGTGCATCAGGTCGCGCCCCAGGTATCTTAGCACGCAGTCTACGAGAACTTTTTCAAAATGTAGATTGTGTCAACAGCCAAAATTACTAAAAATTGTGTGTCGACGATCCGTGTGCTCCAGGTCGAACACAAGGTAGAATACGTAGGATACGTGCTAAGATACCTGGGTTGCGACCTGGTGCACCCAGGTCGTCGACTAACCATTTGGAACTCTTTTCATTATTCACAAAATTTAAATGTGTGCACTCGGATCGTTGTCTCACCATTTTAAGTGATTTTGGCTGTTGGTAATTTCCTTCGGCACAATTTTCGCTTTACAAACGCTCTAATACATTTATTGGAATGCTGGACGATGACTTCACGATTTACAACACTTACAATACATGTATTGCAATTTCGTCATTCCAATACCATGGTTGCAATTTTACCTTACGCTTGTATTGTAGAATTCTGGTAGATGTGTGGTAGAACTCCAAACATTTTTAACAGTGTTACTATTAAATAACAATGATTTATTTAGTAAACATTTTGATATGCAATATCCATTAGGGCAGCCCAAACTCACTTTTTTACAGAGGGTAATAATCCTCCCAATTCGGTTCTAAATACGAAAAACGAAATTTCATATTTTTGTTTTGTATGAAATTTTGATCTTAAGGCCATGGGATGAGTGGGCCACATGACCAGATTCTTACCTTATCGCCACTTTTTTTATTTCCCAACTTATTATCACACGAAACGCCAAATCGAGTTAAAAATTTGAGAAACTAAGCAAGAAGCTCTAAGAATGGTGGGTATGGTGCTAAATTTTTATAATTATAAAAAATTTTTTTTGTTGTAAATAATTTTTTTTGTTTTTTTCATACTTATTAAAATATAGGACCAGACCCACCTTTCTTAGTGCTTCTTATACATTATCCCAAATTTTCAACTCCATGTGGCGCTTCGCGTGAAAATAAGTTGGAAAATCAAAGAAGTGAGGGTAAGGTAGGAATCTGGTCACGTGACCCACTCGTCACATGGCCTTAATAGGTGCTCGGTTCTATCAAATCACGGTAGTGTTTCCGTTTAATATTCTCAAAAAAGATTATCATAAAAAACACAATTTACAAGCACACTTTCTAATGTAACAAGTTACATAAAATGGAGTATCAGAGAAAAATAACTCTATAACGAAAAAGTCACAATCTTATTAAGTATATAAATTAAAGTTATATTATTACGAAGTTAAAAATCTAAAAAGGAACTTTTGGTTTTCAAACATAAAAGGAGCTTTATGATTTGAACGAACCACCAACGTATGCTTTGCATTCTTAAATACACTTATATAAATTATAAAAGGGGCACTCATTTTTAACGGAACATGTAATAAAATCTTATGGTCATCGACATTGACAATATTTAGCCAGTTTTAGAAATAAAATAAGACAAATTATATTGAACTTACTTACGGAGAACAAGCTAATTGGAAAAATTATGAAGATTTATAGACTTAATGAATCACGATCAGAGAAATATCCTCTTGTGACAAACGACAATTCTTGACGTGAATGGAATTTACACTTAAATTTAAGGTTTAGAGGATTTTCATTTGTCTCAACAGGAAGAATTTTGCAGCAAACAGTTTCCTTATGCGACTAACTTCATCTAATCTTGCAGCCAATAATTCTGTTTGTGTAAAACATATATTCACGTCGTTCAAAACAAACCAGGTAAGAGGACGAAGCTTTTTTTTAAGACGACTTTTACGTAACACATGCTTTCAAATAGTTAATTGCAAACGAGAAAAGGGCCACTTGTTTCGATATGTTCACTTTTTTCCCTATAATTATTCAGGACCAACTGTTGAATAAATATATTACTGATGCTCAACATCAAATTTTGGTTATAATAATTGCTTTAAAAGGAAAATTGTTTCAAATGAGCTATTCCTAAATAGATTTTCTCGAGGATTTTCTGCATTTCCACCCTTGCAGAAATTTCTCTATTTTGCCCCATTCAAAAAGTGGGGCTGAGAACGCCTACATCACTTTTCTATTTTCAAAAAATTAAATAAAATCATGATATTATAAATACACACACACGCGCGCGTGTGTGTGTAAGTGCGAATAGGATAAAAAATTGGGTTTGTGGAGTTTTGTGGAAACTTGTCCCAAATCGGAAGTTCACGAGAGCTACTCTTTTTTGCCACACATCTGAGATTGTCGCGCTCTTCGAAAGTTTGGTCAACCTAACCCAGGGGTCTCAACAATCCCCACAGGTGCAGCGTGACCCAGGATCATTCGGTCTTTTTCAAATTCTACCAATTTTTTTCTCGACGGGAAACTGAGAGGAAATTTATGAGTCCTTTGAAAAAAAAACCCAGTTGGAATCCCAGTTGACAAATACTAAATAATGGAAAAATAATAATAATAATAAAAATAAGTGGTCAAAACTAAATTCAAGGAGTTCAAAATTTAAGAGTTTTTTTTCAAATCGAGAATCTGTAAATAAAATTATTTCAGAATAAAATTTCGAAAATAGAAAAAATACAAACTTAAAAAATTGATTACTTAAAATTCAAAGGAATTGAAATTGAATTAGCGCTTTTAAATAAAAATAATTTTTTATTTCATACTACTTTAAAGTGCATTGAATGTTTCATAGTAAAAACTGCTTAAATTGTATAAAAAAATAAAGTTTTCGTAATTTTTACCTCTTAAAATGTAAATTTTGTAAATTATAAACCTTTTAAATTGAATTCTTTATTATTATAAATATAAATAAATATAAATATAATTATAAATAAAAAGTCATTTTTAATTTTTAATAGAAAAGTTTTGAAACACGTTTTCGCAACTGAAGGAGAAAAATTCTTTCCATTGGTATTAACAGATCGTAAAAACTGTATTTTTTTAATTGTTAGATATAATAATAGAATTAATAATTTAAGATTTAGGACGCGTGAATTCCATGCTGCTTTTTAATTTAATTTGAAAATTAAAATTTGAATTATTTATAAATAAAACAATGTTTAGAGAATTTAAATTGTGAGTATAAAAAATTACAATTGCATTGAGTATTATTTTATTTTATAATTCTTAATATTAGCGTGAAGTTTCGAATAGAAATAAAGGTCTTGAGTTTAAGGGTTCCCAGCGGCAAAAGATAAGGTAAAGGGTTTTGACAGTTCTGCGTCAAAACTGAGTAGATCCGATATTGGCCTGGGATCGCTAGTAGATACCGGATCTGCCTTTGGAGACCCCTGACCTAACCTATTTTCGATAGTAGGTGCCGTTATTTGTATCGAAAAATAAAATACAGCCAAAAACTGGCCTAAATACACGTTAAGGAATATCGCACAATTAATTTATTAAGACAAGAACTTGTTAAAAATGTATCCAGAGAAAGCGATGTGACAGCTCAACATAATAGTTTTGCATCAGGTAAATCTATTTAAGCAAAATTAAATTTCTTATGTTAGACCAATTTGTGAAATCAATTTTAATTTTTGTTAATTATAATAAAAATTTAAAATTCTACAATTTAAGCAGCTTTGCTTTTGAAGCATCCAATGTAGTTTAAAGTAGTATCAAATTGAAAATTACTTTTATTCAAAAGCGCTAATGCAATTTCAATTCCTTTGAATTTTAAGTGATCAATTCTTGAAGTTTTTAATTTTTTATATTTTCGAAATTTTATTCGGAAATAATTTCATTTACAGATTCTCAATTTAAATAAAAAGATTCTTAAATTTTGAACGTTTTGAACTTCATTTTTGACCACATATTTTGATTATTATTAGTATTTTTTAAATTATTCAGAATTATTAATGTTGAAAACTTTTATTTGTGAGCAATTAGGGGCCATCCATATACCACGTGGACAGTTTAGGAGGGAGGGGGGTATGGCAAAATTCCATGCTTGTCCGTGAGAGGGACCGGGGGGGGGGGGGGGGGG
>NC_046665.1:34339049-34342169 GCF_010883055.1 Belonocnema kinseyi | reverse complement strand
TTTGCCAACATTCCACGGCTTTCAACGAGGGAGGTTCCGAGACCTTCCAACTGGGATTTTTTTCGAGGAGTCATAAATTTCCTCTCAGTTTCCCGAAATTGTGGAGACACTTTTAAAATAAGTGAAGCAAATGTTAAGTACTTTCAGAGTTATTCCAATTTTTCAAAAATATCGAAATTTGATGTTTTTTACAATATCATTTTATATATCGTTAAAATTTGTCTTGAAATTGGGGTTCTTAGACACGAATATGTATTGACTTTTACGGTGTGAAAAGAAGACATTTTTATCTTCATATTATAAATATTCAGGCACTTTAGAAAAATTAAAAAAAAACAAATGTGCAGATAATTTCCTCCAGTAATTTTTTTTATAACTCAAAAAACGAAATCGTTTCTCTTAGAGGAAAGCTTTTCCGCTATTTTGATTAAATAATACTAATCAGGTCTAGAATTTTCAGTTTGCTGATTTTAACACAAAGGCCGATCTACATGTAGCAGACTCAACCAGTTCCGCCAACCTCGGTTAAAAATTTAATCTTCGTTTAAAGCTAGTTACGCGTTCCGCCACTTTTTAACAGCCACTTAACTCGCATTAACCACCGTTGTGCTAACCGGTCAAGATTGGTCGGTTAGGGCAATTTAATCGTCCTTTAACCTAAAAAGTGCAGTGTCGTCGTGAAATATGGAGTTTTTGGAAGAAGTTCTGAAGTCGTCTAATGACGAAGTGGAAGAAGACATTTTTGAATTTATCCGCAGAAGAAAATTAGGCGATTTCACTTTATTTTCTTCCATCTTGTCACAGATAACACGAATAAATCAGAAATAAAACAGGAACAAAAAACACATACAAATTCACTTTTTTTAGGTTAATGTGCACACGAGCGTGGAGTGAACCTTATTTGGGTTTGGCGCGCACGGCCATATTGCTTTGCTTTTCACTCGTCCGACAAGTAGCCAATCACGCGAATGGATAAAAGTAAAATAGGAGTTATTTCGAAACGACTATCTGGTTAGATAACCGGGACCTCCAAAAACGTGGTGGAACACGCGACAGGATAATCGACACTTAACTATGACATTACATTTAACCCGCTGTCAGTTAACCAATGATTTAACTGAGGTTGGTAGAACCGGCCCTTAATCTAATCCCTGCATTATTTGACCCAATAAATGTTGGAAGGTGAAAATGTCTGCTGTGGACACTCAGAGCGTTTTTCCGTTACATGTGAATGTAAGATTTTATTTTCTCTTTGCACTAGAAATTTTATCTATTTTTGACCATTACTAAATATTTTTATGAACTCGCAGGTTATGAGCTCGCTGGTAGCTGAAGTCAATCGACTCAGAGACACACTGTCCGTTTTGTGGTGAAGATTGTGATAAGATTGTGCAACTAGTGGTATTTTTTTACCCTGAAATTAATTTATGCTTATCATTATTATTAGTTTTGTGAATTATTTTGCGTTCTGTCTATACCAGATAAACATGTGTTTTTACAATAAAACACAATAAATTAAAACAAACCAGCATGTAAGCCTTGAAACTTGTGATTGTTTGTTCAATTTTTTGTAACAATATTTGAGCTCTAGCAAAAAACTGTAATTTCTTAAATTAATTATTCGTAATAGTATACAAATTGCATAGACAATTATCAAAATTTATACATTGATACAAAATATTGCAATTTCTTGTTAAAATTTAAACTATTTAAAAAAATGGAGCAAGGAATTATACAAATATAAAAATTTACATACGATTTTGTGTGGTTTATTGTATTATCGTATTTTACTGTAAAAGTACAATTTTACAGGCACTTATTTTTCTCACAAGATAGCCTTCTTCTTTTAAAAACCTTTTATCTGTAACAAAGCAATAATATATAGTCTGTACATCCAATTTCACTATATGCCTTAGCCATCTAGCAGATTATTACTGCCAGGCACATAGTACAGGCTGCAAACAGGGTTGGATGTACTATCCATCTGAAGTAGGTGTGTAAAACACGACAGTGGAACGGTAACATTTTGAGCAGTTATTATAACCCAGATAGTTGGATGAGGCAGCCATTTCGCCGCACCAACTCAGTTGGCTGGCACAACCAACACCACCGTGTCCATTAAAAGTGGATACCTCAGCCAACTAAGTGGATGGCGCCCCAACGTCCAACAAAGTTGGCCATAGCAACCATATTACGTCAATTGAATACGAGTTTCTGAATAATCATTCTGTAATTTATATGAGGTGTTCCTTTGGGGTGGTTTAATGGATGAAGAACGATCTTATGACCCTTGATTTCGCCACACGTGAGATCACGCATATGTGTAAGAACTTACATATCAATGTGTCCGTTCCGCGATTATACATCTCATGCCGTCAAGGCGGACGCAGTCTTCTGAATCTCCAATGTCTTAATAACCGATTTGTTCTAAGTACAGCTTGCACGTTTGAAAATGGCAAAGATCCTTTCCTAAAAATGACCAGAACAGATCAGATGGCCTACACCCTTGGTCTGCATGCAAACTTCCACAGAAGTGTAGAAAAGCAGTCCTTGTCGAATAAGCAAACTTTGCTTTCCTCAGATCATCAGGGCTTAATTCAGGTACAGAGGGTTTAATTTCCGCATGCTAGGACGGCGTCATTCTCACCTTAGTATACCGTGACCGCATTTTATGTCAACAAATTTCCAGCGATAGTTGGAGAGTGTGATATGCACACGTTGATTTATCCAGGTTTCCCACTCATGCGGGAACAAAGTATCTCTACAGACATAATGCAGCCCAGAGAGTAATGGTCCTTGCGATTGATGCTCTAGGAGGTGCGAAACTGTCACTGGTTCAAAACCTTAAAGCCATACCCGGGGGACAAATATATGCTAAGGCAGTTTCCAGATGGAAGTCGAAATCTGTCATCCTTGGGTCGCTTGGTGTTCTCAAGACACACGAGGGTTCTTGCGATCGGTGCTCTCGGAGGTGCGAAACTATCACTGGTTCGAAACCTTAAAGCTATACCCGCGATCCAAATATACGAGGGTGGATTGATAAGTTTCCGGCCTGACCAAGAGATGGCGCCACTAGGCCTACCTTGAGGTGGCGTTCTATAGTACCATCCTTAGATAGCT
>NC_046665.1:34325025-34338949 GCF_010883055.1 Belonocnema kinseyi | reverse complement strand
CAGCCTTGGAGGAGATTATGTTGAGAAATAAAAAAAAAATTCTTAAAAACGTTGTTTTTCTTGGTCAGGCCGGAAACTTATCAATCCACCCTCGTATGCTAAGGCACTGTCGAGATGGATGCAGAAAGATGTCATCCGTGGTAGTCCGGACGCCATACTCACTTGCATCGGATTCGCGTTTGATATGCAATGCTGTAAATGTTTTTTGTTCAGACTGATCTCCTGATTCCGAATCTGCATGATGCCCCTCTGGATTTTATAGCGTTCTCGAGATATAAGCAATTAATTAAATTTTCATTATCAATTAATTTTTAAATTGCCGTTCAATATTTAAAAAAATTTTCTTTTGTATTTTTGTAGAAGAAAAAAAGAGGAATAAAAGTTGCCTTGACACTTATTCGATGAGAACAATAGTTTTTGCAAAAAAAGCGATAATAGGTAAAATAATGGACAAAATTAGTATCTTTTCTGCGCTGAGTAATATTGTTTCATTTGAAAAAAGCTTGATTATATTCAAAAATATTAGTTGAAACGGAAAATTTTCATAATGGACGCTATCTCTCTAAAGTTAATAATTTTTAAGATTTTTAATTTACGAACAAAAAATGCCTTTAAATTAATAGCCATGTTTCTCGAAAGTGATTTGTTTTATTACAAAACGTTCAACACAGAAACGTTCTTTACTCTATAATAAATATAGAACAAAATTCACAAAACAATATGCCAGCCACGCGGGCACAATCTCATTGCGTGCTACGCGCGTGGCGCTTTGCGCCAAGTTAGAGCGCGCCTAGGGCGCGCGGGTACGCTCTCGCGCTTCGCGCTCGTTTCTCGCGTTTAATGCGTACACTTGAACTACATTTTTTCAGATATCATGAATATTATAACTTAAATTGAAAACCGTGATTTAAAGTTATGAGGAATTGCAGCCATAAATTGTAACTGAAATTCTTTCGATTTGTTTTTAAAGAAGGTTCTCAAAGCACCTACGGCTTTCACGATTACATTCTCATTACGAAACTCGCGCTTCGCACTCAATGCTTTGTGTCCATTTGAAAAAATTTATCAAGATAATTTTTAAATCTTGTTCAAATCTACTAAAAACGTTTTAAACTTACAGATCTGTTAAAAACAAAAATGGCATTAAGAAACTTCATAGGAATAGTCTCGAAATACATATATTTTATATCAAGTAGAAATTTGGATTTATATTTCTTAACCTATACAAAAATTTGTTTTTCCTTTTTTTCGAAAAGTTTTCAAAATGTTGAAAAGCATATAACGTTTTTAATTTTTATCAAATTTACAAATGTCATTAGGATCATTTGCAAGTCTTTTTGTCATGTAACAGAAAATTTGGCAAAAAATTCTAAAAGATCGTTTCTAAATATATTTGATGTCTAGGGAAGAAATTAAATGAAATTTCCTAATTTATCAGAACAAAATATTTGTTTCTATTTTTCTTAACATTTTCAAAAGTATATAACTTTTGTAATTTTCATGGAAATTGAAAATTTTATTTGGATAATTTGCAAGTCTTCTACCCATCTATAAGAAATTTTGACAAAAATTTTTTAAATTAAAATACATTTCAAATTTTGAAAATGCTCGAAATTTTTAATTTTTGGTTGGAAATATCTGCCTTAATTTTGGGAACCTTAAGAATGTTATCAAAGGCTGACTCGATTGGACAAACCCTTCAAAAATTAACGTGGCTACAACATGCAGGTAACCATACATACAGATAGAGAGACAGACATACAAATAGACAGACATCGATATCATTTTATGACTTTCGGACTCTGAGCAATTTGGACGATTACATTACACTCTCATGAATGAGAATGTAAACATTACAACCATATAAGCTACAGAAGTCATTATCATGTTCATATCAACGGAAACCTTAAATCTTTATCTTTCATTGCTATTTTTCAAAAAATTATTTTGTTCTATCTATGTATACAACTATCACGCATGGGAAAGGCAATATTGTCAGATAAGTACTCCCGGCCACCTTTTATTTAGCGACAAAAGCATCGTCCTCTTGCCTGTTTTATTCTGAAGGACGTGAATATATTTTTTTACACAAACAGAATTATTTGGCTGCAAGAGTATATGAAATTAGTCGCATCAGGAGAATTTTTGTGCAAAAGGGTTCCTGTTGAGACAAGTGAAAATTCTCTCAACCATAAATTTAAGAGGAAATTCCATGGCAAGAGTATTTATATGATTTATGTACCACTGAGTCACGGGACTACGTGACGAGTTTAAAACCCAACTTCGCTTACATCATTGGTCTCTTAGAGCAATTTCGCGAACGTAAATGCATTTTATTAACAGCAAAACATTCCAGATGACTTATGTCTGTAAAGGTCACTGTAAAGTTAACTGACAAACTTTCATATTCAATGAATTTATATTTTAAATCTACTTGAACTTTAACGACCAAAATTTCGATTATTTATTTACTATTTTAAATGAACTATTAAAATTTCGCACGAGAAAAAAAATGATTGTGGTAAAATTGCCTGTCCTGCTTAAAATCATGATGCATTTTTCGTACGATTCTGTCAACACTTTGGTATGTGTCTTACAAACTTATTAACATAAAATTTAACCTTGACGCTTGTTCATTTTAGATTATTCTCAAAGTACTTAGATTCCCTTATCCTTGGACTATGGAATTTAATAGCCTTTGGTTGATTTAGCTTTGGAAGCCTTGTCGAGGCATGAACTCATCAAACGGTTTTTTCTTAAGAAACTCATGATATTCAATTTGGAGAATCCAATAGAAATACATCATAAAATATATTAAAGATCGTAGAAACTTTGTATACAAAAAAAATGTGGGTTATATCTTATATTTAGAATGCTCACGCTGAGTTACGATCAGCATCACATTTATAATGTCTCCTTGAACGAGAATACTTTTATAACCGGAAGTGGCGTAACTGTGGATGTAGATCGAACGCTAATTATTTATTGCGGAATTAATTTTTTTTTTAAATACAATTCAAACTTTATGTAGAAAGTACAGTTTCACTTTATTTACGGGCGGATTCTTATTTAAATTCTTGTTTAAAAAAAGAGAAGATGGATCTAGAGAAATTCGCAAGAAACTGTTTTTTTCCTGCAGTACAGTGAAAAAGGTTGGCATATGCAATTTCTACGGAATGTTGACAGAAAGAAGGCAGAAGGATGGACGAAATAATAGTATCTTGTGTTACGAGACAGCAATGGTCCCTTTAACAGCCGCCGAGTGCGATGTTTTTAATCAAAGGGTTGCTTTTGACTGACATAAGATATTTTATGTAAGATCGGACGATTTCTGCGTCTTTCCGTGTATATACCAGGATAGGAATGTGTGGAGAAACATTATTTATAACGCAAGATTTTCGATACACTGTTAGAAATTTCTGCAGGAATTTTCAGAGACGCGTCACTAAAGCTTTATGCAGAAACCGTTCCTAAATTTTCCGAAACTGTAAAAAAAATTTCAACAACGGTAACTGCATAAAACTCCAGTCACATGTATCACAAAATTCTGTTACAGTTAAATATAATCAAAGTCCATATTTTATGATAAGAAGTTTTCTTTACATTTGATATATTGAGTATATTATATAACATAGTTATTTACATACGAATTTCGCTCGTATATAGTCTTACATTAATTTTTATATTTAAGACAAATATATACTGCAAATTTATATTAAAATTAATGAACCAAACAATAATGTCTCTATACATTACATGTTTAGAGAAATTGACTCACAAAATTTATACAAAATGTTATTTTATTTGTTATAAATAATAGAGGAGAGTACCCAAATATGAGATACCAACTCTGGTTGGCGTGATTGTCGGAATTCTATGGACTGAACTTAAAAGTAAAACAGGTAATTTTAAAGGAAATTTAGTTTGCCATAAGGAGTTCACATAAAAAATTTTATTAACATTTTTATGCTGAAAATCCAAAAAATATAAAAAAGGGCTTTTTCCAAACTCGTCAAAAAATTCTCATAATATGAGATACCCCAGGAAATAGCTAATAAAATGCAAAATAAAGTATTATTTTTAATGAAAAAGTTTATTCTATGTTTCCGAAGTATAAATTTACTGCTATTTAGATATATAATTTTTGCGGTAGTCACAAACACTTTTGTAACCAATTTCCCCCGCGCAGCTACAGTGTTATAAAAACCACAGGTATATCATATTATGAGAACCACGCCGTGCAAATACGCACTTACTATGCCTGACCTGTACAATGAAAAACTTTAACACTATCGACATTTTCCTACTTAGTTATTCAGTCCCCATCACTCCAGGCACGAAGTAGTATAAGGAGACCACACTCCCATGCGGTCTTTGGAAAATTTGGACGCGTAGATTCGGATTTAGTTAGTTTGCATCGTTCGCAGCGCTTCTTGCGGAAAAGCGTTGAAATGCAAGTATTAGAAATAGCGATGTCCGCGTAGTAAGCCGGTTGTAAACAAACAACGTACATGCTTGTCATCATTTTGTCGGTTTCCTTGTGAAAGTAAATCGACTTTGATAGAAGTGAGACGTTCTTGTGTGTGCAAAATGGTTTGCTGTTGCATTGATGGGCGTGCATCACAAGCTACGTTAGAAAAAAGAAAAAGGAGACAGGCTTGAGAAACGTCACTTCGTTTGCCCTAGCACAGTCATTTGATTAATTTGGACACCAAATGTCATGTGTTCGATTTTAAATATACCAAATCGAAGAAATTTCGAATGTAAATTAATAAAAATTCCATAGAAGTGCCACTGTCTTTGTTTTTGTTTATCAGTTGCCATGACGACAGAACTTCCATATTGTGTAAATTCAAGGGTTTCTCCTTTTTTCGCAAGAGGCGCTACGAGCGATGCAAACTAACTAAATCCGAATCCACGCGTCCAAATTTTCCGAGAGTGGGGTTTCCTTATACTACTTCGTGACATCAGGCAAACGTTACTGCTAAATACATTTTTAATGAATAATAAATAGGGTTTAAAGAATTCCCTTCCAAGAACTCGACCACCATCGATTTCACAAAAAGTTCGTCTATAATCTTTAGAAGCCCAATGAAAAATGGAGTATATCATGAAATTACTCTTTCTGCAAGGGCTACAAATAAGTGACGGAATAAACAGAGTGGGTCTCTTAGTTTAGCTGACACCCCGTTATCTCATATTACGAGAATATCTCATATTCGAGTACTCTCCTCTATTCGTATGTAATTTTTTCATAAAGAATTGAATTTTCAACCAGAAAATGAAGTTTCAACTAAAATATGAATGTTGCCTGGAAAAATGATGATTTCTTTGAAAAGTGGTTCAACCAAATTAAAAAAAAAGTTGTGTCCTTGAAAAGAAAAAAGATTAACTTTCAATCAAACTGTAGCATTTTTATCCAAGAAAGATGAAATTTCGACGAAATATGGACTCATTTTTAAACCAAAAATACAAATTAAAAAAAAAACACTTTCATCCGAAAAAGACTTTATTTGGACATTTTAACAACAAAATATAAGTTTTCAATAAGTTTTTTTTTCAATAAGTTTTCAATAATAATAACTTGAATTTTAAACCCAAACGTACGATGCTTCAACGAGACAGTTCAATTTTAATGAAAAAGGACAATTTTTTGAATTTTTATATAAACATTTGGATTTTTATCCTAGAAAGGTGTCAATTCTACTTAAATAAATGAATCCTTAAATGAAAAAGACAAATCATCAAAAAAATAGTTGAATTTTTACCCAAAAAATATTTCAGTTTCACTTTTCGTCATAAAAATATAAGTTTTAAATGAGAAAGAAATTTTCTATGAGAATAGTTGCATATAAAACTTAAAGATAATGCAAAAGAAGGAGATATAATGCCTAAGAATTTAAGGTGATTTTGAAATACTTCAAGCTGAATTAAACAAAAATTTATAGAAATCCATTGAATTACGTAGAATTGAGTGAATTTAAAATAATTCGGGATTAAGAATTCAGGGCGAATGCCAAATGATTTGTACAAAATATTTGAAAATCTCTTTAAACCTTTGAAACACTACGAAATCCCCTACTTTTTGTGAATAATTTTTTTCAAATCCATTGAAATATTGTTATTATTAATATTCTGAGTTGAGACGGTCACAGCCCCTGATGATTGGGTGATCCTGTTGCGTCTCCTTATAAGCCTTAAGCTTGACACCAAAGCCCTCTCCATAGGGAGAGGGCCGCAGCCACGCTGTTGGCTGATATTTCAGACTCATTGATGCAGTAACTGCCTGATAGTGTTACACGTTTCCCCATAATCGCAAGTCAGTGAGTATTTTCTTCGCTCGATGAGGGTTGAGCTTTGAGCCCAAGAGTGTTTTAGCCTGTCTGCAGCCAGAAATCCAACTCCACTCATTCTGATGTTCCTCCGTCAGCCGACTGTTAATATCTCCAGTGACTAGCCTACTATAGCCTAAAATTGGCTCAGATCCAGTAAAACTTTCCTTTGCTGCTAGCTTTCCTAGCCTGTCCGATCTCTCATTGCCCCTGATGCCACTGTGTCCAGGGATCCACAGCAGAGTGTCTCGGTTTTCTGCGGCTAGCTTATTCAGTGCCTCAGATCACTCCCATGTTAGTAGCGACGTGGTCGTTATTCCATTCAAGGCCATGATAGCAGCCCTTCTGTCCGAGCAGATACGAATGTTTCTTTTATTGCCATAATCCATTGCCTTATAGGCGCACTGGAGCAAGGCCATAATATCAGATTGTAGGACTGTTGCGTAGGACCCCATCGCAATTGTGAAGCCCATTCCGTTCCTTCTACGATATACACCTGCTCCAGCGTTCTCCTTGTTCCTGGAGCCAGCTGTCTCCATCACTGGGCAGGCGTGCCTCACCGTTAGCACATTCCTCTTTCGTGGATAGGCTAACTCGGTACTTCTTGTCGAAAAGGTTGCGACGAGTGGAAATTTTATCCCTGAGCATGCTCAGTGTCGGCCTCTTCGCGATGTCAATTAGTATCCCCACAACTGTCGATATACTGCTATCGTTTACCATATTTAATCTCCAGACCGCCTTCTCAGCCACGGCCTTTATGGTGAGATGTAGGGGCTCCAAAGCTATTAGTGCCCCCAGGGCCATCGTGGGTGTCAACTTCCAATGCACTAGTGATACCTCTCAGAATCAGTCCCCTAATCCAGCTTTTCCCTATGTTTCTGCTACAGAGCAAAAGAGTCACTACTAGCTTCATGCACTTGTTTTCCAGGTGCTCGTTCCATTACAGCTTCTTATCCAAATTTACTCCTAGATATTTGTCTTGCCCTTTGATTTCCAGCTTTTGTCCAGCCAACTTCAATGTACTCGTGGTTCTTCACTTGTACCTTCTGTTGAACACAACTGCATCCATCATAACCAGATTGACTGACAGTCCAGTCTTCTTACAGTAGATGAAGCAGGTCATCCAATACCAGGCACCACAGCATGGGTAATAAAACATCTCCCTGCGGACATCCCGCGTCAACGGTTCCACATAAAGTGGTATCACCGTTAGTAGTGATTAGATTCCTATTGGCCAACGTATGGCAGCTCCATTCCACGATTGCAGTAGGCACACCGTGTACTATCATGGCCGCCCTGGTGACCTCTCCAGAGGTGTACTTAAAGGCTCCTTCAATGTTCATCTGAGACCCTTCACTTCTTGATGTTATCTGTAAAATTGCCGGTGCAGGGAGTGATGTCAATGATTTCCTCCCTGAGCGAATTACGAAACGTCGGGGTGTTCCCCTTATTAAGAATATCTAAGTCGGTGGTGATTAGGTATTCCAATAGCTCATTACCCCTTTCTCCCTCCGCGAACACCGTTTCGACCTACACTCGTATGGCTTACTGCGTTGAAATCTGGCAACATTGTGATCATGTCGCCGGCAACATGAAACAACGGCTGACTGAGATCTACATTGATCGCGCCTCGCAGTGTTCCCAGATTACGATAGTTCACTTTTAGAAGCGCAAGTTTCGTGATTAAATATTTTTTTCATGTATATGCAGGAACCAAATGGTTAATATTATTTTTGCACCTCCATTTTGAAATACTTGTTTTTCATTTAAAAAATTATCAATAATATCTTAATGGTGGTTAATTAGATATCACTCAGCAAAGAGCTCAAAAACGCCATCTCTCATAAGACACAATGTTAAATATGACGAAATTAGAATCTTTAATAACTTATTATTAAGTACCCTAGGCTTCTGAGATTCTAAGTAGTTTTGGTGATCATATTTAGATACTACTGCGCATGCGATGCATACGGCTCTTCGTTTGATGCCGTTCACGCACTTAATTCAGATGTTAAAAAATACAATTTTTGTTTATTAATAATAATTAAGAATCATTATATTTTAATATGTTAAAGTAGTATGTGGATGTTTTTTAATAAATTCTGGGCATTGGATTAAATAAAGCGCGTTATGAATCGCATATGCAGTACTGGAAGGGGCTCTACCAGAGGCTTCTCGACGATATTTCCCCTATCTGAACAGGCCTGTTCTACGAGGGCAGTTATCGTTATAACGCACTTCCCTGAAAACCTAATCGAAAAATCCATAAAGGAGAGTCCACAATAGGATTTGAGAAACCGACGTAGAATTGACTTGGCGTAGACTTGAGATAGTAGCAGCTATATTAGTAGCTATATATACTAACTCCGTGCGAGGCCTCTGGGAAAAAAATAAAGGCAGGCATATATTTCCGTCTCACACAGAGCAAAGAGCGTTCACAGCATTGCGCGTGTACCGCCGACTAATGGAGCGCGGATATATATATATATATATATATATATATATGAATAATCCTATAAAATCAAACTGAAGGGCCTATGACAAAGCCAACGAACGCGTCCTCGGGTTGCGGATAGAGGGTCCCAGTAACAAGGGTTTCTACTGAATATGATACAAAAATAAATAGGCAGTCGCGGAAAATTGTCCAGGGGTGGTCCCGAAGGAATTAACCCCCAAGCGGAGGTGTGAAAACCGTGCCGAAAGCTGAATGGTACCTGGGTGAGGTGTCTAGAACGGTGACTCTGGGATACCGGGCGACCTCTCAGAATACGCAGCCGTATCCTTGCATGCGGGGCTCTATATGGATGGTCGAACCCCTTTCCCTAGCTTCTCGTGGGAACAATAATGACAACACCAAACATATTTGTAGTAAGTGCGATTCAAAACAACAGAACGCGCAGGGATCCCGACAATGGGTCGGACAACGATGCCGACCACTTCAGAGCTGGGGGAGCCAATCAAAATGGATTCAATGCGATGATCGGAGGAATCTGGGGACCTTTAGGTGGACGGAGCGACTAAATCACGACTTGCTAGAGTGCTACGATGCGAGTGTGGCCCCTGAACGGGATTACATGGCACGGCTGCATGCTCTGTGGTTCGAGAAACACCCGGACCTATCGCACCTTTCGCAGCAACGCCTGCGAAACCATGTCGAACTACTCCAAAAAAGGGGCTATGTAAGCGGAACGCCTACTCAAGCACAGCTAGAACAAGCCGGCAACAGACAAAGAGAGGCGAAACTAAGACCAACCGCGGGCAGGCATCCAACAGAGGAACAGCAATGCTTTATGACTCGGAGAAACATCAACACCAAGGTTTTTCTCATGCCTAAAGATCTGGCTGGAATGGATGATGAGCTTCGTGGACATTTTTCCGAAAAATCCAACCTTTGGGCTATCAATTATTGTGTGTGTAATGCAGCGAGAGCTTTGTCCGATGCGAACCGTAAAACAAAACCAACAGCTGATCATAAGACCAAAAGGCGAATGCATCAACTTGCCATAAAGGTCGGCTGGACAAGACAGTACGCGTCCCGCATTCAATGTGTGATTGACTACACCACATCTGGCAGGAATTTTACCGCCAAGGTTCGAAAGTTCGCGCGCGAACTCCGGACCCGTTATCACACACTTAACAAGTCAAAGCTGCTGACCATCAGGTAGCATATTGTTGAGAGAATACGGATACTATCTGACGCTAAGAGAAGTCTAGAGCGGAGGGAGAGGTGGGTCAGAGAAAATCAACAGTTTCTCTCTGACCCATCTCGACTCTTCCAAGACCCTCCAGTTACTGTCGAACACCCACCCAAACCAGAGGAGGTCGAATTATTTTGGAGAGAAGTCTACGAAGTTGAGCATAGACTGAACGAAGACTCAGAAAATATGAATAGCTTCAGGGAGTTATGTGTTGCCCTCATAACACCTGATAAAGAATGCCCACCCATCACTACCAAGGAGGTGAAAAAAGTATTAAGAGGGATGAAGAACTATTCCGCACCGGGACCAGATTGTATCAAAACCTTCTGGTGGAAGAAGTTTTCTTCAACCCATCAGCATTTGGCCCGTATTTTCACCTCATATTTAAAGTCGGAAGAGCCGATTCCAGAGTGGTTGATGGAAGGGCGCATAATACTCCTGCCGAAAATAGGCAACTCAGCTGACCCGAAGAATTGCAGGCCAATATCTTGTCTGAACACACTGTATAAGATATTCACAGCTATCCTAAATGATAGGATTGTACGGGCAATGGAAATTGTGTGGCAAGAAATGTATGAACAACGAGGCTCAAAGAAAGGCGTAGCGGGATGTCGGGAGAACCTGCTCATCGATAGATGTGTCTGCAAAGATGCAGAATTCTACCATCGGCACCTATCGATGGCCTGAATTGATTATCGGAAAGCTTTCGATTCGACCTCCCATAGACCTATCATCAGTCTTTTGGAAACCTTACAGGTTCATCCGCAAATCGTTAGGTGCATAGAGATCGATGCCGCTTTGGAAAACTAGATTTATTATTTTATCTAAAAAAAATCATGTGACAACTAACAGGGTCACCTTTCAGAGAGGTGTCTTTCAAGGCGACACCATGAGCCCACTCCTCTTTTGCCTTACATTATTGCGAATATCTCTAGCACTTCGCCATTCCGACGGGTACTTGCGCAACAAACCTGCAGATCGAAAGTACAAGGTCACTCCTGTATTTCACATGGACGATCTTAAGATCTTTGTTAAAACAAAGAGCAACTACATCTAGCTCTAGGAATTTTCGCATGATATACTAACGAAATTGGAATGGAATTTGGGTGAGACAAATGCGCCAAGGTTTATTTGAAGCGAGGAAAACTTAATGGCATCCCGGAAGATCCTGAGCTCGCTGATAGAAGCGCTATACGATACCTTTGCGCCGGAGAGACTTATACATACCTGGGCGTGCCACAGAGCCGTATTCAGGATGTTACATCTATAAAGGATACTCTCCGAAGCAGATACAAACGTCTCATCCGGCAAATTTGGTCTTCCGAACTGTCGGCGAGGAACAAAGTATCTGCAACGAACATGCTTGCCGTCCCGGTAGTACTCTATTCATTTAGAGTAGTTCCATGGACGAAGAACGAGCTCAGATCCCTTGATATCGGGACAAGAAAGATTATACACATGAACAAAAGCATGCATCTTAAGTTTTCTGATCCGCGACTGTACATCATTTATTACCATTTATTACCATCTCTGTGACTCTTACGGTATTAAAGGGCCGAAAAACATATCACTCCTCTAAACGCTCCTAAGGAAATCGAGTCAATTGTCGAGAATGGGAAGTGCCACATATACTGGAACTTTCTATTCTCGACAATTGTTTCTGTTGTACACTCGAGGCCTGACATGGTTCTTTTTGACTTCGAGAAGAGAACCATGTTCGTTATCGAATTTTCGGCACCAGCTGACAAAAACATCATAGGCAAGGAGAATGAAAACAAAGAGAGGTATAGAGACCTTATAAGGCAGTTGCAACGATTGTACCCGGAATATTCTGTTAAACTAATCGTCCTTATCATCGGCGCTCTTGGAGGTGCCAAGCTTTCACTCGTTAATAGCCTGAAAAGCATCCTTGCGTTTAAACAATATGCTAAAACACTTGCGAGAAAAATGCAGAAGGCGATAGTTCTTGGATCGCTCCGTGTTCCCAGGGTACACGAAACTTTGATTCTCCGGAACAGCGGCAAGCAAACGACACATAAAAATAAACAGTTGGCAATACATGTACGCGCATTGCGTCAGTGTTACTACGTGAAGTCTACGTTAAGCCAATGCTACGTTGGTTTCTTTAATCCTATTGTGGACTCTCCTTCATCCAACCCACTCATGGTCTAACTGAGAAACGTTCCATTTTCGTCCAACTCAAGCATACCAGGTCCGCGTCCATCTTGGTTACCATTCAACTCAACCGTCAGCTAAACTATTAGGTAAAGTAATCCAACAGCTCGCTTCAGGTCATTGATTCTAAGCGAGCAATTTGGTCGCTGCAGTCAAACTGTTCGGTTAAAGTCACCAAAAGTGGTACAACCGAACTAGTTCAGTCACAGCAACCCATGAGTTGGGTCAATCTGCACGCAACCTGACAGTTTGGTTGGAAGAACCCGATTTCTGGTTGCCGCAACCAAACCTTTCTTTTACGTTTATAAGAAATAATGGATTCAAATCAATTTAAATGTATAACTAATAAATAGACAATGACTAAATCAGAGGTGGATAAAGAAGTATGTATAAAGCATTAAACGGAACAATTCTAGTTTAAAAATTGTTTTTCCAAATACTAAACTGCGGTTTGTTGGAAACGTAAATAAAAGAGAAGACACGTAAATACATTATACTAATTGAATTAATGTCTGCCTCGTCCGTGACAGAAGCCAATCTCTCTTTCAAGTTCGATGTCTTTTTTTTCACACTCAGTAAACAACGCTGCTATGTCTTTACTGACCTTCAACCTTTTCTTTATACCTCTGGAGAGGATATATTTTAAAGATGATAATGTTCGTATCTAGTTTGACTTAACGTCATCATATCCCTAATTCCACATAATAGCAAACCGGTAATACTATTGATTTATTTTATACCTTTTACTGGACAATCTTTGACCTTTCTCCTAAATTCTCTTGTGAACTTAGGGAATGACAGTCTCGTTTACTTGGATGGCCGCTAGTTAAATACGGCCGCCTGGTTTACGAACAAAAGATGAAAGTACATACATATTTTGACGGGAAAAAAATCTTGAAAACTATACGTTTTTTATATCAATCTTCTAATATTACTTTATCTATATGTGCTACGAGATATAATATTATCAGGCAATCAGGGATATCAAGGTCTCTTATTTCACGTCTAAATTC
The DNA here is from genome assembly GCF_010883055.1 of Belonocnema kinseyi. NCBI lineage: Eukaryota > Metazoa > Arthropoda > Insecta > Hymenoptera > Cynipidae > Belonocnema > Belonocnema kinseyi. The sequence goes on along the minus strand of NC_046665.1, from coordinate 34,325,731 downwards.
CATTCAGATTACAATTCCAGAATAAATTCTTTTTAACTATACAATCAAATGTGAACCATATGATAACATCAAATGACAGATCATTTCGAGAGACTAACTAAAATATTTTTAAAAAGTTGTAAGTTTCTGACAAACTTGATCGTTCGCTAATTTTAATGCGTTCTTGATACGAAGCATTTTAAATAAAAACATGAAATATTCAAATTCAGCAATTAAATGTACAAAAGTTCAATAATAATGTATTGATATAAATTTTAAGTTTCTAAGCTTGAATAATTATAATTAGGAGGGCTTCAAACTTCGGCATCAGCTCAAAATATAACATTCAAAATGGGATAGAATATCCAATCTGAGGCCTTCAACATTATGTAATTAGTAATAACAAACCTGAAAAATTATACAATTTTGAATTAAATTTCATTGTATAAGAAGTTGTTAGTTGAAACTAACAACTTCTTAAATTAACATCTCGATTGAAATTGTTAAATCAAAACGTTATTATATACTGAAAGCCTTTAAATTTGTATTGTTTTGATTTATTCGGCTTGAATAAACCGTCAAATATTGATAAATATAAAATAATTATTATTGATTGTAATAAAAAAATTTTAAATACGAGGGTAGTTCAATAAGTCCTTAGAATGACCAACAGATGGCGCGCGAATCGCTCCAAATCATCTGTTTTCAGTCAGCACCACTCCCGACT
>NC_046665.1:34323739-34324925 GCF_010883055.1 Belonocnema kinseyi | reverse complement strand
GCAGTATTTTTTTTTTTAAACCGGGAGAAATCACGAATTTCTACCGGGAGAACCGGGAGAAAACCGGGAGAGAAAAATGATAAAAATAATGGCCACCATGATATGTGAATATTTCAATAAATATTTTTTTTTTTAATTGAAAAATTATTATCGAATATTATCAGCAAGTTCACAGCGACATCCTTTTATCATTTGCCACACTTTTCCTTCCTATTCCTAGTCCACGCTAGACATGTCAATAAGAAAAACGCAAGTTGCATTTTTTATTCTAATTTCAAATTCCCGTCAAGGCAGATGCGACAGGTGCACTTTGTGCACCCCGTTCCAAGAAGCTTAAAAAAACCCTCAAACTCTTAAATTCCTCTTTCAATGTGGGGTTTTTTTTAAATTATATTCAGACAGGTAAATTTACACGTAACCTGTAGAAATTCTACATTGCAAATAATGATTTTACCAGATCATTGGTGAATTTACTATCGCTGCACGAAATCATTTTATAAATTTAGATAATATAACAAAAACAAGTAGGAAATATAAACTAACTTTTTTTGTACAGTGTATGTCTATCTTTCACAAATGTATTTCATTTCAAAAAATTTAATAATTTACTTGTAATTGTTCTGTTCACATTTAAACGCCATTTTACGATTGTCGATTACCTTTATTCTTTTTATAGCGATTGTTGATAATATTGGGGTTCAATTAATGTCACGGATTAAAATCCTACACGTCGAACCTTAAATCATTAATTAGAATGATTAGGTCAAATAACGAAATCATGATTGAAATTTCAGATAACTCAAAATGACACTGAAAAATAATACAAGAATATATCGACAAGAAATATGAATAATTTGAGTGAAAGCTCATTGAGTGTGCTGTGTCTTGTACGAGGTGTGTTCACAAAATAAAGTGACTTTATGGTTTTCTCAAAAAATATTCATTTATTCCTCAATATTTATGTTGTCCCCTTCAAAGTAATCCCCCTCAGATATAATACACTTGTGCCAACGCTTTTTACAATCATCGAAGCACTTCTGATAAACATTTTGTGGTATAGCCTTGAGTTCTTTCAGCGATGCAGCTGTGGTGCTGTTTTTGGTCAGAAAATCTTTCACAAGCAACGATGAATGAGCAGGTGCATTATCGTGATGCAAAAGCCACGAATTGTTTTTCTAAAGTTCCG
>NC_046665.1:34321057-34323639 GCF_010883055.1 Belonocnema kinseyi | reverse complement strand
CAGTGAGCAAAACCTTCACATTTGACCGAACTTGACGTGCTTTTTTCGGTCTTGGAGACTTAGGATGCTTCCACTGAGACGATTGGGCTTTAGTTTCGACGTGATAACCATATACCCACGATTCATCCCCAGTTATAACCCTTTTGAGAAAATCAGGATCATTACTGACTTCATTCAACATCTCCTGAGCGATGGTCATGCGATGGATCTTTTGATCAAAATTAAGCAGTTTTAGAACAAATTTCGCTGACACACGATATGCCAACATCTTCAGCAACTTCTCTGATGGTAATTCGGCGATGTTTCAACACTATTTCTTCCACTGCTTGAACGTTTTCATCTGTTGTTGACGTGCTGGGACGTCCAGGGCGAGGTTCGTCTTCGACATCCTCTCGGCCTTCTTGGAACAGCTTGTACCACTTATACACATTTTTCTTACTCAGAGTAGACTCACCGTATGCAACTGTCAACATTTCAAGAGTTTTAGAGCACTGAATTCCATTTTTCACACAAAATTTAATGCAAACTCTTTGCTCCGTTTTTTTCGGAAGAAGAAAATCGCCGAGCACACCAAACCCTTCTAACCTTTTACGCCTCTGCCAGAAAAACAACACTTGCTATATAGTCAAAACTGTGAACATATGATCGTGACGAGTGTACCAACAGAACAAAACAAAAAATTTAAAACTTGAATCTACGTAGCCCGCGGACATTGAAAAGTCACCTTACTTTTTGAACACACCTCGTATTATTTTCAAAATTATCATCATGAAGCACTACAAGGACACCGCACGCCATGTATTTCGCCTGGCGCCAGTTTGAAATCGCCTATCCTCGGAGTTTCGTGTTTTCCCAAATTTTAGACCGCCCCTTCAGTGAAAATATAAAACTAGAAATTGTCTGCTATGAAGCATCTAATATGGTTATACGTACGTTAAGTTTGGTTATGTCAAGTGTCAGTTGGTGTCACGCACGCAGTGATAATGCTGGTATAGTTTATAAAATTATATGAATAATGCCGTTAAAACAAGAGGAGGAATATGAAAACAATAGAACGAAAGTATAGATATTGCGGATTTTGCGTCTAATACCTCTTTCTGTGCCCTACTACCCGAATCACAGCTCATACACAAACAAATCGACATTATTGTATTAATTATTATGTAGGTTTTTAGCACTTACACTTTGCACAACAATTTTTTCCCACAAAAAAACAGTTTGCACGAGCACAACGGCATTCATAGGTTAAGTTTATATTTGTTCAAAATTTACATCACATGTCCTCGTAGTTTCTATAGTTTTCGCACGTAGCGCTATCATCTGGGAAGGCATGAAAATTGGAGGAGAGTCGATCGCGATTGTTTTTTTAACGTACAGTCACAATACATAGAAAAACTCGGGTGTTAAATTTGTTGCAGCTCAAATTTCATTGGTCTCCCAATGAGCATTTGAGATAATTTTTAGTCTCAAATTTTGAACGTAGTTGCACATCTGAGCATATAAGGGAATGTATGATTTGAAGACTGAATTTTGGCTCATGCCGAGAGTTTTGGAGTGCTGCACCGCGCTGTCAGCCACGTGAACACCTGTCAATGCAACTATTCGCTTTGCAGAGGGAGCAGTGGCCACATACATTGCCGCCATACTGCTCAGTACAGTAGGATTGCAATGAGTTGAAAAAACAGGAGAAAAAACTTTAAAAACTGATTTATAGCTTTGACGATGATTCATTATAATAAAAAGGAGGTGTTTTTGGTGTCAGACGTGTGCAAAACTACGAATCTTGCCGACGTTTCGTGAACATTGCAGTTCACTTATTCAGGACTTAGCTACACTTACTTCTCAGTCTCACTGCTATAGGTTATCCCCCGGAGAACTTAACTGCAATGTTGACGAAACATGGCAAGATTCGTAGTTTTTGACACGATTGAAACCGGAAACATCTCGTTTTTATTATAAAGTTACTAAGCCACCCAATTATATTTCAGCCAGGCGTATTTATTAAAATAATAAAATACAATTTCTGATACTGGTGCCCACAATAGCAGCATGCTAATGCCTCGAAAATACTTCTGGCTTCACATCTACTGTTGTTTATATAGAAAATCATTTGTAAAATAATAATTTTGAAGATAATCTAACAAGAACAGAAAATTATTAACATTCCATAAAATAATTCAGATTAATACTTCAAGGAGAAGAAAATAAAATAAACATTTGTGTATCTCCATTCTTCTCTCGCTAACATTTCACGTCTATGAAACGCATTTTTCGTATCAGAAAAAAATCATATAATTACTGATTTTTGCATGAAGCATTCCAAAGGTGCTCTAATGATCGTATTAAAATTCAGTAATGATCGGATTAAAATTAAGCTTATTATTATTACTATTAATAAATATTTACTATTTTTAATTAAAAAATTACTCAACGCTTTCACTAAATTAAAAATATTGGCTCAGTGTAAAATATTAATTCATACTACGAGGGTAGTTCAATATGTCCTTAGAATGAAGTATAAAAACAATTTTTTTTGGGTAAATTTTTTTTTATTTTTCAACATAATCTCCTTGGAGCTCTAT
>NC_046665.1:34319513-34320957 GCF_010883055.1 Belonocnema kinseyi | reverse complement strand
ATCTCCCGGTTTAATATTTCTCTCCCGGCTTTCTCCCGGTTTCCTCCCGGTACAAGTTTCTCCCGGCTTTCTCCCGGTTCTCCCGGTTCGGTGGCCACCCTGCATATCGTGTTGTGTTGTAACGTGCAACGCACATAGGGAACTGGTGCATTACGTACAATCGTAAAAATAAGCTAAATATTGTACAACCTATTCTCGCTTTATAGAACATTAATATTGCTCGCATTCTCAGGTTCTAAAACGCCATCTGAAAGGCATACACAGAAACCTCACAAGGATTTCCTATTATTAGAGAGAAAATTATCATTTGAATATATTGCGGGAGAAATGTAAATTTCTCATTGAAAATAACCAAATCTGCAGATCTTTGCAGACATTGAAAAACCATCGTCCTTATTCCCAAAGATTCATTATTCTTAGATATTACCGGGTCTTACTTTTTGCCAACTATTGTATACGTCCTTAATCGCAATGATTCATTATTCACAGCGGCAACCTTTTATCACTTATCACACTTTTCTTATTCTTACACCAAGTAAGACATGTCAATAAAAAATTACAGAAAGAATAATACAAGTTTATTTTTTTAATTTTAATTTAAAATTTCCGCCAAGACAGATGCGACTTTTACCGACATTGCATTTTTGGTAGTATGATCAAGTACGAATGAGCTATCAGCGCTAACTTTTGTGAGTAAGGCGGCTCAGAAAAGTTAGCGCTGATTCATGTGCTCAATTCATGTGGTTTTCTGAACCACTTTACTCTAATTTTTTAGCAGTTACCCGCTGTTCTCCGAAAAAATAAATAGTAAGCGCACATACCGCCACCGCGAAACCTATTTCGCGATCTAGAACACTTTCAAACTGAATTTTGAAAACCTTTCCAACAGCCTTCAGCTAGAAAAAAGTGGGAAATGCCAATGAATTTATTTTCTGACCGCGAACTTCGTCTAATTCTTAGTTTTATCAGGGACAACTTTAATAAGAACTGTTGTTTTCGCTCGATAATTTTAAATCCTTCAATTTTAAAGACTATGGTAATTGTAAAATTTCCTAACTTTCAAAGCTTAAATTTGACACTTAATTTTTCAATCTCAAAATTGTCAACTCAAAACATGGAAATGTACAATTTTGGATGCTTATTCAAACCTCCTAACAAATTCTTTTTTCACTTCAACTCTTTTCTTTATTAAAGTCACTTTCTGTCTACTCTTCAAAATATATATTTTAAATTAGAAGTATTAAAAATGTAATACTTACACATTCAAATTTACAAAATGCTTTGCTTTCACATATAAATTCATCAAAATTATATGATATAAAATATGTCCTTAGTAGTTAACGAATTTACAGTCTGTCAAGTTAAAGCGTGGGTGGCTTTACTCGCAGTCGGTAAGGTGTATCGACATGATTTTGGTGTCAAAATATTAAGAAGAGCTCCCTCT
>NC_046665.1:34305007-34319413 GCF_010883055.1 Belonocnema kinseyi | reverse complement strand
TCAACAGGAAAATTAATTATATGCGACACGACGCACATTGAAAAAATATTTATATTGATATTAGGAATTCTTCCAAAATAATATTAAGACATATCAATTTCTATTTTCTCTGAAACCTACTTCATTTCCCTTACTTTCCTGACAAACTTTTTCCCCTGACATTTCCCTGACATGTGGCCACCCTGATTATCTTCAAGCCAAAAAGATCATTTTTTTAGAAGAGAGTTATATCGCTAAGTTCAGAAAGGGAACTATCTTTTTTTCATCTTAGTTAAATTTTCAACAACGTAGCTACAGTTTTCACGACATAGTGGACGCCTCCGGACTCTTTCTTAAGGGATAATAACAAAAAAAATGTATTATGCTAAATAAAAATTTTATGCATGTGCATTATTTTGAGGTTACGTCGTTTTCAGCTCTGTCATTCCGATAAATTGGAAATTATTTATTAAATAAATTTTTTTGATTGCCTACAAAGAAGGTTAGTTCCGGAACATAGTTAATATGTTTATTTGTAAGTCTAAAATTTTCGGCCAAAAATATTGTGTAATAATTTTTTTGTAATTAACTGAAAAAAGTGTGAAGGGACGTCCGTTAGGATGTTCGCTATCATTTCCCAAATTTTAAAGACAAAATATTAATTATTTTAGAAAAAAAGTCGGGGGAACCTAATACTGGTAAAGTCGATAATTTTCTAAGTATCACATGTCCTTAAATAATCACAATTAAACACTCTACAATATAAAAAATGTATAAATAAAAATTCTGGATAATTTTGAAGACCTAAACATAAAGTTTAAATTCTACATCTTCCAAATTGAAGATATTGTTGTTGTGTATCATCAGAATTGAAATTGTTTTAATGGTAAAACTTGCATAATTTTCAACGTTTAATTTGAGAAATTAAAAACTTTTCAATTTTAAAGATGTATAAATAAAAATTCTTAAATCTGAATGATTTTTAAGATAATAAGTCAAGTTTTAAATTCTAATTCTTGCAAATTGAATAAGTACCAATTTGCAAAATTTTAAAAACTCAATTAATTTGTCGGAGTAATTTTTGATAATAATTAATTGGATTGATTTATTTTTCACTTCAATTAAATGGTACCGTATTATTCAACTAAAATTTTGATTTTACCAGTTGAATTCGAAATCGAAGGAGTGGCTAGATTCATTGGACTTCGCCGATATTACATTTTCTGTAAGAAAATCTGATTATTACGTATTTTACTGAGGAAGTTTGCACACATACTGCCAATACATACTGAATTTTTTTTCGGTATCTAGAATAGTTTTTAAAATTGGACCATTTATGACATTTATGAATTTTCATTTATCACACTAAAATTTTTTAATTAATCAAGATGTCAACAATTTAAATGTTTAATTGCAAATTTTAATTTCAAACAGGAATAAGTTACGAAAAAGTGATGATAACGTGGATATAAGGTTTTAGGAATACAGTCGACGCTACTTACCTTGCCCCTACCCCTAAATCTCGCTGGAGCTCTTCCCCCACCACGACCGCGACGGCTTGGCATCCGAGAATTGTTCCGCTAGCTATTTACGTTGCCGTCAATGGTTTAGGTCTTTTAAGGCAATTTTAAAGTGCAAAAAGTCATTATATGCTTTGTTAATGAGGCTTATAAAAGCACTTCGAAACCATAATATTTATGTCTTATGATAATTTCTTTGTGCTCACAACTTTTTGGAATCAAATGTGAGATAATCACTTCCACAATATGTATTCTGAAAATCGAACTTTCTCTGTTGTAAACACTGATCCGCGCGCGGCAACGTATGTAGTGTGCCAAACAATTCGCATCAAACACCACGCATCAAGATTAGACTCGAGAGTGGAGGAACATCGTTTCCAGGAAAATTACTCCCCTACGGTCCCTACTAAATACGTGGAAAACAATTTTTTCATCCCACTGAACGGAAGAAAAGCTAAAAATTTAGTAGGAAAACCTTTAACATGACAAAAACCACTAAAATGGCAGCACTCAGGCTTATATCAGGGGCGTCAACTTCGACTCATGGTGACTACATTTTTAATCTCCTACTTTAATAAAATATTATTTTATTTTGAAGTTTTACAAACTAATATTTATTAATGAATACAAAACGACAACGAGGACTTAAGTAATTTGAAAATTCAAAACCTTTTTTCAAATTAGTAAATTGGTGAATATCTTCTAGGTGTTTCATAAAGTATGCAGGAGATTATAACATAACCAAAATGAATTTTTCTCTAGAATCCATTTTAAACTTGACCAAACCTTTAAGTAAATCATACATTTCTTACCTAGAAAGAATAACCGAAATTTATCTTTCTGTAACCGATTTTGAGGGAATTATTGTCATTGCATAATTTAAAGTTTGTTTGACATTACATTTGCAAACATTACTTAACAAGCATGAAACTTTATCCAATTTTTCCTGAATTTGTGACAGAATAGTTTTAAATAATTACACCACGTGCATTAATCATTACTTTTGAAAATCTTTACTGTACATTTGGAAAATTTAATCTGCGTTATTAAAGTTAACCGAACTGACATTTATTCTTTAACATTTCGCTAGACACAAATTATTACAATAATGTCAAACATTCTCCTTTTGGTCCATATATCCCAATTATACTTAAAAGTTCGGTCAAGTTTCCTAACCAAATTTTCTCTGTGTGTCAGTAGAGTGAATGACGCCTGAAACAAAAGACCTTGACCACTAATGGACCCAAGTGGGGAACCTTACATAACGACTTCGTGAGGATCTTCACTTGGAGTGATTGCTAGAGAGATTGATCAGCAACCTGGGATATAACTATTCGAGGAGGAACAGAACTCTCAACAGAACACCTGGAAAGCTTTGTTAATTTCAAATAACCTCTAACTGACCTTGAACGTTACAACTGACCTATGACTTGGGTACATACCTGAACGTAGAATTTTCCGCTCTATCGATTGCAGATGTAAAAAAATGAGTTTCCATTTAAAAAAACAAAGTTGACCTTCAAAAAGCCATAAAGGTCAACTTCAAGGTCAAAATGAAGATCACCATTGAATTCCTCGTTGAAATTTACTTTAAAAATGACCTTCATTTTTTGAAAAATATTTTACCTAAGGAAATATCCAACCGTCCCGGGACTTTTTAGACACCCTGTATAATTAGAATCCGCCTAAAGGGGGCAGGTCAGATCCTATCCGAGGGCGCCACGGAAGTAAATAGGATGTAAATAAGAGCGCCAAGTGCCAAACTTCCCATAGCCCCCCGCTATTTCATTATTCGCCTACCGTGGGTTCAAAGAGGTTAATGCCGGCACTGTGGATCTAAAATACAAGGTTACGTCATCTATAATTTTTTTTCGGCCAAAATGTAAACTAGCACAAGGGGGTCGAATTAGAATTTTTCAGATGAATCTCTAATCCGTGCAAAAAAGTTATTTGACAATTGCTCTTTGTAGCTTAGAACAATGAGCAAATAATAAAAGTACATATTTATCACAAACAAAGCGTTTCAGAAAAAAATAATTCAGGTTAAAATTGTTTACTTAATAGTAGTTATTTAAAGGTTTAGTTTCTTCTTTCTCTTTAGGGAAAAGTTACCATTTTTATTTACTCCTAATGGCCAAGGCCTCATTTTATTTTTTAAAGTATTCTCTACAATTCTATTTGGGCAGTGTTAATTAAAATTTAAACCATGATTGTTTATAACAATAATAACTGTATGGTTTCTCAATTAATTTTTTAAAAATAAAATCAACCCAAATAGAAATCTTTTTTCACAGCTTTCACATTTTATAAGGAAGTCGATTCAGCTCATTCAAGTTTAATTGGGCCATGGTATGTGCTAGACCAGCGTGTTTTAAAGTCCTACCGTGGAGGTGTCTACGCGGCAGTATGCGGATGCCATCCCGGGCCCGGCAGCTCGGCAAGCTCCCCGCTCCGAGCAGACGGCTACGTTCGTATACCTTCGTTAATGACTGCACTAATAATGGAAACATTGTAGATATGTAAATAGGACCACTCAGTGTAACAAATACGGGATAACTCCTGAAGTTGGTACCTGATTTTTTCATCTTTTTTAAACGTTTTTGTCACAATCTAACTAATCTAACGCAGCCTATTAAAGTCATATATATTAATATTTTACCACATTTTTATTTTTCTGAATTTTTGAGGCAGGTGTGGTTTTACCTATGGTTAAAATACATTGGAAAAAAATTCGAAAAGTTTGGAAAATTTAATTAAAAAAAAAAAACGCAAAACTCAAGTTCTCAAGGATTTACCGTGCTTGCATTTATGCTTTCACTGACTTGCGCAATTTCTAAAATGTATTTTTCTAGTAGAAAATTCTCAAATACGTGAAAAAATTCTTTCTTCGTTCCAATATAATATAACATTGTTTTTTTTTTTAAACAGGGATTCATTAAATATACAATTGTGTGCAAAAGTTTCTGACAAAAAAGAAAAAAGAAGTCAGTCAATACTCAAAGTCGTATGTCTCAATCGAAACTGCATTTTTTTTAAAAATCCAACGCGGTTTTAAAGTGAAAGGCGAAAAACCGTCCGTAATATTTGAGCCACTTGATTCATTGGAAAAAAATAGATGGAAAAGATGTGTATTTTTATCCTCTTCAAATTAATCGCGACATGGTCCATTTTTATAGAGCAGTTCAGAACTTATGACGTTTTTCGTCAAAAACATCGTTTTTTTTTAAGTTTTATTACCTCTGAACCTATGCACTTTAGAAAAAAAGTCTTAAAAGAAAAAATGTTTGTTTTTGCAAGTAGATTAAGGATCTAATAAAAAAATATCAGTTAGGAAAAACATTTTTTTTACTGTAGTACTGTCAGTGCTGGTTTTAACCTTTCGTATGTAAATTGGGTGTTTCATGTCAAGGCCAAAACGGTTTTAGTTAATAATTTTCCAAATGGAGAAATATGGCCGCCGCTACCCCCCGGCAATAAGCGTTGGATTCAGAAAAATTAAGAATTTTTATTTCTATGAATGCGCGATTTTTCCTCCATCTAAAAATCCCCCAACGGGAACAGAAAAAGTGCAAATTCTATTCCTGTCAATCGACTTAGTAAAATTTAACGAAAGCCTTTATTTCACCTATTTTTCATCATTAAATCTTTTCATAACTTATAAATTCGAAAAATATTCAAATTTATATTTATTTATATTTTAATAATTTATTTAAACGTGTTAAAAAATATATTCAAATGTGTGAATTAAAATAATTTTTACTCTTGAGAGGCGGACTTGAATTGATTAAGATTACATTTTTAAAACTTATATTCCACATGAAGGAATTAAAGCAATTTATTACACATATTTTGTGAACTTATTCGAAGGAATTAAATAATCTCAAAATACAAACACTTTTGGGGAACAGAAGCGCATTCAAAATAATAGAATAATCTTCACTTTTACGCTGAAATCTAGAAATATTAATTTTTCTCTATTCAACGCTTATTACTGGGACCACCTAAAAAAGTTATGCAACCGACTCCCAAGTTTGGCGGTACCTATTAGTCCCAGTCCCTTCTGAACAGTAGGTGAGCAGGTCAAATCCGAAGCGGACACGAAATATCCCCCTTTACAGATGGCGTATAACAAACTTGCAGTAGAGTGACATTGTTTTTGCCTTTAACTTGTTTTGGTGCAATTGCAGAATAAGGTCGTCATCTGTTTTTTTAGCTGGAAAACCGTCTTTTTTCGGCAAAAACTATTAGAATTTTTAATTGAACGATGAATGAAGAGATTTTACCACGATTCGATTGAAAATGATTGTTACTTTTGTTACTACGATGTCTTAAATATGGGTAAATCACGATATTAGAGTGATCATATTTAACTCACTGTTTAGGTGCTTTTAAACATCCAAATGACCAGAAACACCCCTTTGAAAGGTCACAAATATATATTTTTTCAAAACCCTATCCTTTTCCAACGTTTCTTGGGAGGCGGGAAGCACCTCTATGACTAGTAAAAAAAATAATGTTGGTCAAATCCCTACCCATTTCCAAATTCTCGTTAAATGTGATAATTCCGATATATCGCGACAGACCCATATTTGAGACATCACAGCAACAAAAGTAACAATAATTTTAAATTTTTACCTAATCAAATCGCCTTATTAATCGTTCAATTGAAGATCCCAATACATCTAACTGCGTTGATAAAAATGATTACTTATTAATATTTATTAAAAAAAAAAGAATGTTTATAAATGAAGGATGTCGAAAAAGTTGAAAAATACAACAGAAAAAGATAGGCAAAGCACTTTGCGTGCCCTAAAAGTTCTGCAAGGAATGCAATACCTCATCAGCATACACATGAAGAAAAAACCTAAAGAACTTTGTGTCTTTTTTTGTGTTGTAAAACTGACCGAGTGTGGAGCGAATTGACAAACGAAAATTATCGCTTGCCCTTGTTTTAGACTTGCGAATTAGCCCGGACTCATTCTGGTAAGTTCGGAACAGCCACTGAATGATGTACTTGAAGTTACGAACGTTCATTTGAACGAAATTAAAAAAAATTATTTTTCAATTTTTTTTTGCCTAAATCAATTAGAACGACAAAAAAAAATATTCTGTCGGAAAGAATTGTCGAATAAAAATTTTTTTAAGGGGTTACCTACCCTCACACATCACCCATTATTTAGACCTGCCTAATGCAAGTTTGATTGTCGATATTTGAAAATATAAAGACGTCCAAAATTCTCTTTTTTTAATTCAATAATTATAGAGTGGTTGAGAAAGTTCGGCAAGACCCCTAAAAACCACCCTTAACATATCTGCACCTAAAATGTTAAAAATGACGATTTTGATTTTCGATATTTGAAGATATAAAAACGTCAAAAATTCTCTTTTTGTATATCACTAATTATAGAGGGAGTGAGAACGTTCGACAAGACCCCTAAAAACCACCCTTAATATAAATACAGCTAAAATGTTAAAAATGACCATTTTGATTGTCGATATTTGAAAATATAAAAACGTCAAAAATTTTCTTTTTTTATCTCACTAATTATAGAGGGAGTGAGAACGTTCGGCGCTCGAGCTTTTCGATAGAGGCATCGTCTACAAGTGACTTTGTGTTCTTTTTGCCTTGTATTTTTTGATTTTCCGGGACTAGAAAAACATCGCAGGTACATATTCTAATAGAAATTCTTTTAAAAATCAATATTTTATTGCAAAATATGAAAAACCACTTTATTTTTAGCCAAATAGCGTTTCTTAATAATTCAAAATTTTATTAAATATCAGAGTTCTTTAGGCAAACAGTTTTTCTCGATTTTCTCAGTTCAAGTGAGATTGGACTTATGTACCTTTTTAGTTTGTACCGCAGAATAGTTGCCAAACCAATTTTTTTCCCAGCCAAAACGAGGATGACGCCCCTATTCTGCAATCTAACCCTTATTTTTCGATAATAAAATGTATGGATACTAATAGAATAGTCATACTTAAGCCAAACTAATGTTTCTAGACATATGAAGAAATGTGCTTTGATAATAAAATGTGTGAATATCAAAGCCTAACACATGTTTTATTGCCTTTTTTACCTGTAAAAAGTGAAGCATTTAATTTTAAATAAATAAAGCGGAATTTTTTTCTTCTTCTTAAAGCTGTATTATTTCCTTCAATTTGCCGTTTTTTAAGTTACGTTATATCAATTTGCCTTAAAGTTACCATTTTTTTTAGTAAATCACCACATTCCTACCGAGTTGCTTCATTTGTTTGACGAAGAATATATGAAAAAGTTTATTTTTCTACCATTTTATGATTGATATGTCAAGTTGAAGGTCTGCAACATTGGCATGAATTTTTTGACTATATCAATAGGGTGAAAAGATGGGCGGACGTCAAATACCCACCCTTTCAGACGAGAGGTGCCGAAAAACCATTTACAGACGAGGGGTTAAAATACCTATATTCATAAACATTTATTGAAAATAATTCATTAGTGATATTATTTAATCCAGAAATTGCAATATTTCTACATAAAAATAACAATTCATTTTAAAAAATCTCCATGGTAAAAAATGGAACAAATTTTTTTCCTAGATGGAATTTTTCGAGTAGATCCTTATTCAACCTGCAAAAACAAACATTTTTCTCTTTAGACTTTTTTTCTACAGTGTATAGATTCGGAGATAATCAAACGCTTATTATAAAGACGATAAAAATACCCAGTTTTTCCATCTGCTTCTTTTTTCAAATACGTTTAATGGTTCAAATTTACAGACGGTATTTCATGGTCAAAAAAAATTATTAAAAGAATGGTTTGAATATTGACTGAATTTTTGCCAGAAACTTTTGCACGCAACTGTACCAGTGACGTCAAATGATAGATTCAACCAGTGGTATAGAATATAGCGCTCCACGTGTTACTTAAAACTGTCGATAACTGAGTTTATTGTTGACTAGTGTTTGGGTTAGAAATATGTGGGCCCTGGTTGCAATAAGTTGAAAATATAATATATTTTTCTTGATAGTGGGGACGCCCCTGGCCATTTGGCTGACGCGACACGTTGACGTCAGACATCCCTTCCGATAGTTAGGCGGAATATATATTGTTATACTATTTTTCAACCTGCCCTCATTTATTGTTGTGAGAGTGAAGTGCAGTTCTTAAAGATAATTTTGCAAAGTTTAGGACAAAAGTAATTAATGATAAGAACATCCAACCAGGTGACGGAAGGCAACGCGCGTACGACCAGACTACTGGTACTGAGAAAACAGTGAACCTCACTGAGTAAACCAATGGCGGAATTCCACTCAGTGAATCAGTGAAATCTCATTGATTGTACGTGATGTGCTTCTAGCTGTTTCAACCAGGAGATTTCATTGCTTCATTTTAAGAGAGCAGATAGCGTTACATGCGCACTTAATAATCTGATGGAAATGGCGATGGACTTAGCCCCTTTTCGCTTTCCCTGATATATGGAAGAACACCCAAGGGGCCACGACGTCCTACTAGGCGGAAAGAACACGCAAAAATGAACAGAGTTCATTAATCTTTAAGAAAATCGAATTTAATACATATTTTTATTACAAAAAATAACACTAAATAAAAGAAAAAAGGTACATTTGTATAACTAGTATAAAATTCTATAATAACCGTCGAATTATTACAAAATTCAATATTTAGTTTCAATTAAATTTTGTTTAAATATGTAAGTATATTTAAATGATAAATTTAGTGTAAAAATTGCAAAACTTAAAATGTTCACTGAAATATGTGTAAAAACGCGATAAAGTTTAATTTCTGAGAAAAATAATTTAATTTCGTAAAAAAGTGGACGTTAGACTGTTTATCTTTCCCTCCTTCAATTAAATTTTTTGACTATCATTCCAACTAATTCTAAAAATTGACCCAAAATATGATTCGCTTGGAAACTGCATATTATGCGTTGCAATTCGGTAGATCACATGCAATAATTATTGTTTACGGCTCAAATGCGTGCCACACGTGAAGTGATCCCTGTTCTATTTATAGGTTGATTTCACTATACTTGTCTAAGCTCTTTTCCTATTTTTTTACCAAATCTATTATTAGTGTCTACTAGCCCTTGCCAGAGTCTTATCTAACCATTTACTATCCCTTGAAACTTTGCCAATTAATTATCAGGAACACCAATTAAGACTTTTTTATAGCTCTAGTAATTAATTTTATTTCGTCCTTTACACTTCGTTACTGATGAATCAAAGTTCTGATCTGGTACCATGTTTAATTTTATTTGTTACATCTAAGCTCAATAATGAAAATCTAAGTTAAATATAGAAAACAAGATGCAAATGAAATGGAAAAACTATGAAGCAAGATTTCGCATTTTTATTCTTTGTTTTTTCAACTAGGGTAGATTCAACGGAATCTCAGCATTATGCGCGTAGTCTTAGCGGAATTAAATGCTATCTATTCCGGTTTGAATCCGGTTCGTCTTCAAATGAAACTCGAATCGCTCTGGATGTTCAGGTAGCCCTGAAATTTCTGTGAAACTCAATTTGAACCAGACTGCCGGCAAGAAGACGCGTCGAACATGAAAACGAGCATCGAAAATATTCGAAGAGAATCCCGAAATCAATATCCCTGAAGGAAGACCAAAGCAAAGTCCGTCTCTCTTTCATATAAGAATCTCACGAATCTCCTCACACTATATGGTACCTTTTAGTAATGCTTTCTGTTTTTTCAAAGAAGCAAGTATTTAAACCATTTTCAGGCGCTCACGAAACAACAAAAACAAGAAAATATCAGCTCTCATGATTTTCCCGCACATTAATATTTTCTCAGTATCCACACTTTAAATTCACATTTAAAACGTACCTCTGGCACGGCGAGTAAGATGAGTTATATTCTGTCTCAAAACCTTTAACCACATCATCGGGTTTTCTCTTTTCTTCGCTATCTTCGGCTTTAAAACTTCAACAAATTAGGAACAACAACACTTCCACAAGTTTAAATCCCAGAAAAACTTCCTAAATGGACCTTGTAAATTGGGTTAGACACTGTTCAAATAATTTAAGTTTTCTTGAAACTCGCGCACGACAGAAAATTGGAGCCAACTGTTAATGTCGGCGCGCGAAATCGTGCGGAGTGACGGATAAGATTAAAGATTTTGTAAAATGTAAAACAGCCGCCGCAGTTGAAATTCCAACTAATTCGAAGTTTGGAATGTGGTTTTACTTTCTCACTGCGCACTTTCCGATGGGTTCAAAGCTAACCGTTCATGACCGTTGGAGACTGAGAACTGAGAAGCGTATGGCGCGCCCGGGCTCTCCATCAATAACTACGTGAAACAAGTTGGATGCCGCTTGTCACACGGTGCTTTATACGCTTTATCTTTATACGTTCTGAATGTGCGACGTGGATCACGTAGGCATGTTCAGCCGTTGAGCCGGCTGGCGGATGCACTACTACCGAACTCGATAATATTGACTGAGGTCCGTGGAAGTGGTAATGTCTCGCGCAATGTTTACCCATCGCAAACTCAACACATGTCCGACGCGTCAACAGGGCCGCTTTCATTAATTTGGATGCCCCGTGCAGAAAGATTGTTTTTTCGTCAACAGTCTTCGAATCGAAATACAATCTTCTTACTACTACTACTAAGGTAAGGGGGGGGGGCAGCACTAATCATTCAAAAGTAAATGATTTTTTCCAAGTTAATAAGATGTTAAATTGATCCATTTTTTTCTCGTTTCGAGTTCTACATTATTTTGTATCATATATTTCTATAAATATTAATCACATGAAAAAAACAATGATTAGGCGATGTAATTACTTCTAACAAGCTATATTTCGTCGGCTTTGTCCCTCACCGGAGGGCAAAGCCGACTGCAGCTTTTATGATGGTTTGTTTTTGTGGTATTTTATGTACTGGAAAAATTACCTTTAAAGATATCCAACAAGAAGAATAAGTTATTTTGAATAAAAATGGAGATAGCTGTAGTATAACCTCTTATTCGTTGACATTCTACTAGAACCAGACTTTACGCAATGTTTCTACCGTACCAATACAAGAAAACTGCATACCGGCCGGATTGATAATCATAATATTTAATAGTTTCTTCCCATGGACATAGGAAACAAGGGACTATAGGCATGCCATTGCGGGAGTGATGCAATGAGGGGGGGGTCCGCCACCTTTTGATGTCCCGCGATAAACATGGCAGCGCCCACATGTTTATATTTTCATGCACAGTTTGTCGGCAAAAATGCTCGGGCGCATAATCAAGTGGCACTTCGTAAGATGGCGGATTTCCCCACTCATGTAATTCTCCCCCCTCCCGTGGATTCAACCCCGCTCGCCAAGTTAGGATGGCATGCCTAGTCCCGTGTTTCCTATGTGCATGTTTCTTCCATGTAGCCCACAAGAAAAGTTGCTGTTCTACATTGCCGATCATTTATTGACGAAACTGGTGACATGTGTATCACCTACAGGTAGAAAAATGGATGTTCAAACGTAACATCCAGCTTTTCAGGGTTAACATATTTTATGTTCAACTATAGGACAACAATCTGGATGTTTGAAATTAGCATCTGTAGATATTAAAAAGCGAGATGTTACTATGGAACATCCAAAATGTTTAACTGAAATTTCCGAGATATTACATTTATGGTTATGTCAAATAAGGGCTGTAAATATTTGAGGAGTTTACTTATTTCTAGTAATTCAGGGAATTAATTGATAACTTATTTGTGTATTTAAAATTAAACTTTATTGTTCTTGCATGCTTGAAAAACCTATAAAGGGTGTAAAACGTCGATCAGATGATCATGCAGTCAAGTTGAGGTTATTTGTAATATTTTCAATGCAAAATAAAAAATAAAAACGCGATAAGTAAGCGAAGAACGAATGATATGAAATGTGCAGTTAAGATTATATCTAGTTTAGGTTATTAGAACTCAAATTTGATTTTAAATTTATAAGCATTTTGTCAAATGTGTTCATGTCAATATAATGATATAACCTGCAATTTAAGATCATCCTTCCCTTGTGTATACAGACAGAAGTCGTTATCAAATTTTAATTAAGGATAGCATTATTTTTTTTTCTTTTGAAATGCACCAAAATTGTAATATTCTGCAATTGTGGTATCGAAAATGTAGAACCGACAAATTTAGTTAAGAGCTTTTAATGCGCAAAGCGCATGCGCTCGGGCGATTTTAACATCTGAATGTGTTTCAGTTTAGCATACAAATATTTTTACCCCTAACATCTCAAAAAGATAGTAGATGTTTGGTATGAATATCTGCATGTTAGGTGGTACAATCTTACCCTTTGAATATCTACATTTGAACATCCATTTTTCTCCGTGTAAGGACTTGTAAATATTATTGTCGAAGGGGTCTGCCCCCGAGGGATAGGCCGCATTTATTTATTTGATTTAATATATTTTGGACTTGAATTACGTCTAATTAATTATAATTAGATTGTGTGATATTGTTTTCTCTGTCAAAATATCAAATTTTTATACTGTAAGTATATATATTATTTTATGTTGTATTTTTAACGCGATATTGGTTGTTATTTGTTATAAACTAGTTTCTACATTATAGTTGTTTATATCCAATAAGTATGTTAAAAAGCAAAAGTTAATCAACAACTTTGGAATCAAAATCGTCATTGCAATTTACCAATGACGAATCCAATTACGAGTTTGATTCAAAAGTTGTTGATTAACTTTTGCCTTAGACTGCGCCCTATTCGTACCGAGAAAATTGGGCTTTTTTCACCGAAATTTCGGTGCACGTAGCCGCGGCCTAAGGCAAAAGTTAACGCAGTACTGGCAAACCGCTGGCGTACGAAGATGCCGGAGCTAATTTTAAAAATGATAAAAAATTATTTAATTGTTTTAAAGACCATCCATTCATCAGCATACGACTGCATATCGTCCAAATATTATTTATAATTACAAAAATATAATTTTGAAACTATTTGTTTAATTTTAACACCCACTATTTCTATAATCTAAATATATAACAAAAAAGGTATTTAAAAAATAAATAATAATTGACTGCGAGTACTTTGTCAATACTTGTTAATGGCACAGCTTAGAATGAATACATATATTACATTTTTAAACATTATATTACAAATAAAATTTCTAAGGCTAAGGGTGACCGAACCTACAATATCTATACCACCTAAATCTATCGCCTAGCAGTCGGGAGTGCTAACCATTGCGCTAAACCGACAAGTTAAAACTTGGTGAAAAAGCCATCCTCATAAGCTACAGTTCAGAAAAGTTCAAGTACCAAATTTTGAGCTCTCTTTTTCTAATTATTTATTATTATACGACATTATGTGAATGTAAAATACACGAACTTCTAATAGAAATATCAATTAAATAATTATTAAATAAATCATTTAAATCGACTACAATTTTTCTTCGTGTAATATTTTATTTTTTCGCGTTTTAGCCCATTTTAAAAGTTCTGATAATAACATTTAATGAGCATTTAAAATTCATATCAATGGAACTTAGAAATCTTACCATGTTGCGCAACCATTTTTTAAATAACAATTTTCTTTAAACCTTCGCGTAACGTTTTGGTTTTCAGGCGTTTTAGACTATTCCACAAAACACCCTGAAAACATTTGTAGACGTGTTTTTTTTAAGTCTATTTTTATACTACTGGCATAGTGTCGCCCCAGTCGTGCAGCCAACGTTCTGTCAGTAGTGGGCGAACCACCGGCTGTCTGTATTGATGGGCAGTACTGGGCCAGTACTGCGCCGGTGGTGAACTCCGGCACACTAACGACATCTCCACCTGGGTAGTCGATCTTACTACTTAAAGTAATAATCCTTACTATTACATGATCTCATATAATATTACTATTCAATCTTTTATTTTCTTACTATTCATATAATTATATTCATCCCG
>NC_046665.1:34299295-34304907 GCF_010883055.1 Belonocnema kinseyi | reverse complement strand
CTCTTAGTACGTCAGCGGGCGAGGTGAGGCCGGGGCGCACACCGAAAGTTGTTGAATTCCAAACCGAACGTGATTTTCTGTTTCTCGTTCTCGCGTTCGCCTTTGCTATCACTATAGCAATCTTTGCTATAGTTGAGTCGGTTGGCTGCCTCTGTACGGCCTGTACGCTAAAAATGTTATGAACACTGAACTACCTAATTATATTCAAATTAAAGAGAGCCTAAAAATATTCTATTCATTATTATTTTAAATTTTCGAGACAATAAATAAATGTAAAAAAATTCTTTTCGTACTTTAGAATTTTAGTTAAATTTCTAAAATTATTATTAAAAACTAAACTTAACATTTATATGAAATTAAGATAAATTAAAAATTTTATTTAAATTCCAAATTAAATAAAATTTTGTTGAATTCAAAATTTAAATAAAATTTAGCTAAATTTCAACATTTAAATTAAATTTAGGTGAATTTAAGAATTAAATAAAGTTTAGATAAATTAATTTCTCGTCTGGTTTCTTTTCAAAGAGAAATTTTCTAGATACTAAGTAAATAAGTTGTAAAACAATTCTATTCGTACTTTAATATTTATTGTAGTACAATTTTAACAATTATTTTGTAAAACTAAATTTAAAGATTGAATACAATTTAGATCATTACAAAAAGTGAATACATGTTAGTTAAATTCAAAATTTAAGTAAAATTTAGTTGAATTTAAGTAGATTTCAGTTAAAATTGTGGATGTTTTATGGTGTTAAATGGTTTTAAAATTAAGTACAATTTAGTTCAATAAAAATGAAACTGTCATTAAATTTTAAATTTAATTGAATTGAATGCAGATATATGTGGGTTGTTTCTTGGCTTCAACAATGCAGAGCATTCAAATAAGCTGGAGAAATAAAAAAAAAATTCCCTTTTTTTATAATAATTAGTTAAATTTAACAAAAAAACTCACGAAAGTAATTAGGACTCATAGTTCTAAAGTTTTTGGTTTGAAACTTTTCAGAAGTCGACAATGTCAAAATATAAGAGGAAGCGTTCAAACTTCAGCATAACTATTTTGCAAGGAAAGAAACTAGTTTATAAATTTTAAATTTCAGTATTTGTAAAATTTCGAATATTCTTCGAGTATAACCTGTGAATTCAAATTATTTAATTTTAAACGTTTTAAATGAAATCACTTATGATTCGGCAATTCATTTTTTTCAGCTTTAGGATATAAATAATCTAAAGCTGCAATAAGCAGATTATTCGATGTCAAACCTCGTGAAAAATTGGAATTAATGTAAAGCCTTTGAAATCGAAAAATTTTTATAAGGAGAGGAATTTTAAATTAAAAGGTTTTAATGTATTTTCAATTTAAAACATTCAAATTGAGTAATTTTATAAACGGAAATTTTAAGAATTGTATTATTTGAAATTTTCTCATTGAGTTGATAAATTAAAAATCTGCCCGCCTCGCGGGCACATTCTCGTCGCGTGCTGCGCGCGCGGCTCGCAAGTTTGAGCTCGGATATTTATTCTTTGCATTTGGAATGCTTGAAAAAAACTTTATCAAAAAGATCTCTTTTAGAATGCAGTATTTATATGCGTCTTCATATTCTGAATTGTCTACTTAATTAAGTATAGTCAAATATTAAGTTTCTCAAAGCTTTGTAGGCTTTGAGGTACACATTCTCATCGTGACACTCGCGCTGCGCGCTCGATTTCCGACAGACATTTGTAAAAAGATTTTGTTGGATTTTTTTCTCGTAACGTTCGTCGTTTTTCCACACATTTAAAAAATTTTTTTTTTTCAACGTTATTTTTCACAAATAAAACAAATCATTTTTCGTATCCTACATAATTTGTCTGAGAATTTTCTTTTTATCGAAAAGTCATGAGGATAAATTGATTGTTCTTTTGAATGCTATGAATATCCGTACATAGAATTTTCAAATTCAGAAAAAAGTTGTCTCAAAAATTGTCAAAATGCGCTCACTTTTTGAATTTTTATCAAAAATGACTGGTTCACGAACTCGTCCTTTCTTTTAGGACCTAAAAAAAGTGTGCCAAAGATGAATCTGATTCGTTCATTTTTTCGAGAGTTATCGTGTTTACGGACGGACGGCCGGCCGGACGGACAGACAGACAGACACTATCGTGAAAACCTGATTTTCGGAATCAGGGGATCTCCAAACGTGGAGATCCGTTGAAAAAGTGTGATGTCAAATTTCCGAAAATTCTAATACTTTCTCAATCATAAATTATGAGAATGTACAAGCATTAATACAAGCATTAATATTTTTTATATTTTGAATATGCCTTAAGTATAATCTGATAAATTTAAATGATTTAGTTTTGAAAGTTTTTAATTGAAAATTGAAATGCAGAATTCTAAATGTTTGTATTTGGGTATTATCAGATTTTGGAGGCTATTAATTTGATGTTAAAATTTTTAATTGTTTAGGATTTGATTCTTAAATTCAGAATTTTTTCAATGCTTTAAATTTTTTATTTTACACATTCAAACCTTTTTGTTTAATTTGAGTCATCGAGAAAAAAATATTACATTTTAGTAGACACGACTTTTTTTTCGTAAAAAAATTAATTTAAGAAATACCCCGCGCGCCAAGGTGAACAATCCGTCGAGAAGGAAAAATGGGTTAAGCCAAATCTGCTGTTTGCGTGAAGAAACTCACTATCTTCGTTTTGACGTGCGTCTTCTTTACGTATACGCTGCAACGCGAAAATGACTCTTACGTCAACCTTTAGAGAGTAACTTTTTTCTCCAAGACGGCAGATATAAACACAGCTTATCGCACTGAAAAAAATTATTTGATAACAAAATTTCGTCACTTAATTATTACATGAAAACATTTGTTTTTGTTTACAAGATTTAAGAAGTAAGAAAAAAATCTTGACTGGAATATATTGATTTTTGAAGTACAAGAAGCTTTAAGCATTAAAACGCTAGGCGTAAATAATTTTAACATATCTTCCTTTTTAATTTAATAAACTCAATATTAAAATGGAAGTTTTAATATTGTCAGAAATAAATATTCACTTTAACTTCAAGTACCTAGATGACAGTTTTGACTTGTCATGTTCATTGTAATTTTTACATTATGTCTAATTGCCTACTGTGTTATGAATTGCAGTT
Source organism: Belonocnema kinseyi (assembly GCF_010883055.1). Taxonomy (NCBI): domain Eukaryota; kingdom Metazoa; phylum Arthropoda; class Insecta; order Hymenoptera; family Cynipidae; genus Belonocnema; species Belonocnema kinseyi. The sequence continues at coordinate 34,301,768 of NC_046665.1, read as the reverse complement.
AGAAGAAAGTTGTGAATAATACAATAGAGCGGAATTAGACTTCGGTTTTCAATCAATATCTTTGAAAAGGAGTATGCAATTTTTGAAAAAATAAGTCTGACAAAAAAGTGCCAGATCATGTATTTTTTGGTTCGATTCATAATTTTATTCAAATATGAAATTCCTTCCTAATTTCTTTTCAATTATGCAAGAAATAAACATTGTTAATATCTTTTTCGAATATAAAAGTGGGGTTTTTTGCATGATTGTTGTTATTTTTCTTAAAAAAAAAAACTTTTTTTTTAAATGAGGTAATTAATTTAAAATGCATAAGCCTTTAAAATTTTATAAAAGAAACTGAAAGTTAATCCAATATTTAAATTATTAGAAAATAAATTTATTTACGAACAAATTTAAAAAGCAAGTTTTTTATTAAAGGAAAGAATTTAAAATAATTATTTTAGCAAAATAAAAAGTTACTTCTTATTTCAATTTATAAAAAAATGGTTCATATTTATAACATGGCCTTAGCTAAAACGTAGAAGCAAGCCGTAATTTCCTTTGACTTTCGAAAATGCTTTTTACACTTTACAGCTGTTAAAAAACTCAAATACCACTTAATTCACTAATATTTAAAAAATACAACATTTCATAAGACATTTGTCTAGGTCTATAAGGAAATTTAGGAAAAAAAATTTTTTATAAGTTTTTATAAGGAAATTTCTTTTCAGAATTTTTATATCTTCAACCAGAAAAAAATAGTTAGGATATATTCAACCACAATTCTGGTTGATTTAACCAGACAGCTTTTTTAGTTTATTTAAATTTAAATAAAACTTAACTGTATCTTCAAATTCACTTTTCTACTAATTTCCAAAAAAATTATAACTTAAATAAAAAATAAACATTTTAATTCAAATTTCTTATTACTATTTTATACTAACATCTTTGCTACATTTTGGGCATAATTTTGATTTGAAAAAGTCTTTAGACTTTTCGAATTCCTTCAAGACCTTTTCTACTCAATTAAAATTATTTTTCCATTCACTTATAAAGTAAAATTAGATTATTACCATTTTGGATTTCAAATGCACTATAATTTGGCGCGACCAAATATATAGATGCCTGTCGCGCCTCTACAAACATGTGGCGGAACCAATCGGTACATGTCGCGCCACTACAAGTATGTGGCCGAACTAAAAGCAATATATATATATATATATATATATATGCAGGACCACAAACTTGCCCGCCGCGCTAACTACCAGTATGTGGTGCAACTAATCTCATGCCGTATCTAGGACCTAATATCTTTGGTCACGATGATGTATTTATACAAATTAGGGTACCTTTTCACAGAGGCCTGTTTTGAAGTATTCGTTCAACTTATTTGACACATCGAGTTCGCATCTATAGGTTATCCATGGACATAGGAAACACGGGACGAGGCATGCCATCCTAACTTGGCGAGCAGAATTGAAGCCACATGGCGGGGGGAATTTCATGAGTGGGGAGAGCCGCCATCTTACGATGTGACATTTGATTATGCGCGCGAGCATTTTTGCGGGACATCAAAAGGTGGCGGACCTCCCCCTCTTTGCATCACCCCCGCAATGGCATGCCTAGTCCCTTGTTTCCTATGTCCATGAGGTTATCAATTAATCAAATTTGCCATAAACCAAAAAAGTAACTAGAAATAAATCCTATGAAGAATATTAATTTCTTGATTATTTCAAAACAGGCCTCCACGAAAAGGTGCCTTAAACGTAGGCCGTTAGGACGCCCTAAGGATCTATACGATGCTCTTCAATATTTTCCACGTATTTACGCATTATGCGTAAAGGTTCAGATTATAATTGCCATCATCGAAAACATGACGAAACATTTCGATGCGAATGTTGGCAGCACTGCTTAGAATTCAGTTCTGCCAATATCGCCAAGGGCCGAAACTTGCAACCTTTACTACTTTCAATTCTTGGAAAATAAATTGCTGGTAAATGTAACTAATCTATTTGTTGTGACTACAATTACTATCCTCACTAATATAACCTTCATAGGAGGACTAACGGCGACTTTTTACCGCAGAAAACTGGTTAGTCATTGTTACCATCGAAGTAGTTGTCGTAGCTTATACCAACTCTACTAATAAGGAGCTTCTTGTCAGTGATCCCAGATCTGAAACGAGATGTGGTCCAATGCTATGACAGGGCTATGTCCGTGTGAATATAGTAGGAGACGCTGTAAATGACTGAGTTGCGCGCGCAACCCATTTCTCCTCTTCTGTATTTGAAAACTCGAAGGTGCACGATTGCCGGTCGGAGCACTTTGGCGATTCTATTTATATATCTATCTGCTGACTACTTTGAAATAAATTTAGGAGATTGAGATTTTAATATTTCCAGATTTCGATGCTGGCGTTTCTCATGATCTGAATAGATCGCGCGCCTCTTGATATGCGTATATTTTGAGGTTATGTTATTTCATGTATAAAATA
>NC_046665.1:34289727-34299195 GCF_010883055.1 Belonocnema kinseyi | reverse complement strand
AGAAATTAAAGAAATTGGCGATGTTGGAATTCATCTCGTTTAGATAAAAACTCAATTATTTGATTGAAAAGTTAATTATTTTGTTGAAAATGTAACTATTTTGTAAAAAAGTCCTCTTTTCTATCAAAAGTTCAACTACTTTTTTAAAATTTTTATTTTTTGTTTGTTTGAAGGTTCATCTCTTTCGTTGAAAATCCATTTTTTCGGTTGAATTTACAACTATAAATATGTTTTGGTTGTAAAGTCGTTCTGTTGTAAATGCAACTTTTGTTACAAATTAAAATCATAATTTTTGGGTGGAAATACTCTTTTTGTTTTTAAAATTAAACAATTTCGTTGAGAGTTCATGTCTTTTGTTGGAAATTGACCTTGTTTAGTAGAACTTTAATCTTTTTGGTTGAAAATGTATCATTTTTGGTCAAAAATGCAATTGTTTGGTTAAAATATCAACTGTACAACTTCTTGGGTTTGAAAGTCGATTATTTCACTAAGAGTTGAACTACTTTGTAAAAAATACGTTTTTTTAACAAGGTTTTTTAATTATAGTTGAAAATTTAACTATTTGGTTGAAAGTTTAACTCTTTCATTGAAAACTCATATTTTTTGCACAAAAAATTCAACTTTTTGTGGATAATTCGTATTTTTTACTTTAAAATTAAATAATTTCTTTACAAATTCATGTATTTTGTTTAAGATTTGTCATTTTTTGTAGACCATCAATTTTCTTGGTCGAAAATTTATCTGATTGGTTGAAAATTTAACAACTTTGTTTAAAATTAATTTTTTCTGTTAAAAATTATTTATCTTTATCTGAAAATGTAACTATTATATGATTGATTAAAAATTAATCGTATATATTGGTTAAGTTGGAAAATAGTTTTTTTTTTAGAGAACATTAATCTTCTTGGTCAAAAATTGACCTTTTCCCTTGAAAATTTAACAATTTTGTTGAAAATTCGTTTTTTTTCTTGTTCAGTTCAATTTTTTAGCACTGTTTTCAATAATTTCAAATAATTTCAAGTTTTAAATTAATTTAGAATATTATTCTAAATTAAAAATGTAGCGTTCAAACTTAAAATTTAGCTAATTACAATTTTAACAATTCAAGGCTTTCTATTTCCAACCACTCTGTTCAAATTTATATAGTTTTTAAAAGTTGTTTATAATGGCTTGTTCCAGATCTGAATTATTATTTTTTTCAAAAAATCTCTGATCCAATTCAGAAATACATATAATTGCTTTGAAAAATTTCCTGTTCCAATTAAAAATTCAGGATGAAATTAGAAAATTCAAAATTTTAAATCTGAAAATGATTTTTTTGAGGTGGACATCTTTTGAATTTAAAAAAATTTAAAACTGAAGCTTGACAAATTTTTAATTCAGAAAAATTTCATTTAAACGCTCAATAATTCATACGTATAAAACACAAACATTCAACACCTTTTAAATTTACAATTTTTTTAATTAAATTATTTTAAAATACGAAATTACCATTTACAAATTTTTATGACTTTAACATTTTAGAGATTTCTGGTTAAAAAATACAAATTACGCTATTATTTTTAAGGTTCAAAATGATAATAATTCAAAAAAATTTCAGTTCGTAACATTAAAAATTGAACGATTAAATTAATTTTTTAACTAAAAACTTTTTAAAATAAAAGTTAAATTGTTTTTATTTTAAGTTATCCCAGATTAGTATTTTTGCATTGTTATTTAGAGATAAAAATTTTAGATTGCCAATTGAAAATGTTAGAAATTAACTTACTATCAAAATAATTGAATTTTCAATTAAAAAAAAAAAAAATAACAAATTTCCAACAAAATAATTACATTTTCAACTAAAATGATAAATCTTAAATAAAAAAAGTTTTAATTTTTAATTAAAAACTGTTGAACTCATTCAAAAAGATATTAATTTTACACAAGAGTTGACTTTTCAGTCAATAAGGATTTTTTTTTAAATTGTTGAATTTCAAAGCCAAAAAGATGAATATATGAATCATTTTGATCAATAAAAATGGATTAATTATAATTCTTTTTTAATTGGAAACTTTTTAAATTATAAATTAAATTCGTTTATTTTAAGTCGCTTTATATTAATAATTTTTAGATTTTTATTTATAAATCCAAACTCAAAAGTCTTATTTACGAATTGACAATTTTAAAAATCGAACGGTGTAACAAACCAGTTTCTATTTCAACTAAAAAAAACGAAGTTTCAAACAAATCTTTAAATTTTTAACAAAGGAGATAAATTTTCATTTAAAATTATGAATCTTCCTAAAAAAAAGGCAATTTCCAGATAAAAACTGTGCTAAAAAATTGAATTGAATAAGAAAAAAAACGAATTTTCAACAAAATTGTTAAATTTTCAAGGGAAAAGGTCAATTTTTTACCAAGATGATTAATGTTCTATAAAAAAAAACGATTTTCCAACTTGACCATTATATACGATTAATTTTTAATCAATCATATAATAGTTACATTTTCAGATAAAGATAAATAATTTTTAACAGAAAAAATTAATTTTAAACAAAGTTGTTAAATTTTCAACCAATCAGATGAATTTTCGATCAAGAAAATTGATGATCTACAAAAAAAGACAAATCTTAAACAAAATACATGAATTTTTAAAGAAATTATTTAATTTTAAAGTAAAAAAGACGAATTATCTACAAAAAATTGAATTTTTTAATCAAAAAATATGAGTTTTCCATGAAAGAGTTAAACTTTCAACCATAATTAAAAAACCTTGTTAAAAAAACGTATTTTTTACAAAGTAGTTCAACTTTTAGTGAAATAATCGACTTTCAAACCCAAGAAGATGTACAGTTGATATTTTAACCAAACAATTGCATTTTTGATAAACAATGATACATTTTCAACCAAAAAGATTAAATTCCTGCTAAACAAGGTCAATTTGCAACAAAATACTTGAACTTTCAACGAAATTGTTTAATTTTAATAACAAAAAGAGTATTTTCACCCAAAAATTATGATTTTAATTTTTAACAATATAGTTGCATTTACAACAGAACGGCTTTACAACCAAAACATATTTATAGTTGATAATTCAATCGAAAAATGTAATTTTTAATACAAAAGTATAAATTTTCCATAAAACAATTTAATTTCTACAAATACGACCTTTTAACAAAACACATTTAACCAAAAATGGTATTGATTGTCAGTTTTACAAATGTATTTTTAACGAAAGAGATGAACCTTCAAATAAAAAAAAATAAAAATTTTAAAAAAGTAGTTGAACTTTTGATAGAAAAGAGGACTTTTTTCATAAAATAGTTACATTTTCAACAAAATAATTAACTTTTCAATCAAATAATTGAGTTTTTATCTAAACGAGATGAATTCCAACATCGCCAATTTCTTTAATTTCTTTCAAATGCGGATCAAGATATAAATAAGACTATTATAATATAACATAATTATAATATTATCATTATTAATATACGCATATATTCGTATATATAATAGTATTAATATTTTTATAATTTATATTTTATATATGAAATAACATAACCTCAAAATATACGCATATCAAGAGGCGCGCGATCTATTCAAATCATGTGAAACGCCAGCATCGAAATCTGGAAATATTAAAATTTCAATCTTCTGAATTTATTTCAAAGTAGTTAGCAGATAGATATATAAATAGAATCGCCGAAGTGCTCCGACCGGCAATCGTGCACTTTCGAGTTTTAAAATTCAGAAGAGGAGAAATGGGTTGCGCGCGCAACTCAGTAATTTTCAGCGTCTCCTACTATATTCACACGGACATAGCCCTGTCATAGTATTGGACCACACCTCGTTTCAGATTTGGGATCACTGCTTCTTGTCACAACTAACCATTTTTTTAGTGCGCTATCAGAGTAGATATTTGAAAAAGATTCGATCTTTTGAAATGACCAAAATTCAAGTGAAATAAGTAGAAATCTCTTAAACTATTCCGAAATCGTGAGCGAGTCAGTAACAGTCAACGAGAGACTGTGAGCAATCAAAAAAGCACTCAGTCAGTGCAGTCATTGCATTCAGCTTGCGACCCTTTGTTTCGTCGCGTCGCACGGCCCTCTACAGTTTATGTGCTTACGGTTGGCCCTTTTATTCTAGGAAAAAATTCACGGTATTTTTTCCCGGCGTTTTCCCGGTTTACAACAATTTTTGACGGTCATTGAGACTGAAACATTCCAAGTCTTGAATCTAAAAATGTTTTCATTTTGATGCTATAAAAACTAAAATTCAGATTAAAACATTCAAAGAAGAACCATTTTGAATTTTTAACTTTTAAAATTATCATTAAAATTTTTTTTATTGAAACCCTCAATAATTTACTCATATCAAATGGAAGCTTCTGACACATTTCAAGTGAAAAATTGTAAATGAAATACCGTTAAGTTGTAAAATTAATAAATGTAAACTCTTATAAATTGTGCAGTTCGAAATTGTTCAATTGTTAATCATTTATCAAAACCTGTGTTTCTTTTGAAATTTTTTTCAAAATTCTTTTAAAAACATTTTTTTAAAATTAAGAAATGATTTTTAATTTCCCCAGGTATCTTAAGAAAATTGTTGTATTATTTTTAAACCTGCTCAAAAACCTTATTAATTTTTTTCTTAAAATCTTTAAAAACCTAAAAAAAATTTAATCCTTTCAGGTTTAAAATTATCTTTTAGTGATCTCAAAACCTTCACATATCTCTTAAACTCACTTGAATTTTTCTAAATTATAATAATAATCAGTTTATTTTCATTTATTCATCAAGATTTTTTTCTGTCTTTTTTCATAATTCCAAATATTCTCTTAGAAATAATGTTTTCAAAATAGAACATTAATTGAAATTTTCACATGAATTTCGAGAAATTGTTATCATTATCTTAAATCATTTAATAATCCTAGGATAGCGTCAAACAATTCTATTGCAATCTTCATAAATTTACATTTTGTTTTAAATTCTTTGAAATCTTTATGGAGACTTAAATCAAGTTGTAATATTTTCAAAACTTTCAGTAGCGGACTAGCATGGGGGCGCAACGGGGTTTCCCGGCTGCCCCCCCCCCCCCCCCCCCCCCGCTTGGTTGGCGCCCCCTAAGCCTCATGCTAAAGATCCCCAAAAAGATTATATTGTTTAAAGAAATAAATATATGTTAGATTTAAATGGAAAGAGTAAAAAGAATGACCAATAATATCCACGATGTACACTTGTACTCCTATAAGTAATATTAGTAAAGTAAAAAGTGTCCTCATATTTCTTTTCATCCATATTATTCCTAAGAAATTCCTTAATGCATGTTTGAGATTCCATAAAAGAAAGTATTTTGAAAATGAATAATAAATTATTCACATTGAAACAGTGAAAGTGAAAGGAATATTCTTGTCATCATCTACATTACGTAATTGTTAGCTTACATTTAAATATTTTGGATCAAAGAATATATTCATTATTTTGGAAATTGTAAAATATTACTATATTTTGTTATACTTTACTATAATAATTGTTATTTTATTGTAATTTTAGCATTTTTCATTTTTGAAAAATAACAAGAAACATGAAAAAAATTAACAATTTTGAATGTGCGCGAGCATATTCTTATCGCTTTCCAGTTGCAGCGCGTCTAGGGTGCGCGACTTCGGTTCTTGCGCTTCGCACTCGATAATGTGTTTACTTCACGCTCGGCTTGTGTACCTCTCCAAATTTGTGCACAAACTGTTTAAAATAAAGGTCAAAGCATCGACTAAACTGTTATTTGGTGATTGCGAATTATCTTTTGTTAAAGCTCCTTCGGCTCTAACGAACACATTTTCCTCACGTATCTCGTGCTTCGCCCTCGATTTTTTCCAAAATGCGAACTTTTCTACATTTCGTTCAACATTATTGTATCAAATGTATATTATATTCATTTTTGTACCTCGGCCCGGGATTGCTTATTCAGTTATTGCAAAATAAAGTGCAAAATTGATTTATAATGAATAATTTAATATTTTTGTTCCTTATTTTGCTATAAATTTTATTCTCAGCTGCCCAAAAAAATGTATCGTTCCAATCAATGTATATTATTACAATTCATTATATACATGGGTATTAAAACAGTCATATTTTCACTGTCTTGTTTTTATAACTTAAAGAGTTTTCCTTCTATAAATAAACTATTTTGTTATTAAGAACATTTATTCTTGATTTTTAATGTTTTTTTAAGATTAAAACGAAGCTTAAAATAAAAACAATGAGTTGCATAAAAAATGATTAATAACGAATTTGGAGCTCTTTTGTGGGTGACCTGTAAGTTACATAGTTAGACCACGAAACAGAATGTTTTATTTTTCATTATTTTTTTGTTTGATCGAAATTTAAATTTTATATTTTTCAACAAAATTTTAAAAGTTGTTTTGACAGTCTTGGGTACCCAGTCATACCCATATTGGGTACCCAGTCCGCCATTGAAAACTTTTAAATATCTCTTAAACTTACCCGAATTTTTAAAAACTAATAATTATTTAATTGTTATTCATAAATAAAAATTGAACAATCTTACTTATAAATAAATAACTTGAAAACAGAACAATTACAATTGTCACGTTCAAAGTTTATATTTAGTGGTCTTAAATTTGCACTATTCAATGCTCTTCATTTCGAACAATTCAGTTTAAAGTTATTTAGTTTTCAATATGAACAGTTAAATATTGCTATATATTAGAAAGTGATTCTTTTCCTTAATTGGAATTTCTCAATTGAATTGCTTTTAAACTTGAATATTTTAGATAGATTTTTCTTCGCATATTCTAATTTAGTTTTCATAACCATACAAAATATTAAAATTATTTAAAATAGCTGTGAACAAAGCTAAAGTAGCAGCAGAGACTGTAAAATATATGAAGCGTGATTCTTCAATAAATTTTATATTATAAATAATATCTTAGTGAAAGAAAGCATAAATATTTTCTTATCATAAATAAATAAGGTTTACATTAAAGAATGTTGCTTAGGCCTTCCTCCATATTAGTACTTTAGCATGACCTTTTTTTTAATGAAAAAAAACTTAAAAACTAACTCTGTTCTCAATTCCGTATATGTTTAATATATACAGGGTGGACACGCTGGAGTTTACCAAAATGTATGCAACCTCACATACACTCCCATCAGAATTTTTCGTAAAGTTTGCCCTGAACTCTGGAAAAGTGGTTAAAGTTACGGAAAATTCTGTACTTACAGACAGTATGTTTTTATTATTCATTAAATGTTGTGTTGGTAATTGAATATTTTGTTATTTATTATTATATGTTTTGATTGCAAAATTTAATGCTGCCCAAAATCGACGTTTAAAATTGCCCATTTTTCATATAGCACTATTCTTTTGGTTAATCCTGTCCCTTAGCATATACCCTAAGTGTTTGAGACTCTGAAACTCGTACACTCCCTTGTCCTTAATACATTATAAAATTCTAAAAAAATATCTCTTTAAAGTTTTTTTCCATCCAGCGCTATTTTTCAAATTTGTTTGAAAATGTGTAAAAAATCCTGAAAAATTCTTTTTCCTAAACCCACAACTTTTTGTTGCGACGAAAAGCAGAAAAGGACTGGTGAATTATGCTCTTCTTTATTTTTAGACACACAGAAATTGTATTGTTGAGAAAAAAATCAATTTTAAAAGATATTATCAATATTTTCGCAAAAATTTCAAAAATAACGAGATGGAAAACAGTATCAAGAGATAGTTCTTTAGAACTTTTTTAGAAAAATAATTTTATTTGTCTGACGTTTTGCATATTTTGCGGCTTATGGGAGGGGGCGTGAATTTCGTTTTTCAGATAAAAAAATATTATCTCTTCTCACCGAGGGGCAGGTGTATATTTAATCTGAAAAAAGATTGAATTTTTAACAAATTAACAGTGAATATTTTCAAAAAAACGACCGCCATTTTGTATCTTTTCAACTTTTTAAAATCTAACAACAAGTTTCGAAATTGGACGAGAAATTATATCAGAATCAGAAAAAAATATAAATAACTATACTATATTAAAAAGTATCATACTTTGAACAAAAATTGGGATTATTTACAAAAAAAGTTTTAATTTTTGTAACTTAAATACCCAAAGGGCACAAAGTTTGGCAACGTCTTTACGACATCGTTATGACATCTTTACTATAACTTTACGTCATCCTATGTCCATGTCGTTAAAGTGTCTTTACGATATTGTAAATAAGTCGCATGATCTGACGATGTCTTTACGACATCGTAAAGACAGCGAAACGACATGGACATAGGATGTCGTAAAGTTGTCGTAAAGATGTCGTAACGTAGTCGTAAAGACGTCGCTAAATTTTGTGCCCACTGGGTACTCATAACATTGCCATTTTTTCAAATAGGTGAAATATGTATCGTCTTATACTATTTAAAAACCAACGAATTTTAGTGAGCAATAATTCTGTGATTTAATCATAGACTGCCTGCGTGACTTGATATGAATCTGGTCAACAGAATGAATGTACAACTTGGGAAAATTCCACAAACATGATTCAACTGTAGCCATGAAGTTCCGAATCGTAATATAATCTATGATCCACAGCCATAAATATATTTGTGTAAAGATGGACGAATATCGTCTGTAACTTGACAGCAACCTTTTGACAGCCTCGTTCGCTCTCTTCAGTACTCTAAACCATCACGTTATAAGCCTGTAACCCCCCTGAAATGTGAGCGTTATATAGCCTTTTACCGACAAGTGTTGTAAATAGTTCTGTTAGTACTGTTGGGAAAAAAATTACACCAGATGGCATTCTAGCTCGGACCGAACTAAGGATCTTCGAGGGAAGGATGCGACAAACCATGTGCCTAATATGGATTGGTCGAGCTGAGTTTACTGGAGACTTCTGGTCAGGTTAGGTGGGGGTAATGAGAAGCAGCTGTACGTCGGTGCAGTGTATAAATATGTGCAGTGTGTAAATATGCTTGTGTGTATGGCACAACCTTGCATTCAGTCTGAGGTTAAAAGTATGATCATGCTTAGAGAGTCTGGCGTCAATTGTGGGTCCGGATGCAATAAGGGCACATAAAATTTTTTCGTGCGAAAACGAAGTCCCCTGGAGGCTTTAGAAAAAATTTTCGAATTTTAATTTTCAAAAGATATATATGGATGTAAAATTTGATTGCGCATCTTTTTTTCTTAAGACAAAAAGTTGTAACTTTTTTAGTTTAAAAATTAAAGCCAAAAAACTTACTTTTTTGAAAAAGTCGATTTTAATCCGTTTTTCACTGCTGCTCTAGTGCAGCGATTCCCAAACTGCTACCCTGAGTAGGGTGGCTACTCGACGGTAGAAGGATGCCACCCTGGGCCGGGTAGCTCGGTAGGCTCCAAGGCAGGGTCCCCGATGTGAGCATGAGACTATTTTTTTTTTGACCTAGCATGAATGCCTTTCACTGTTCTGAGATTGACACCTGTTACAATAACTG
>NC_046665.1:34280490-34289627 GCF_010883055.1 Belonocnema kinseyi | reverse complement strand
CAGTTATTGTAACAGGTGTCAATCTCAGAACAGTGAAAGGCATTCATGCTAGGTCAAAAAAAAAATAGTCTCATGCTCACATCGGGGACCCTGCCTTGGAGCTTACCGAGCTACCCGGCCCAGGGTGGCATCCTTCTACCGTCGAGTAGCCACCCTACTCAGGGTAGCAGTTTGGGAATCGCTGCACTAGAGCAGCGATGCCCAAATCAGTGCCGCCGGCCGGTGAGGCTGCCGCCGGAAGGGGGATTTCACCCCGGGCCAGGCAGCCCCCGAGGGGGAAGCTAACCCGGGCCCAGCCACTCGGAAGCCCCCCCGCTATGAGGACCCTTTTATTGTCATGAGATTTAAGGCTATTTCAATAACTAAAATCCTAAAGAGATGGCTCAATTCAATTCTAATTATCTGAATCATTTTCCTGATGTAATTTTAAGAAAATAAGAAAAAGGTGATGAAAATCGGTTAACATTTCGAGTAATTAAGCTTATCGTTAAGGACATGCAAAATTACAAGAACTGTCAACTGGCACTGAAGATATTAACCGATTTTTATCAACCAATTGAAATTTAATTTATTCACATATTAACACATTTTAATTTTTCTCAACCGGTTCTAATTCTCTCGCGTGAAGCATGGTATGTCAAGCAGTGAAGCAGTCAAGTGTCCCCCCTGGGCGGCAGGATATTGTGAAAAAATGTGAGTGTAGCGGCCCTGCCGCTCCCCAGAAAGTGCATAAAAGTTTGGGAATCGCTGCCCTAGAGAATCCTTAGACCGAACCACGTTTAAAATTTCGGGTTGAACGCGGTTACCAATCACAACCCGAGCAGACGACTGCCACGTCAGTCGTATCTTTTCACGATTCACTTTTCCGGCGACCCTGCAGTCTCATAAAGTGCTGATTTCGAATCAAATATCGTATATCACTCGCAATGTTCCACACGTCTCTTCACGTGGAGCTCAATGTTCGCAGGTCAGCTTGCAAAAGCATGGTTAGCCAGGGTTTTACAACTGGACATGCAAATATCGCTCTTTGCTTCAAGACGTTCCTAAAGTCTTGAAGAAAGAAGCAATCGTATGAAATCCTATATAAAATCAGAAATTAACTCATATGGAATCAAATTCAATCTTCGGCAAAGATTTATCTGATTTCAGAGTGAATAGACCCCTCGGCTAGAGCGCAATCGAACAATGCAAGATCAAATGATCACATTGATCGAGCAAAACATTATTTTGACGGATGAATTGACTGCTGTGAAGAACCTGCTCAATGCAGTGTTGGATAAACAGCAGCGATCATCGAACTTCTCAGCTGGGGTTGTGTCAGGGGCACCTCAGTAGACTGAAACAGTTGATCTTCTTGAGGAAAGCCAGGAAAAGGACATGACGGGCAATACAGCAACAATGCGAACGACCGAAGAAGCTCGCACTCAAGTTAAGCATACCAAGACTCAACTCAGCGGTCCTAAGCCAACGTGACTAATTTTTATTTACAAAGTTTAATTCGAAATGAAGTTCAAATCCTTTGGAATACAGGCAAACAACATACTCAAAATCAAAGTTTGGCCAACGATTTAAATTTAAATGCAAGTAAAGATCAAATAGTTCAACTACAGCTTTATAACGCTAATACAGGTATTCACAGGGAATATAAATTAACTTAAAAAATTAAATATCAACATTTTTATGACTATCTAAGGTCAGAGTTATGTTCGAAAGATCTTTTATATGCATGCATTTTCAATGCGATTTGCAATAAACTGCCTCCTGTACAAAACGTTGACTTTTTGCACAAAAGTGGGCAAGGTGGTAGGTTATCTTATCAAAGTCTAAAAGATTTCATTATACAGGGCGAAGCAAACAGAAACAAGGAAAGTGTTCCTAGCACTCGAGGTTACTGGAACAACAACACTAAATGTCGCTTCACAGGTGCTTTGAACAGAAAGCATGGAGAAAAACCAGCTGATCGTGGGGATGACAAAAAGGTCAATCCGCTTTACAAGGCTGGCAAAGGATTTAGATCTGGTAACTCAGGAGGCAGAGGTAACCCCCAGCAAACATGGGAAAACTGACCATGACGCTTCTGGTAAAAAGGGTAAAAATTTAAATTGTGATTCTTTTTGTATCAATTGTCGTCAGCAGATGGTTGAAAATGAAGGATTTTAAGATTTTAATGAATCTGAAGTTTTTAATATTAAATCTGCAAATAACAATCCAGATGCTAATTTAGGATGTCGTAGAAACTATGCTGCGAAAGCCCTAATGTCTACTATTAATGATGATACGAAAAATACTCGCAGGTACTTTACAAGAAGTACGAACAAAGCAAGTGATGTTGAAACAATAAGTTGGTCGCCCGACTTATCAGTTTATCATGTTTCGGAAAGCACAGTTGCTTCAAGTCTCAATTCTTCCTGAAACTTTACTTGTTACTGAAAGCACTCCTGTTATGGAAAAACAGAGTTTGCCAAGAAGGAGGCTGAAGAAAAAAAATAGCGAGAAAGAACTTGGAAGCTCCGGTGAAATCTCTAGTAAATATGTGATCTAAAAGGGTCAAGAGGAGGCTGATCAGTTGAGTGGCGACATAATTAATAAAATAAAGAACATGCTTGGTAAAATAAAAACATGCTTGGTAAAGACGAAAAATGTTGTTATTTACGTTGTGATAAAGCAAAAGAGAATTTGGTTGGCTATATGAAAGAAATGCTGGACAATCTAGAAGTTGAATTGCAGCCTGCGTGTCCAGATACTCCTGCTCATAACGGCGTAGCCGAACGTTACAGCCAAACCATAAGACAGCCACACAAAAAAAAGTGTGCGCATCTGGTAACAAGACACACGTATTCCTATGGATTTTGGGGCGCTGAATTCAAATTCGGTATCAAAAATCACCCATCACGTCATGGTTAAGCGATAACCTCAAAAAATGACGAAAAATAATGCACTGAGGCAAATAAATTTCAAAATAATGCCAGTGATGCAAATTTTGACGTCAAAAACATGTCGACAACTGTGAAGGATCACCCCTTGCCTGATATCAACTTATTTAACATAACTTTACCCAACAGAACCTGACCTCACCTAACCTGAATTAACAGAAATTTATTGAACTAAACGTAACGCTCTGGAAGCATATTTTCCCAGTAGAAAATGTGTGTTACATCGAATGGGTCAACTCGAGCCTAACTTACTCATTTGAAGAAACTTAGAACTACAAGTAGAATTGACCCCATTTCAATTAACCTGACAATGTTTGTATCAATTAAAATATAGAAATGTAACTTAAACATGCAAGTGAATAAGAGTTTTATTCAAAATTTTTTTCTCTGCTTTTCTTAAACTTAAGGGATATATTTATACTATCTTTCGTGTTAACATTTTATCTTGCTTTTTATCGCAATTAAATTGATTTATAGACCTACTTCAGTCTATTTTCTGCCTGCTATAACGTGTCCTTTTTTCTTCATTTGTAGGTTAAGATCAAGTTAACCTATTAAATATAGCACACATTTAAGACTGAGAACCGTACGCTTACATAGCTACACGTGTGGTTGATTTTCATTCGGCTATGTTATGTTAGGTCAGGTTTTATTAGGTTAGGATAGGTTACATTTCTCTGTAGGTTAAGCCGAAGCTGAATGAAACGGTACCGCAAACACAACGGGACAACACAATGAGTTTAATTGTGTTACGTGAAGTTAAGTTAGGTTAGGTTAGGTCAGGTTTTTTTAGGTTAGGATAGGTTTGACCTCTTTGCAGGTTAAGCCCAAGCTGATTCAAACGGTACCGCAAACACAACGGGACAACATAATCAGTTTAATTGTGTTTCGTGAGGTTAGGTTAGGCTAGGCTAGGTTAGATTTATTTCTAAGTTAGGCTCGAGTTGACCCATTCGATGTAGCACACATTTACTACTGGGCAAATGTGCTTCCAGAGCTTTACGTGTAGTTCAATAAATTTCTGTTAATTCAGGTTAGGTGAGGTCAGATTCTGTTGGGGAAAATTATGTTAAATAAGTTGATATCAGACAAGGGTTGATCCTTCACAGTTGTCGACATGTTTTTGAAGTGAAAATTTGCATCACGGGCATTATTTTGAAATTTATTTGCCTCAGTGCATGATTTTTCGTCATTTTTTGAGGTTATGGCTCAACCATGACGTGATGGGTGATTTTTGATACCGAATTTGAATTTAGCGCCCCAAAATACATAGGAGTACGTGTGTCTTGTTACCAGATCCGCACACTTTTTTTGTGTGTGGCTGTGTAATTAATAAAACACGTTCGTATGCGTATCATTCTGAGTTACCCGAAAACATGTGGGATTTGACAGTTGGTGCGGCAGCGTATGCGTATAAGCGAACCCCCCATGCTGAAAATAATATGATTTCACCTTTGCAGAAATTTTCATCTTATTATAAATTTGATATAAATCAGTTAAGACGTTTCGGTTGCTTAGCGTATATTAAATTGAAAATGAAAACAGTACCTAAGTTTAGGTATGTAGGTAGGAGGGTAATTTTGATAGGCTATACTAGAACGGGTTACTTGTTTTTTAAGCCAGAAGATGGCAAATTCTATTAAACTAGAGATGTTATATTTAGGGAAAGGCTCGTGTACGGAGATAAATATAACGTAAATAGTATCCATAATTAATTAAATGATAATGAGGCAATTAACAAAGATACTTGGCTCGTCAAATTTGAGCAAGAACAATATGACGTTGTAGAGTCATCAACTTTGGAGGGAGCACCAAAGAGAAAAAGAGGTCGTCAGAGAAAAAGGACCAAAAATGTTTCTCGAAGCCTCAAAGAAGCAGTTGATAATGAAGGTTTACCTGTTGATGAGCCTAATGTAAACTCTGTGCAAGCTCGATGAAGAAAAGATATTGGTGAAGAATATTATACTTTGCCAGCAGATGTAAATAAAGATCCCTAAAATTTATAAAGAGGCTGTCTCGGGGCCTTGCAGAGTAAATTGGATAAAAGCTATAGTAGCGGAGTTAAATGCAATGAATACAAATAGTGTCTGGAAGCTTGTAAAACGACCTGGTCTGGATAAAAATGGAATTTGCCTAATATCAGGTGGATTTTTAAAACCAAAGCTAACGCACGAAATGAAAAGGTCTATAAAGCTAGATTAGTCATACGCGGATTCAAAGTCTTGAATGAATATGACCTAAAAGAAACATATGCTCCTGTGTCCAGGTCAGCGCTGATTAGAGCACTGTTAGTTATAGCAAACGCGTATAACTTAGAAATGTATCAGTTAGACGTCAAAATGGCGTTTTTGAATGACAAACTAAGCCAGTTGATTTTTATGGAAATACTTGATGGCTTATTTCTTAAAGGTGAAATACCCGAAGACTTGGTGTGCCAGCTTGAAAAGGCTCTATATGGTTTAAAAATAAACCCCAAGCAGAGAAACGAGAGATTCAATCAAGTAGCACTAATTTTAGGGCTTAACATTAATTTAATCGATTCATGTTTATTTACGACATTTTAGAAGTGGGAAACCACTCAAGTAAAATGCTGCAAATGAAAGAACAGCTCAAAATGGAGTTTGAAATGAAAGAAGTTGGGGAACCAAAGAAGTTTTTAGACATAAGAATTCAAAGAGACCGAGATAACAAAGTCTTAAAATTGAACCAGAAAAAATGTATAGACAAAGTCTTGGAAAAGTTTTTGCAAGAAAAATTACACCCTCGAAGGGCTCCTATAGTGTCAAAATCAAGTACGCAGTAGAGAAATAATAGAGCGTGAGGGCACGGTAGCGCCGATTCTCACTAGACAGTTTCCTTACACAGAGGCAGTGGGATCTCTGCTCTTCATAAGCGATATGTCAGTCAATAAGACTGATGATTGATAGAAATTGGTACCCATTGAGACTGTATTGTGACAGTAAGTCAGCTATTGCATGTGCAAAAAAAGACGGTAACAACAAGTTGAGGCACATGATAGAAAGAAAAGAACATTATGTGAAGGAATGAGTAAACTTAAACTTAGTTAAACTAGTGTGGGTTCCTTCTGAACAACAAATTGCTGACATGCTTACTAAATCACTGCCATTTGAAATACATAGATATTTGACTGATCTGATCACGAATAATGAATGGTTTTCTCTTATGTAACAGGAAATGCTCCTTAGTTTTCCAGGACTTACCTTATTCGAGAGGAAGAAGACAAGCAATGCGAGCAGTATTATTTGAAATCGAAGATTAAAACTGAAATACCATTTGTTTTTAAACTATGAACAGCTTGTATTACAAAAGTGATTTGCACTTTTATTAGAAAGATTAAATAATTTCTGTTTAGAGCGTATACGTACTGGGAGGGTGTTAAAAATGACCATGTATATAGATTCATTATATCTACGTCACACTACACTGTATATGAATTTGTACTACGTAGCTGTTGTGTGCGCTCTATCTCAAGGTTTCTTTTAGTCTGTGCTAGTGGGTCGTCACGGTTGGACGTGCTAGTTTGTTGCTTTGAATAAACGTTCTTCTCTATCTGAAATACTCTTTCAGTGTTTTTTCCTACCCTGCCATATCCTTAACAGTTCTGGAAGAAATTTAACCAAATGAACAAAAATTGAAATGAATAACAGTGAAAGTTTGTTAATATCAGAAAATTTGTATGCCTTTTTTATTCTTATTAAATATATAGTTCACATTTTTTAAAAAATGAATTTGTGTAAAATGTTCAAATGATTTTAATATTATAGTTTAAATAGAAAAGTTGTACTTATTATTAAAAAGATTATAGTTGCATGTATTTTTTATGAAAGTTAGAAAATAGCCAAACTCTAAATTTATTCATGAATTTGTTTTTAAGTTACTCATTATTATGAATTTCTAAAGTATCGTAGGAAAGATTCCCCAAAAATACATTCTTAGTTGACTCCGTAAACTAATTGAGCCTATTCATTCAGAAATACCTAAACTCTCAATTTGTTTATTAAAATTATTTAAATAATTACTAATACTTGGGAATTTACAAAGTATCTCAGAAAAACGTAATTGGAAACATATTTTTAGTTAATTCTGTAAAAAAACGTAGCCTATTTTTTGACAAATAGTCGAACTCTGAATTTTTTAAATGGAAATTATTTAAATAATTAATAATTTTTTTTAATTTGCTAAGTATCATAGGAGTGACTGGAAAAACTTTCTATATTGATTCCATAAACAAATTTAGCCTATTCGTCGAAAACTGGCCAAAATCTTAATTTCCTGAAGAAAATTATTGGAATAATAATTAATTCCGGGACATTTGTAGAGCATTATAGAAAAAAGTCATCGAAAAGATTTTTCTTCTTAATTCTATATAAAATTGAGCCTATTTGTTAAAAAATAGCCAAACTCTTAATTTTTAAATTGAAATTGTTTAAATAATTAATAATTCTTGTAAATTCACAAAGAAATATAGAAAACAGTCATCGCAAAGACATGCTTAGTTGAATCCGTACCCAAATAGTGCCTATTTCTTGGAAAATAGCCGGACTCTTAATATCTTCATAAGAATTAATCAAATATTTTATAATTATTGTATATTTGCAAAGTATCGTAGAAAAGAGTTATTGAAAATACATTATTTCTTAAAACTCTGAACTAATTGATTCTATTCGTTGAACAAAGACCAAGCTCCTAATTTATTTCTAAAAGTTATTTATATAATTGATAATACTTGGAAATTTCCAAAATATCATACAAAAAAGTAATCGGACAGATATTATTAATACTTTGAAAGACCCGCCCTCCTTACGTACCACGTATGTTGTAATGACCCCAAAAGTCTATTAGTTGAAAAATGGCCAAGCCCTGAATTGAATGACTTAGTTTTCTTTAAACATAAATGGGCCAAGGATAAACAAAATTTTTTAATTTTCTAATCTTCTTTAAATTCCAAAAGTAATCCAAATTTTTATGTTTTCTAACAAAAATAAATGAAAGTAAAAAAAAATATGTTGTAACCTAGCCAATGTTACCATAATTGAAGCCATATTTCACTTTTTTCAATTTATGCAATTGCGATAGCCGAAGCCTTACCACAAAGCCAACAGTGACATAGTTTCAGTATTGTGGACAAAGATACATGAAGGTCTCAGGTGTGAAAACAATTGTTTTTAAAAGTCATCTTTTTTTTAGTAGAAGAATGAATCGATAAATAACCAAAATACGTTGCCAGTTATCATGTGCATTTTCTTTGTGGCAAATTTCCAAAAATGGGCTCGAAATCATAGCTTTAGAATAGAAGATAGAAAAAATTCATAGGAAAGATATTCTTAGTTGAATCAATTTTTTAAAGATAAATGAGCCAAGGACGAACACATTTTTTAAATTTTCTAAACTTTTTTAAATTTTAGAAATAGGTCAAATTTTAATATTTCCTAAAAAAATAGCACAGGATGATTTATATTTTCAATTTTTTAAGATAACAATAATAGTAACAAATAGAAGGACGTCATATTCTTTGAAAATGTAACACGGAGATAAATTCACGGCACTGATCCTTGATTATATATATAATTAAAAATTTGTCATAAGGACAACCGCAGGATTTCGCCGGGATCGGGTGCTAATCTGGAAAATTGCACCCGCTTCCAGCGAAATCGCGGTAAAATTTCAGCCACAACCACGTCTCACAACCGTGAGATAGGTGGTTACAGTCTGTAAAAGAATCAATACGACGTTCCAGCAAAAGCCTCGTGCACCCTAAGAACACGGAGTGACCCAAGGACAACCGCCTTCTGCATTTGCCCCGCAAGTGTTCTAGCATATTGTTGACACGCAGGGACGCTTTTTAGGCCATTAGCAAGTGAAAGCTTGGCACCTCCAAGAGCGCCGATGATAAGGACGATCAGTTTAACAGAATATTCCGGGTACAAATGTTGTAACTCCCTTATAAGGTCTAGATACCTCTCTTTCTTTTCGTTCTCCTTGGTTATGATGTTTTTGTAAGCTGGTGCCAAAAATTCGATAACGAACATGGTTCGCTTCTCGAACCCAAGAAGAACCATGTCAGGCCTCGAGTGAGCAGCGGAAACAATTGTCGAGAATATAAAGTTCCAGTATATGCGGCACTTCCCATTCTCGACAATTGACTCAATTTCCCTAGGAGCATTTAGAGGAGTGATATTAAGG
>NC_046665.1:34240077-34280390 GCF_010883055.1 Belonocnema kinseyi | reverse complement strand
CCCGATATCAAGAGATCTGAGCTCGTTCTTCGTCCATAGAACTACTCCAAATGAATAGAGTAGTACCGGTACGGCAAGCATGTTCGTTGCAGATACTTTGTTCCTCCCCGACAGTTCGGAAGACCAAATTTGTCGGATGAGACTTTTGTATCTGCTTCGGAGAGTATCCTTTGTAGATGTCACATCCTGAATGCGGCTCTGTGGCACGCCCAGGTATGTATAAGTCTCTCCAGCGCAAAGGTGTCGTATGGCGCTTCTATCAACGAGCTCAGGATCTTCAGGGATGCCATTAAGTTTTCCTCGCTTCAAATAAACCTTGGCGCATTTGTGTAACCCAAATTCCATTCCAATTTCCTTAGTATATCGTTCGACAATCCCCAGAGCTAGATGCAGTTGCTCTCTGTTTTTAGCATGTAAAATACATGAGTCACCTTGCACTTTCGATCAGCAGGTTTGCCGCACAAGTACCCGTCGGAATGGCGAAGTGCTAGAGATAGTGGCAATAATGTCAGGCAAAAGAGGAGTGGGCTCATGGTGTCGCTCTGAAAGACACCTCTCTGAAAGGTGACCTTGTTAGTTGTCACACGATTTTCGCCAGATGAGATAGTAAATCTGGTTTTCCAAAGCGGCATCAATCTCTCTATGCGCCCAACTATTTGCAGATGAACCTTTAAGATTTCCAAAATACAGATGATAAGTCTATGGGAGGTCGAATCGAAAGCTTTCCGATAATCAATCCAGGCCATCGATAGATCACGCTGGTAGAATGCTGCATCTTTGCAGACACATCTATCGATGAGCAGGTTCTCCCGAAATCCGGCTACGCCTTTCTTTGAGCCTCGTTGTTCATACATTTTTTGCCACACAGGTTCAATTGCCCGAACAATCCTATCATTTAGGATAGCTGTAAATATCTTATAAAGTGTGTTCAGACAAGTTATTGGCCTGTACTTCTTCGGGTCAGCTAAGTTGCCTATTTGCGGCAGGAGTATTGTGCGCCCTTCCACCAACCACTCTGGAATCGGCACTTCCGACTTCAAAGATGAGGTGAAAATACGGGCCAAATGCTGATGGGTTGAAGAAAACTTCTTCCACCAGAAGGTTTTGATACAATCTGGTCCCGGTGCGGAATAGTTCTTCATCCCTCTTAATACTTTTTTCACCTCCTCGGTAGTGATGGGTGGGCATTCTTTATCAAGTGTGATTGAGGGCAACACATAACTCCCTGAAGTTATTTATATTTTCTGAGTCTTCGTCCAGTCTATGCTGAACTTCGTAGACTTCTCTCCAAAATACTTCGACCTCCTCTGGTTTGGGTGGGTGTTCGACAGTAACTGGAGGGTCTTGGAAGAGTCGAGATGGGTCAGAGAGAAACTGTTGATTTTCTCTGACCCACCTCTCCCTCGGCTCTAGACTTCTCTTAGCGTCAGATAGTATCCGTATTCTCTCAACAATATGCTGCCTTATGGTCAGCAGCTTTGACTTGTTAAGCGTGTGATAACGGGTCCGGAGTTCGTGCGCGAACTTTAGAACCTTGGCGGTAAAATTCCTGCCAGATGTGATATAGTCAATCACACATTGAATGGGGGACGCGTACTGTCTTGCCCAGCCTATCTTTATGGCAAGTTGATGCATTTGTCGTTTGGTCTTATGATCAGCCGTTGGTTTTGTTTTACGGTTCGCATCGGCCAAAGCTCTCACTGCATTATACACACAATAATTGATAGCCCAGGGGTCCCGTTAACTTATATTTTCACCCTCCCAGTATTCCTCCTTTCCAAATT
The DNA here is from genome assembly GCF_010883055.1 of Belonocnema kinseyi. NCBI lineage: Eukaryota > Metazoa > Arthropoda > Insecta > Hymenoptera > Cynipidae > Belonocnema > Belonocnema kinseyi. The sequence continues at coordinate 34,278,606 of NC_046665.1, read as the reverse complement.
GCAATTTCCAATTTTTAAACCAGATACAGTACGACGACCTGCCTATACTCCCCCAATCTCCCTGTATTTCCTGTGCGAGAATCGTCTCAATTCCTTTCTCTAAGTTCTTTTTGACCTCCTCTTCTCGCCCCCCTTTCTACAGCAACTCGGTTGTCACTCCGTCCTCTACATTTCGGCAAGCTTTCTCAAATTTTTTGCCTCAATTTGAAGATTTTTGTTCTTTATTCCCCTCAATCTTCCCTCAAGCAGATTTTTGGCCATCTTTCATTTTCCATTTCGCGTATTCTCATAAGGTATTTCCCTGCTCGCGCCCGACCTTCGATCCCTAAACTCTGTCTTCTTGCCTCTATTCTCCAGATATAGCCTGGAGTTGATGTATCAACTCTCATTGCCATTCTCCGCTATTTTCTCTGTATGCTTTGTGCAAGTTCCTCTCGTCGAAAACCAATATCCCAAATATTTGAAACGATTAACTACTTCCCATTCTTTACCCTCCACTTCCCATCTCTCCTTTTGTGCTCTTCTCCCCCCTTTCCTGAATATCATTACCTTGATCTTATTTCCGTTAATTTCCAAATTATTCTTTTCGACATATCTCTCTAGATTTTTTCGTATTTCCGTGAGCCCCTCCGCATGATCCGCCACCAAGGCCACATCGTCCGCAAAATTAAGTCCAAAAATTTTGTTTCCTCCTATTACTGTCCCTCCTACGTTTCCTTTTTCCCAAGCCTCATCTATATCTCCTATAAGTATATTGAACAAGGTTGGACTAAGTGGACACCCTTAACTCACGCCCCTATTTGTAGAAAATGAGTTTATGATCCCTTCACTCGTAATAACCTCATTTAATGTCTTACTGTAAATTTTTCTTATCATATTTAACATTCTACCTTTAATCCCTATTTTCTGTAATTTCTGTACCAATATCCCTCTATCGACTGCATCAAACGCTTTCTTGAGATCTACCAACGCCGCATAAAGCTTGCCACCCTTTGCCTTCAGTTTTTTGTTGATTAGCGAATTAAGTATCCACACATGATGCCGAGTAGCCCTAGCCCTCCTAAAACCTGCCTGGCTTTCTTCGTACTTCTCTTCCTTTTCTAGCTAGCCTCTAAGTCCTTCGTCCAAGATGGCTGTTAGAATTTTGTACCCGGCATCCAGGAGTGCGACTCCTCTATAATTTACCGTTTCTCTTTCATTCCCCCCTTTGTGTATATGAAATATCTGCGCTACTTTCCAACCGCGAGCCCATTTCTCTTCCATCCAGTGCCCATTTAATATCCTATGTACCTCTAAAGCCCAAATATTCGGTAGCCATTTAAAAAGTTCTATGGCGATGCCGTCTTCGCCTGGTGCTTTCCCTTTCTACAATCTGTCTACTACTTTCGCTACCTCGTCAAACGTGAATTCCCGATTTATTTCCAAGTCCAAATCGCTGCTTCCGCGCTAACCTCCGCTTTATCCCCTTCTGATAGTTGATTTCCTTCCTCTTCCTGCCTCCTCCCTGTTTCTCTATATGCCGTGTCTGTTTTTTCGTTCTCGTCTAGTCCCTCAAGAGTTCTTGGATTTTCTGATTTGTTATCCTGGCCTCCCAGGAGTTTAATGAAATGCTTCTCCCACTGAACCTTTTTAATTTCATTCCCTCCACATCTCTGTTTCGGTCTAAACTCACCTATTGCCCCCCAAAAATCTCCCATACTTTTACTATTCTTCACATTTTTACATCTCTGTTTCCTTTCCCGATTATTTCTTTCTCTGCGGTATTCCTTCAGTTTCCTCCTACTCGCCTTATAGTTCTCCTGTTCCCTTTTGCCTTCAAATATTTTTTTAGGCGTTTAAAAATGTTCTTCATAAATTTCTTTTTCTCCCCATTTCTTCCCTTAAACTCCTTTTTCCTTCCTCCGTCTCCTGTTCTTTTCGTCTTCTGATTTCCAGTCATGCAAACCCTTTCTGCTCCTTTTTTATGTTCTCTATTAGTCGGTCCCACCTATTTTCTCACTCCCGTTCGTTTTCTGTTATTGTTTCCTTTCCAATTTTTTCCATGTTCCTCCTATATTCCTTGCTCTTGCTGTCGTCCTACACTAATCTATAAGGTACTTGCTGTCCTTCTATTGCTGTTCCCTCCCTCTGTCCTCCAGTTCCCCCTTCCCAGCTATCTTGAAGGTCCCTGGAAAATGATCTTATTCCATTTTCGTTACCATCTCGATATCTGTTATATGCGAATCTCCGATAACCTCAGAATCAATTATGTAGTCGATAACCGAACCCTCGTCTTCTCCGAGCTGCGTTCACTTTCCTTTACGGTCATTAACAATCCTCCCATTCATGATAATTAGCCCCATTTCTTTAAAAAAGTTTAATAATTTGGTTCCTTCCGCGTTTACAATTTTGTCTTCAGATTCCCTAGCTCCATAATAGTTTCTAGCAGAATTTGTGTCCATTTCGCCTTCACCTGTCTCTTCCGCAATCCTCGCATTCCAATCCCCCACAATAACTACTTTCTTACCGCTCTCCTGCATTTTTTCTGCAACCTATCTCATCTTATCCGTCGCCCTTTTAATCCCTAAATTATTATAAAAAGATACAATGTTCACTTTATTTCCCCCATTTTCTAGACCATCTGCACTGATCGCAATTCCAAACTCCCACTCATACATTTTTACATTCCCACATACATTTTCACGCACCCCAATAAGTTGGCCCCCCATAGCTCTACCCTTCTTCTTTTTTCTTACCGCCGCTTTGGCAATCCACATAAAATCCTTGTCCAGTGACTCCAAAAGAATGTCCTCTCTGTCCTTTTCGACCCATGTCTCTTGCACTATCACTATATAAAAGGAATTTAAGAAACTCCACACTCCTTTAACCTTTCTACCCCGCAAGAAGAACTTCTTCTTCTTCACTCTTCCTTCTTCCTCGGCCCATGTAAATATACTGTCGTTGATTGCCCAGCTCATATAGCTGGCACTAGCTGTATCTCCGTTCCTCCTTGCTTCTGCAGCGTTGTTTCTAATCTAATCCTGAATCTCCTTTTCTCTGCATGTCAGGTCATCGTCGACAAAGATTCTGGTCCCCCGAGTCTGTGCTTGTTGGCCAGTAACCGTCTCTTTGTCCTCCATGAATCCAGTTTAATCAAGACTCCCTCGGCTATATGTCTTAGACTTTTAATCATAATATTAACACCTGTCAAGTCCAATAATGTCGTTCTTATTTCCTCTCCCAGATCTCTCCCTCTGGACCGAAACCCTCGCACTATAACACTGTTTCTTCTATTCCGTCTTTCTTCAAGTTCATACTCTAGCTAGCCCCCACCAAGCTTCTCAGGTGAATTTCGATCGCTCTTATTTTCATTATGTTTAGCTCCATTTCTCTGTCGAGACTCTGATCGGGCACGGTCATATCGGCATGGCCCTTTTCCCCAACTCTGTCTCGAGCTCTCTCTGCTTCTGTTCATATCAGTATTCCCATTCTTGTCCTTCGTTCTCTGTGGAAACTCTTTCTCTCTATCCTTTATTTGCTGTGAGTCCTCATCGGCTGATTCAATTTTTCCAGCGCTTGACACCTGCGTATTTCTCCTGTATTATCCCCGTTCCATCAACCCAAGCTCGTACCTTACTCTTGCCAATTCTTCCTTCACAGCAGACAGCTCTTCAGCTAGTTTCTTCTCCCGTTCTCTCGATTTTCTAAGAGCCGAAGTAGTGGTTGCTTCTTTTCCCACTCCTTCCTTTATTTCTCTTATGAGTTCTTCCACTTGCGTTTTCAATTGCCAATTTCCTTCTGTACTCTTGAGTCCCACCAGTAGTTAAGAATTCCTCTTAATACTTCGTTCCACTGTTTCGCATGTACGCCGCTTATTACCTCCTGCTCTGCGTTGCTACTTCAGTTCCTCTCGACTTCGCTATCTTCTGCTTCACCCGATAATTCCCCTACATTCAAATCGTCTGCTTCTGATTCTCCCATCAATGATCCTTCTTCATTTGAGTTGTCTTTTTCTTCCGGTATTCCCTTTTCCCCCGTTATCATTCTCCCTACTGGAGATCTCTGCAGTTTGCTCGAGGTCTTGGAGACCGATTGGTCGTTATTATGAACCAAGAATCTTGCTAACCTTCTGGCACTCTTGGCGTTGTCTCTGGCCAGCGTTTCTGTTCTACTAGGATGCCCGGGTCGCCTCTTTCTCATTTCTGGTTTCTGATTAAACGTGTCGAGTCGCTCGTATCGATCGGTCGATCTTCTCTCTTCTCCTCCGTCTCTGCTGCTTCCTTTCTCGGTAGTACTTCCCCACTCTGCTCATTTTCAGAAAAAGGTGGCGCTGCAGGCCGCCCTCGCGATCCCTACCGGAAGTCCACTGCTCCTTGATTTTATTACGCTTTGGCGCGAGAACTAAGATCTCACAACCCTTGCTTTTAAAGCAAGGATAAAATAATATTTTTAATTGCTTCAGATTTCAAAAATAGTTTAAATTTGAAAGAAGTCATAATTATTATTGTAAATGTAAGTAAAATAAGAATAAAATTAATTTCTAAATATTTATAATTTTCCATTATTAATAATTATAATTAAACCAAAAAAAAGTTATAATTAACATTGTAAACTTTTTTTAAATTTGCTTCAGAGCTATCTAAATTTAAAAAAAAATTCAAGTGCACACGATGAAGTCATTAAAATGTTTTAAGATTAAATAAATTATTAAAAAAAATCGATGCCCAGCCGAATTCTGCACGATCGCAGTAACTTATCAGTATAACTTTTCGCATCGATAATACAAACACGGACGATAATCGTCGCAATTCGAATACACTTGCACTCGGATGTACAAGGCTAGATGCGCTCATGTCAAGCTAGCTGCTGGCACAGCACATGCGCAGTAGAACCCGTGACAATTATGGATCAGCGAATCATAGGGTAAGATCACCAATTCTTAGCAATCTCCCAATTGTTGGCACTCTTCTGTGATTTCATAGATAAAACATTGTTTTTATGATGTTTCCCCTCAATTAATTTAATTCTACTATCATTTTTACATGTAATGTGTATTTTAATTATTCAGAGTAATAAAGCATGTGTCTAAAATAAAATAAAATCACTTCGTCTTGTAGCATGCAAATAATAGAGCTAAGGGTTCCAAGAATTGGTGCTTTTACCCCACCTACTTTTTAACATAGGATAGTTGAATATTCGACCAAAAATGAGGGGAGGAATGAAAGGAGACGGAAAGTGGTAATGGAATGTGTGATGAGATGGGATGTTGCTTGCTGTACATGACCAGCAGGCAGCGTGTGGAAAGGAGGAGGAACCCACTCGTTGTATTTTACCAGCAGGTGGTTGTTAGAAAGGGAGGTAAGAAACTGCTTACTGTATTTTACTGGCAAGAAGGAGGTTGGAAGAGAAGAGGCGACCCACTTGCTGTATTTTACCAGCAGACAGAGGATGTAAAGGGAGCAGGCGACCCATTTCCTGCATTTTACCAGCAGGTGGTTGGTGGAAGGAAAGGTAAGAAACTGCTTGCTGTATTTTATCAGCAGGCATTGGATGGAAAGGGAGGAGGCCCACTCGCTTTATTTTACCGTATTTTACCAGCAGGCAAAGGATGGAAAGAGAAAGGGCGAGTATAAGAAGGCAAAGACTAGGGTCATCGCTTCGTCTAGAGTAAGAACATCCAGAATAGCTTAGACTAAAACTTTATACAGCACTAGATACATTAGGTGTTTTCCACGGTCCAAGGACCGGGAGAGACTGACCCAGAACTACAGAAGCAGTCGACGCAATGGAAAGTATACGGCCGCGTACTATTATGATTATATTTAGATCGCCGACCAACTGTACGCGTGCTTCTCTCGACTGCACGCAGGTTTGGTCAGTTACGCGTAACTCGAGTATTTTCTACGTATAATATGTTTTTGGCGTAATATACGTCAAAGACAGTAAAAAACTTCTATTAGTTACGTTTTTAATATGGCCGACTTGCAAAATCAGTGTCATCAGTGTTGACAAGTATATAACCTCTTTTTTGAAACATAATAATTATTAATAATTCTGTAGAATGCGATATGGTAATTGAAAATCAAAATGATGCTTGGGCTGGGAAGAAACATTCAACATCATGATGTAATCCCATAGAAGAATTAATTTTTCGAGCGAAAGAAAGGACAGAAAACTTTCGCAAAGTGCCATTTGATTCATTCGATAATAATTATTATGGATCACATTGCATAATACTATATATTTAATTATGCAACAGTCTCCCTAATTATAATCTCTAGCTGTTTAACGTTTATTCGAATATCTAAATATTGGTATTTAGCACGAGATTTTCGAGATGAATAAAATAAAATAAATAATATAACACGAAAGGAAAAACATAGCATTCTGAAAATTTATCTACAATTTTAGATTCTGCAGTATTGTGAATTACAGTATAATAAATCATGCAGAACGCAGCATTTTTTCCTTCCTTGACTTTTATGACTTTCTAGGATAATTAGCCCACATTTTTTTAGGTCTATTCCCTCGATACATTTTTTACTTTTTACTGCAATGAAAAGTTGAAAAGCGACCATGACAATCACGACCTATATGAAGAAAAATAGATTATTTCAGGTAAGCTACTATTATAGGTGGGAATATGCAAGCTGCCATTTCGGTTCCCCGCTAAATTGAAAATCGCTAACTTGATATTGAATTATACAAATACATTCGCATCATATAGATTAATTATTTAAAAATGATACTAAAGCATTGTTATCAAAACATAAATTATAAATAAAAGTACGTGTGACATAATATATGAAATATTTAAATTAGACTATATGACTTTTTAACCCATACGTTTGCCAAAAAATAGTTCTTGCAAAACTTATGATTGTAAACGAAATTCTACTTTGTTTACAAATAGTTTACAAACGTGCCTCGCTCTGTAGAAAAACAGGTTCCTAACCTTACTTTCTTTTGGATCTCATTTCGCTTTAATCTATAAAAAAAAAATGTTCATAGGAAATTTAATTACATAGGAACATAATCTTCAGACCCCATATAATGGAATGATATTGATATAGTCATAAATATAAGTAATTACTTCGCATAACCTTGAATTGGATTTCGGTTTCCATTTGCCGCGTCTACAATTTATAATCCTCGCTTCTATTTTTACAAAATGGAGCCCTGCAGCAAACCAGTTTTCTTATATTCTTAACTTTATTTTAATTAAATTATCCCAGGTAGAAATACACCACTAGCCCAATACTGACCCAGTACTGGCAAGTGCTGGCAAGCCACTGGTGTACTAAAATGCCGGTGGTTACCCCCAAACCGATAAAATGCTGAAAAATAGTTATTGGTGATAATAGTACCCGTTTTCCATGTTCTGAGGAATTATTAAAGTCCGGTTTAAAATAGGGCTGCGCAGTAGTTTTCGGATTTGCGTTTGTTTTTCTGTGTTTTTTTCTCCAATAATTGTGTCTGGGTCACTGTGTGTTCTTGCATCACCTGCAGAAGAAATTTGTGAGCCAGCACCTGTAGATATGCGCGACTCTTCTATAAAAAATTAAGTCAGCGTAAACCATTTCTTTAAAAGGCCACTCTAACAACATTTTTTTATCTACTAATTTTAACACTTTAAACTATTTATCACTAGAATAAGCAAATTGTTTTTTATACATCTATATGACCTCTGATGTTACATTCGTCACAGATGTTTTTTTGAACTTACGGATTGATTATTTTTCTTGAAGATAACTAGAAAATACATAAAATATAATTTTTTGGAGCAGCTACATGTCTGGGTAGAGCTTAAAAATATTTTTCTTGCAAAAAATGTTTTCACGTTTATTAAATATACCATTTCTCGTCATTTTAAAACACCTCAACAACACTTATAAGCTTATTTTTTCTAAGTTCGAGTTTTGCACCACTGGCACAGTACTGCCCCGGTCGTAAAGCCAACCCTTAGCCAGTACTGGGCAAACTATCGCCTGTCTGTAGTGGTGGGCAGTACTGGGCTAGTACTGCGCCGGTGATGAACTCCGGCACATTACCGACATTTCACCTGGTATACGACATGCTTATCGCACTGTTTATGCCAACTGTCCAGGAAAAAAAATTGCGGTTGCATATTCCTGTCTAATATAGTACCCTAATTTCAGGTATTTTTCTATATTGGTGCTTGCGCACTGAAAGTTTCCATTCGAACGTAATATAAGTCAAATTCCATAGAAAACTAGAGAGGTAATATACGTGATAATATACGCGTAGAAAACGTGGAGTATTATACGTTACCAACCCTGACTGCTGGTGAATGGCGCAAAGGAAGGTTGACTTTTAAAAACGTAAACGTCGACGGTCAAACGTATATGCGCACTTGACGTCATACCCCAGGGGGAAAAGTCGGATTTTAGCCAGAGTTCACGACCGGCGCAGTACCGCAGACCGGCGTCATACTGGTTCACAACTGGCCCAGTACTGACCGTCACTTTTGGTGAAATACCGGTACAGAATTTCCGCTAACGGTTGGCGTGATACTGGTAATCTACTGTTGCAGTACTGATATATATTACTTGTAACATACTGACACAAGAGTTTAACCAATGGTTGGCATTATAATGGTTTACAACTGGCCACGTACTGAACTTTATTACTGGTGTAATATCGGCACGGGTGTTTCGCCAACGGTTGGCGTGATAGTGATATACTACTTTTGCAGTACTGATACGTATTACTGGTCAAATATTGAAACAAGAGTTCAACGAACGGCTGGCACCATACTGTTTTACAACTTGCCTAGTACTGACCGTCGCCACTGGTGCAATACCGGCACAGGAGTTCCGCCAATGGTTGAAGTGATACTGGGTCGACTACTGGCGCAGTACTGATACACATTACTTGTAAAATACTGACACAAGAGTTCCACCAACGTTAGGCATCATATTGGTTTGGAACTGGCCCCGTACTTACCTTTATTACTGGTGTAATTTTGGCGCAGGTGTTCCGCCAACGTTTGACGTGATACTGATATACTACTTTGCTAGTGCTGATACGTATTACTGGTAAAATACTGAAACAAGAGTTCAAAGAACGATTGGCATCATACTGGTTTACAACTGGCACAGTACTGGCCATTACCACTGGTGCAATACCGGCACAGGAGTTTCGCCAACGGTTAACGTGATACTGCGTCGACTACTGGCGCAAGAGTTCAGCCAACGGTCGGCATTATACTAGTGTACTACTGGCTTAGGAGTGGTATACATATCCGGTGAAATACTAGTACGGGCGTTTCGCCAGCTACTGGCGTATTTTTTTTTGTAATTGTCACTAATTGTATTTAAAATTAGAATTCAAATAATGTTTTTCTTAACGAAAAATTGTATTTTTAATGTGAATTTACAAAACAGAACAGTTACTCATGTTCCCAGGTGGAAATTTCGTTAGTGTGACGGAGTTTACCACCGGCGCAGTACTGGCCTAATACTCCCCACCAGTACAGGCAGCCGGTGGTTCGCCCCGCATGGCAAAACGTTGGCTGCACGACCGGGGCAGTACTACGCCAGTAGTACAAAAATAGACAAATAGACAAATAGAAAAATAGAAAAAAGAGTTGAAAAATTGTTGTTTTAACTTTTCTGAGCTGTAGCTTATGAGGGTGGCTTTTTCATAGAGTTTCAACTTGTCGGTTTAGCACAGTGGTTAACACTCCCGACTGCTAGGCGATAGATTTAGGTATATAGATGTAGGTTCGAAACCCCGTAGCGTTAGAAATATTATTTGTAATTTAATTTGTAAAAATGTAATATATGTATTCATTCTAAGCAGTGCCATTAACATGTATTGACAAAATACTCGCAGTCAATTATTATTTATTTTTTAAATACCTTTTTTGTTATATCATTAGATCATAGAAATAGTGGGTGTTAAAATTAAACAAATAGTTTGAAAATTATATTTTTGTGATTATAAATAATATTCGGACGATATGCAGTCGTACGATGAACTGGAATAGTATTGGCCGAGAACAACCAGTCAGTACTGGAACTCCGACAGGCGGTACTAGGCCAGTACTGAGCCGGTGGTGTATTTCTGCCTGGGATACCTTCGTTATCACTTGGAGCCTGACTAGTAGTTGCTCAGTACTAATCTGCAGTAGTGGCCCAGTGGTGAACTTCAGTGCTGACCCAGTACTACAGGTCAGTACCTCGCCGAGTTTGCAGTATTGGTTGAGCCAGTACTATGCCAGTACTAACAGAGGGTACCGCACCTGTACCAAATGTAAGTACTAGCCCAGTACTGGCTTAATACTGAAAGTTAGTACAGAACATTGTTATCATCAGGGGTTTTAGCGGTATAAAGCCAGTAGTCCTGCCAGTATTCTAACAGTACCGGGCCAGTGACGAACTCCGACCGGCGGTATTGGAGTGGTACTGTGTCGGTGGTAAATTTCCCCCTGGGAAATCACATACTTAAAAATCTTAATGTACCTGAAACAGAAAAATTCGATGAAAAATCCACCCACAGCAGGAATCAAACTTGGGTCCATCGAGTGTAAAGTCCACAGCATTAACCACGGCACTACCGTAACATGGAAATTGTAAGGCGGAAAACCGTATTAAAACCTCACCATAAATAACAAAGAAATATTTCTTCAAATCAAAAACATGGCTATTTAATTTAACAGTATATTGCTTTAATCTAAAGAAGTGTTAAATTGAAACAAATGACGCTAAATTATTAAATTTTTGATGAAAAAATGATTACTTCGTTGGAATAAATGTTTATTTGTTATGAATAATTTAATTCTAGTAAACATATGCAATATTTTCTTTCACTGAAGAAATAAGAATTTATGTAAAGACAATACATTTTTCATCTAAATAAATGCTCCATTGATATAAATGCATGAACTCTTTGTGACAAAAAATATATATTATAATTTAATTAATATTATTTTGAATTGAATTATTATTTCTTTGATTTGAAAAAGCCTAAATTCTGGACTCAAGTTTGGAAAAGTTATTGGTTTAAATGTGTCCCGAATCAGTTTAAGGAATCGAACTCTTTGAATCAAATATATCTTTCCTTGAACGAATAATCACATTTCAACGAATCTAGGCCTTTCGAATTAAGGATATAATTTTCTTGAATGTAAGAAATATGTATTTCAGTCAAGAAAATACAGCCAACAAATTCATTTTCTTAGATCAACAAAAGATACATGTCTGGTTTAAATAAAAATTACTTCTGTTAAAGAATATTTTCTTGATTCTAAGAAATAGGATTCAAGTAAATACATATATTTGGTCCCTATCTTAATTGATTTTACCCTAAATTAATTTTGAGTTTAATTTTGTAATAATACTTGTGTTTTCTAGGATATAGTTATTTGCATGTGTTCGCAGGAAAAATATACTAAAAAAACATGTTTAATATCTTATACAATAATTTAACTTATATACTAACTAACGAACTACTAATTCCAATACTTACATGTAACTTTAGTTATAACATTAACTGTGAAGTTTGATAGTGGTATTCACAATTTATTTCTGTGTCAAATGACGCTGGAATTTGTATTTAACATTAAACGGCAAGTCGTTATACTGCAATTTACATGTTTTCTTTTAGGCTATCTAAAGTCTAATAATCATTTTATAAGTAGTTAGTCAGTAGTTAGTAGTAGGTAGAGGCTTTCTATAACTGCCGAGGCTTTTTTGTGAGCTATTCTAACGTGTTTTGTGTTCTTAAGCTTAGATTCTAGAATCTCGCCTAAGTATTTCGCTTCTTTCTTAGGTACAATGTCTTCTTTGTATATTTTTATATTAGGAACTACTTTATCACCAACAATATTCGAAAATATCACGAGTTCAGTCTTATCAGTGTTGATTTTAAGTTTCCACTTATGAAAATGCTGTTCTAATATTACAACTTGCCCCTGTAACTTCACTACAGCTTGTTTCTTACACCTAGACGCATAATGGTCTAATTTAGGGAGATATTTAAGTACTATGTTTTGAATTCCATATAAGCAAGGGGCTTTTTAAGATTTTGTTCTCATTATGGCTCTTTTGATTTCCTTAGGAGTTGCTACTTGAGTGTTATCTAAGTCTCATTCTAGTTCAGTGATTTCGTAAAAAAGTTTTACTATTTTTATATTGTGCTCAGCATCGCCCATTTCCCCAGTTAATGTATGCACTTTTTCAAAATGATCTGCTATGATTTAAGTTTTATCTTTATTTTTGAATAATCGGCCATTTGGACTCTGGAATGGTGAGATGTACCTTTTTCTTTGCCATTTTAGAATTCTAGTCATTTTCGATAATGAGTTGTCTTTTGTATTTATATTAGTTAATTTAGAACTCCAATTACAATTTTTAAAACTGAAAATCGATTCTTGTATCTTTTTATTCGCATTGTTTATAATCGGTTTCAGATATTTATTTGTTGTCCTCTGTGATATTCTTCTCAGGGCGTTTCTATGCTTAAACTGTTTTATTATATTTTCCGGGAGATGATTATTAAATTTAAAGAGTTTATGTTGTGGGAGTTGAGACTTTATAGAATAAATTATAATTTCTGTAAAATTTTCTATACTATTGTCAATAGATTGCGTATCATTTAGAAGTGAGTATATTAATAGACTATTGTTTATTTGTTCTTTAAAGTTTTCCCAATCAAGCTATTTGTAGTTTAGCAAATGAGGAGATTTGTTGTATTCTACTTCTATTTGCTTGTCATTTATTAACATTAGAATAGGTTTCTGATCAGAATCAAGTTCGTCATGTGCTTCTATAATTTCCGGGTTATTAAGAATTTTTTAAATAGCTACCCAGATAGCACGAGAGTTTGCGGCAAGTTTGCCTTGCAATGTAAGGTCCGGAAGCTTGCATTCCAAGGTTTAGGCAAGCTTCCCGCAAATAAGACAATGTCCGCATTGCTGCAATATTGCGAGGCAAGATTGAGGGATCATTGCCATGGAAATCCTCCTGAAAGCTTACCTGCAATATTGAGGGAACATTGGAGGAATAGTCGCGGGCAAGTTTTATCACAAATTTACTTTTTAGGTATCATACATCATACGTTTTTGTAGAGACATAAGGCGGCATTCTCGGAAAACACTAAAAACTACTGCGCAGCCCTAGGTGCTATGCAAAACTAATGCGCAATTAATCAAGTTGAAGATTGACAGGCAACGTGTCCTCAATCTTGCCACATGATGGACATTTTCTTATTTGCGGAAAGCTTGTCTGAAGCTTGCGATGCAATCTTTCGAAACTTGCATGGCAAGATTTAGACAAGTTGCTGCAAACTCTTTTGCTATCTGGATAGCTCAACTATACTGGGTCGAGCTTTTAGGTTATAGGGGAAAAGAGTGAATTCTTGTGGATAAACTAAGTTGCAAGGATTTCTATCAGTGAAGTCATGGATTCTATTTACATTTTTATAATTGCAATAGCAATTCCAGTTAATATGTTTTGCATTTAAGTCCCCTGCTGCAATTATTTTATTGCTAAGGCTAAATAAATGATTTCAATCTTTTTTAAAAATATTTTTTTAGGAGCATAGAGAGCTAGAACGAGAATATTATTATTTAATTTAATTTCATGCGTTTCTACACTTTCTAGATTTTTTACTGGCACTTCAAAGCATTTCAGTGTGCGATTTTTACTAAATTTGCGTGTCTATCACTAGCTATTGAGTTCAGGTCCGTCCACTCAGCGCCGCCACCAAGGAAAATTATAAAATGGAATACACCATATTTTTTTGCTTTTGTTTGCTAATTTTATGCTAAAAACAATTTTTTTGCTCTTTAAACTTAGGAGAAAAGAGTGGCGGCGCTAGCAAGACGTCCACTCAGCGCCGCAACCTACGAAAACCCACTAAACATTATTATTATGCGATAAACGATAAGGGGAGATTTTTTTGCTTTTTTTTGCTCTATGATGACATATATTAAGTTTCCCAAAAAACCATCTCGAAACTACCCCGAAACTACCGTTCCACGTGAAAGCATACGTTCACGTGGAAGGGTAGTTTTGGGAATATTATAATGAGAGGGAAATTCTCAATGGTCATGTAATTAATATGGATTTCTAAATAATTTTTTAGTTGTTCAAGGTGGTTTTTCAACTTTCAAAACGTTTTTGATGTAGAGGAGAGGGTATGTATGACTTAGGTGTAGTTTTTCGGAAACGTATTATATATTTTTGGAGAGCAAAAAAGAGCAAAAAATATCAACTAACAGTTTCTTCTATGATTGATTATTTTTAATGCTTTTTATACATATCGAGGCGTCCTAACGATAGGATGCCAACGCACCCGATCGACTAGATGATACTTAACCAAAAATATAAACAATAAAAAGCTAACCAAGAAGTAAGAACTAGAAAGTTTTAGATCGCGAAATTGGACAAGATGGAGCTAGAAGTTGGCCAAAACTAGAAGATGCTCGGTCGCTCCATCAAAACATTAAAGTCCTATCTCGAGCGAGTAAAGAATGAAGGTGCCACTTCTCGCTTATAATCTAAACGCGAGAAGTGGCAACCTTCATGCTTTGCTCGCCCGAGATAGAACTTTCATGAATTTGAAGCGAGTGAGCACCTTTTAGTTTCGGCCAACTTCTAGCCTCATCTTGCTCAATTACGCGAGCAAGACTTTCTAGCGCTAACTTCTCAGTTAGTTTTTTATTGCTTTTATTCTTGATTAAGTACCGTCGAGTCGTGTCGCGTGCGTTGGCACCCTACCGTTAGGACGCCTCGAATATAAATGTTCTGCTGTATACGTTCACGTGGAAGGGTAGTATTGGGGAAATTATAATGAAAGGAAATTCTCAAGTGTCATGTAATTAATTTGGAGTTTTAAATAATTTTTACATTGTTCAAGGTGGTTTTCCAACTTTGAAATGTTTTTGATGACGAGGAGAGGGTATGTATGACTCAGGTGTACTTTTTCGGGAACGTATTATATATTATCGGAGAGCAAAAAAAGAGAAAAAAATATCAACTAACAGTTTCTTCTATGATTGATTATTTTTAATGCTTTTTTCATACATATAAATGTCCTGCTGCATACGTTCACGGGGAAGGGTAGTTTTCGGGAAATTATAATGAAAGGGAAATTTTCAAGTGTCATGTAATTAATTTGGAGTTCTAAATAATTTTTACATTGTTCAAGGTTGTTTTACAGAATTTAAAACGTTTTTGATGCCGAGGGGAGGGTATGTATGTCTTAGGGGTAGTTTTCGGGTGACGTTTTATATATTATCGGAAAGCAAAAAAAGAGCAAAAAAATATCAACTAACAGTTTCTTCTAATTTGGATTATTTTAAATGCTTTTTTCGTACATATAAATGTTCTGCTGCATACGTTCACGTGGAAGGGTGGTTTTGGGGAAATTATAATGAGAGGGAAATTTTCAAGTGTCGTGTAATTAATTTGATGCCCTACATCATGTTCACATTGTTGAAGGTAGTTTTCCCCTTTTGGAAATGTTTTTGATCACAGGGGTAGTTGCGTAAGACATTGGGGGTAGTTTTTTGAGAAACATAATTTATATCATCATAGAGAAAAAAAAGGAAGAAAATCTTCCCTTACCTTTTATCGCATTATAATAATTTTAGTGAATTTCGTAGGTGGCGGCGCTGAGTGGACGCCCTGCTAGCGCCGCCACCCTTTTCTCCGAAGTTTAAAGAGCAAAAAATTTATTTTTAGCATGAAATTAGCAAAAAAAAGCAAAAAAGTATGGCGTATTCCATTTCATAATTTGCCTTGGTGGCGGCGCTAAGTGGACGGACCTTTTGAGTTCAACAGCTAGCTCGTGCAGGGCTTGTAGTCTTTCGAAGTTGGTCTTACATATTAACATTTTGTCTCTAAGCCGCAGGGTTATTTTAAAGAGCTTACCTAGATCACATATTTGGTTGATCTCTTTGAATACACTTTTTATGTCTTCAATTCCTGGCTCATCATGCTTTGCAGATTCCCTGATTGGAGGCACCTGTTGACGTTGTGTCACATTCATGGGGGCCCAGGTGGAGGTAGTAGGTATTTGGTGTGGACTTTTGATTTATGTAGTCCTTGGTCGAGCTGGAAGATTTCTCTGTAGATCACCAGTATATTCTTTTACGTTGGTATTATTCCTCTGTATCTGTTCTTGCCGTTGCATTCTTAATTGTTGAAACTTTTCCAGATGTAGCTTGTATGCTTCACATCCTGTTAGGTTGGCTGCATGGTCTCCTTTGCAGTTTACGCATTTAGGCTGGTCATTGTATCAGATATTTTTGTTGTCTGCTGTAAGGTGCTCTTTGAGGCACTTCACACATCTAGGTTTAGCATAGCAATGCTGCGTACCATGCCCGAATCTCGGCCACCTACGACATTTCGTGACCATTTTAGTGTACCTAAAATGTTCTCGTCTGATCTTCATGAAGCAGGCTGCTTTTATTTTGAAAGCATCCTGCGGTTTCGCATCCTTATGAAGAGTTACGATATAGAGTGGATTGCGCAATGTTGCTTCTTCTGATTTATTTTTCATGCTCAAGACGTTATCAACTTTTAACCTTTGTTCTTCGAGGCTATGTTTCACGTTTTCTGTAGCAAAGTATTCCAGTCCGTTTATGATGAGTTTTTTAGTTTTTTCTCTCCTTGCTGAATAAGTGTGGAATAAGATTTCTTTTTTAACTAGAAGGTCCTTAATGCTTTGATGGTCCTCTATACACTCCAGCTAGACTGTAATTTTCATTTGATTTTGGGTTCTTTTTAACACGTATCTCTTCAGTGGTTACTTCCTGCATGGTATTAATGAGTATCGCAAAATCCTCTATTGTATTGTCCAGGATGATTGGTAGTATTTTTCCGTTCTTCGCAGCAAATCTGCTTTGATCTGTCTTTGTCCGTGCGCAGTAACTTTCCATGCAGTAGGGGAAATCGTGTCACCTCTGTCCCGCTCGCCCGAGCCTCTTCTCCTCGTCTTCCTCGGCAAAACAAGTGTCTGAGAGAGAAAATCAATGCATTGGGTTAAGATAATTTAAGTTTCTAATATTACATTGATTTGCTCATAATTTTTACCGCTTAGGCGCATACAACAAGATGGTCGAATCTCCAAACAAAACATTTAAGTTATATTTATATTTTCAAGACAAAAAGGTAAATTTTTTAGAAGAAAGTTGAATTTCATCAAAGTTAAATTAAATTTTCAAGAAAAAAGATGAATGTTCAACAACGAATATTGGTCTATTACGAAAAAAGACGAATTTGGAACACAATACATGAATTTTCAACAAATTTATTTAACCCTTAAATACCATGCTAGTGCGAATTCTCATCAGCAAAATTTTCAAACAAGTGTCTTTTGTCACCCGCTAGATAGAAGGTTCTCAAACCCCCACGTTAAATATATGCCTCCCTTACTGAGTCATGCAAGGTTAGGACCAACGCCATTCGTCTTTAACTGTTTGTTAGTTTCGGTGTGAAAGTTGCGCCTGGTGCGAGTTTGCACTAGTTTGGTAGTTTACGCTTGCGAAGTGGATATTTGGAAAAAATTTTACTTTGCCAGATAATTGTTTTTTTGATTATATTTTCTCTGCAGCAAAGTAATTATACATAATAATTCGTATTTTTAATGTAAATTCACCAAACAATAAATCTACGCGGTGATATTTTTAAGAAGTTTGGGTATTCCGCTCATCGAGCAGCAACAGCAATTTTGAAAATCTTGAAAGTTGTCCCACCAGGGGCACAATTTTTAGAAGATATTCGCGAAGAAACGAAAATAAAATGCGCATTTTGCGAGACAGGGCCAAGTGGACGCGTACCCAAATGAGGTGTCCAAACTGCCTGAAGCGTAAGTGTGACAATCATGCTGATTAAATATGTATTGAGTGCACAACTTTTATAGAATGAAGTTTAGAATCACCTTTCATATCAACTTTGTATTATCATTTAACAATAATATTTCAATAATATCAACGTTTAAATGATGAACAATGTTATTATTCATAAAAAGCTTATGTATGACGATCATCGTGATTCACTATGCATTGAGTATCCATTATACTTTCAACCTTGCATCCTCATTTCATAATAATATCTTAATTTTATTCATGTTTAAATAATAAACATTATTATTATTATTATTATTATTACATTTTCAGATTTTCCAATGGGTTTTCCACTATAGGTTAAGTACTAATTGATTTTTCCGTGCTCCAAACACCTTTTTTCATACAACCATAACAAATATTTAAATTTTATTGAATATGTACTTAGTATTTTTTCTTGAAAATATGTAGTTTGATCTTCAATTTAAAAAAAAGAACGTTTTTGATAATGACTAAAAAATCGCATTTCTCAGTAATTATCTTTACTACGAAAAATGTATCTTATAAGTTATATTTACTTTATTTATGCACGAATTATTATCATTTAAATATATGAAATCCTAATTCGCACTAATGTGGTATATACGTATGCGCAGATGTAGTGTCTTTAATAAAAAATTAATATTTTACTTAGTATTGAAACTTTAAGTCATATAATCGATCTTCCAACCAAAACAGATGCATTCTGAACGATGCATGTAACAGTTGATTTTTCAACAAAATACTTGCGTTTTTAACCAAAAAGGCTACATTTCTAATAAAAAAAAAAAAGATACATTTTTAACCAATAATGGAATAGTTTGTCAGTTTGAACAATTTATTTTCGACCAAGCACGAAACAAATTTTCATACGAGATGCATTCCGAACCCAAAATATAATAGTAGTTTTTACCCCCCCCCCCCCCCCCCCCCCCCCCTCCCCATAACAATAAAGAATGGACATAGAATAGAGAATGGACATATGGAGACCAAAGTGATGTAACTGTAAAAATAAGCACATTTTTATCGTATGAAAATAGTTAGAATACTTCCCGAGTATGCAGTATGACGCTAGTGTGGCACGCGTATTAAAATAACAGCGTGTATATAATTACAAGAATATTATTCATCGCGAATTTGTGTAATGGAATTGATCCTGCAATGGATGGGGTAGGTATTTTAGAATTATTACACAGACGAATCGCAATAAACGAATCAACCATAAGTTTATAACTCATCAGTTTTAAATCTTGTACGCTTAAACATCACAGAACTGATATCAACTTTTAACTTGAATATCACAGTTTTTAAATGGCTCAGAAAATTGTTCAAACGATTTAGGAATTTTGTAGTTTTGTTTGAACCTTGAGTTCATCTTCACACGGACCATGGAAGGGACGATTGATACGCGTGTCAAACTAGTGCAGCGATCGAGAAGATCTCCTTGACTTACCACGAGACTCCCTCGAAAAGTTAATCGCGCGGTACTCGAAACAATCTCCCGAGTGTTCCCGACAGATTTACGAATCTTTCCGACGGGGATTTCGCCGAATCGGCCGGTGGGAGCGAGGCCTTTCGTGACGCACGCCAACCATTAGCTGTATTCTTATCTCGGTTTTCAATCAGCACTTGAAGTTATTATGTGGTCAGAACTACGTTAATCACTGGCGAAACACCGATGCCGGCATTTAATTAGTAATGCATTTTAATCTTAAGCTGGCAGTACACCAGCATGATGCTAACCGTTATTTCAACGCTTGTGTCAGTATTTGACGGGTCATACGTATCAGCACTGCTCCAGTAGTAGATCCAGTATCACGCCAACCGTTGATGAAACTCCTGTGCCTGTATGACACCAGTGGTGATGGTCAGTACTGGGCCAGTTGCAAACCAGTACGATGTCAATCGTTCGTTAAACTCTTATCTCAGTATATTTCACTAGTAATAAGTATTATTCCTAAGCCAGTAAAACACCAGTATGACACCAACCTTTGGTTGAATGCTAGTGTCAGTATTTGACCAGTAATACATATCAGTACTGCGCCAGTAATAGACTCAGTATCACGACAACCACTGGCTGAACTCTAATGTCGTTTGTCAATCAGCACTTGAAGTTGGTATGTTGCCACTGTTACTTCAATCGCTGGGGATACGCCGGTGCCAGTATTTCACCAGTCACACATATCACTTCTCAACCAGTGGTGCGCCAGTATGATGCCACTATTGGTTAAACTTTTATTTCAGTATTTTACCAATAATCCGTATCAGCACTGCGCCAGTTAGTCGACCCAGTATGACGCCAACAGTTGGCGGAATTCCTGCGGCAGTATTCTACCATTAATGACAGTCTGTACTGAAACAGTAGTAAACCAGTACTGTGCCGATGGTTTGCACAGTACTAACGGACAGTACTTGTATTTATTCTAAATTACAACTGGCGTGGTACTGCGCCGCTCGTGAACTCTGGCTAATATCCGACTTTTCCCTCTGGGTTTGCGTATCTTTTTCTGTTGTATTTTTCAATTTTTTCGACTTTCCTCATTTATAAACAATCGTTTTTTGCATTAAATATAAATAATTAATAAATGTTATTAACACCGTTATATGCAGTTTTCTCTTACGAATCCAACGATACCAAAAACTTATTTTTCATAAAAATCTCACTTATTTATCTTTTTAGTTTTGGACGGCAGAGGGGCGGCCAACACAATAGGAAGTAGGCGGCAAAAGATACCCAGAACTAGCGCCAAGTACAAGTGGTCTGTCAACTAGATCATTTTTGCATGTGCTAGTGAACGTATATGCATAGTTCTTTTCATTTTTCGTTTTATTATAAATTAAGGAAAATGAAAAACTTAAAGCAAAATTTAAAGAATATGAGACAAAAGACATAAGCCATTTCACAATGAGTCTCGTAAACGTCAACGTTCAAACGTATAAGCGTATTTCACATCATACGAACGTTGTTGCTAACTATCTGGACAGTTTCGCCAGCTTCGCATTTTTCGCTTTTTCGCTGCGACCGTTGCTGACAACCTGCATACGGCGTCAAATGCGCATATACGTTCGACCGTCGACGCTTAAGACTTGAAAAGTCAATCTTCCCTTGTCCCGTTCACCTGCTGTTGACAGCATCACGCGTAAAGTTGGTCTGCGAAATAAATATAATCATAATTAGGTATTTTCATTTCAACCATGAGCTAACTTCACTTCGTTGAAAGCTGAGAGGAAAGCAATGGGCCAAATGCATAGGACAAAACTTTATTTCTGTTATACCTTTGTAATTATTAATAATTATCATCATTTTATGATTTCATTAAATAGTATTTAAAAAGCTGGCGTTTAAGTTAGGTGACGGTTGAATTGAAAATACCTAATAGTACGTGGCCGTATACTTCCCATTGTGTTGACCACCCCTGCATTGTACGTCGAGGCAAAGTAGAGGATGGTCGAGGACCCAAAGTCGCGCAAAGTACACCATGCATGAGACACGCACAAAATAAAAATGTTTATAATTTACCACCAATCTGAAATACGCACTTATACAAATAATTGTAAGTTTACCATTTTCAAACATTATTTTCTGCAAGTGCGCCGTGATATCAATGGTCATTTATGAAAAAACTGTTTTCATTAAAAAAATATCTTAAATTGCATCTTGCAGATGGTAAATTTATTGAATAAAATTCGAAAATACGTGAAATCGATCAGTAGAACCAAACCTAAGTTAAAAATCCCAGGTATACATAGCTCAGGCCGACTATCACAGACTTTTTTATTTGCATAATTATTAAGATGTGTTTTAAAATGATTTTATAACTGATTATATATATATATATATATTTGAAAGAAATATTATTAATATTGCTTTTTGATTATTCGTACTAAAAATATTTAACCCACTGCAGGAAATACTGGTCTGCGCGACCGTCATTTGTCCGTTCTTTAGACGGATAAATTGGAAATGTTCTTTGCAGAGGTTTATAAAAACCTTATTATCCCTCCTTTTTCCTCTTGATTATTTAAAACTGTAATTTTTTTAAAGGGATAATTATTTTATTTATTATTGAAACATAAGTTTTGAAATAAATATTTCATGGTTTGAGGTTGGAACACGTTCGAGCCTCTGTTTATACAAAAATGCCCAAAAATTATGGTAAGTATTATGGTCAGAACATCCGCTTAATTGTAGTGGGAAAATAATTATGCTAGCTATTTTTTATAAATAAATACAAAATTAATGACGTTAAAGTGATCTTCACAACAACAACAATAAAACCGAAATCAGAGAGTGTTACGTTGCATATTGCCAACCACTTTTTTTTGTTCGGGAGTTTTTTGGGACACACATGAATAATTTCAGAGGTTTATTTAAATTTTTAAATGAATAAAACTAATTTTTTTCTTCAAAGGTATACTATTATTATATTTTCCCTGCTTCAACATAGAGTGGTTTCTAAAATTTTGGAAATTACTATTCTCATATTTTAAGATGCAAAACATCGTTCGCAAAATTAACTTGTACTAACGCCTGTACTTTTACCAGCGTAACAGAATTCAATACTCTGAAAGTGGAAAACTATACTTATACAACGCCGTGCTATAGTGTCAATATAAGACTAGTTGTAAACATACAAGATTGATGATAACTTCTAATGTACAATTGGTATTCACTCTATAATCAGACTCGTAAAGTTACGCTAATTTTTTTTTTCTAATTTCACCATTTTAAGTAGTACATTTTTCTAATGTCTTACAGTGCAACTTTCGTAGGTGGAAATTTATAATTGGCTCGCAGTACAGATTGCCGAAGTCTCAGTACTGGCTTGTAATGCTCCGCAGTACTGATATTCAGCACAGCATTATTGGTACTGCACACTAGAACTGCTTCTATTCTGGCAAACTGCTACAGCATACGAAAATACTGGAGTTAATTTAAAAAATGATTAAAAATCATTGAATTGTTTTTAGAACAAATCCACTTTATCCGTTTATCACCATACGTCTACATAGCATCCGAATATTATTTATCATTTTAAAAATGTGAATTTCATTCAAATTTGTTGGTTGCTTTTCAAACGATATGACAAAGAAGGTATTTAAAAATAAATATTAATTGATTGCGAGTATTTTGTATTTGAATATTAAAAGTCCTGCTTAGAATGTACACAAATATTACATTTTCAAACATTGTATTACAAATTAAATTTATAACGCTATGGGGTTTCTGACCTACATCTATACTTAAACTGCAGCCCGAGGTACACATTCGGCATTGGGCGATGACCCGTTTTGGACGGTCCTCCACACATTCAGGGTTATTCGGCGAACTTTATTCGTGGGTCAGTAGATACGTATTAATGTTTAGATATTATTTAATTATTCGTGATTTACTGTTAACTAATTATTAAAATAATAAAATTTATTTAATTTCCCATTGCTTTTGGACAACACAATTACTTCTTACAGTTTAGAAAGCTTTAACTTTGGAAAAGTAACGGAAAATTATATTTTAATAAAAATTAAAAAAATTTTAAATGGCATTTAAAAGATGAACACAGTGTTTTTCGGCTCTGCAGTGTGATTACATCTGTGGTTTAATACCGTTCGGATTTTTTTCTGATTTTGTGCTGCGATTGAGTACGGTCTATTTATTTCTGTACATATCTATCGGTAGTCTAAATTGGACACGAAATTGACTGTTAATTAAATAAAAAAGCATTTGTGCTGTGGTGGCCGTATTACATGTTTGGGAAACATGAGGCTTGTCGTGCGATATTTTGCATTTGTTCTGCGATACGAGGGTGCTGCGCTCCAGAGAGAAAATCTTAATTTTTTGTGGATTTCCTGAATCCAGTGCAACGCTGATTAGACTGTGATGCAGAAGGTACAGTTCAAAAAGCTGAAATCAGAATTACAAGACCTTCGAAATAAAGGACAAGTCGATAAAACTATCAGTTTTTGTAAAGGGGTTCCAAAAACTATTAGTGTCCATCCTACCAAAAGTTTGCCAATTTCAAAAAAGTAAGGAAAGTGTCGCCTGGGTTACCAAATTCTACGTCTACCAGTATTTCCGTTTACTACCGCAATGTGAGAGGACTAAGAGCGAAACTGCAGAAACTAGGAAACGTCATCTCATTCTCAACTACTCACTGGGATGCGATTGTATTTACGAACACTTGGTTGCATCCTGGCATAAGCAATGCCGAAGTCGGCTTTAATAATTATAATAGAGTTCAAGTTTTTCATACTGATTATATATTTAGCTCTACTTATATTTCTCCCGCTTCGTCGCATGAAGTTTACCTAAGACACTGTACCGAAATCCATGACATCGCTATTAGATTCCTCCATGCTAAACTCTTACTATTAGGCGACTACAATCTACCTGGGATCTCTTGGTTAAATGACGAATTAGGTGTCTCAATGGAATCAGGAACCTTATTCAAGAACTATTTATTCAAGTTGCAATTGATCCCTTAGTTCGCTGTGATGCTTTTCATCCTCCTATGAATATTTCCATTTCTATTAATTTTCCGGGAGAACGTCCTTCCGTTGCTGATTCATTTTCGTATTAGACTTTGATCAAGCAAAGTTACAAGCGATTCACGAGTATTTAGGAGAGGTTAACTGGGCAACGCAACTGCAAAATGACGAAATTTATACATCTATCGAGCACTTTTACTATCATATTAACTTTGCGATCGAAAAGTATGTTCCTCATAGAAAATATTTCTCATCCACGTATCCTAGATGGTTTAACCTGGAGCTAAAAAACTAATTCGATTAAAAAAATAGCGCATAAGAAATTCAAGAAAACGGAAATTTTAACAAATTGTGAGTGTTTGTATGCGTAAATCGTACCAACGCGCTGTGTTAAAAGTTCAGGTTCGTTTCAATTAATTAAGAAAATAGAGGTTCTTTAAATACAATTTATTTAAAAGAACATCTATGTAAACTCCACTATTGTAAAAATGGTACAAAGGGTGGTTGCAATTTCAGATAATAAAAATTAGGATTATAAATTTTGTAAAGACTGACACATAAATTTAGTTCAAAATGCACATGCTCACTCGTTCAAATTTTGGAAAATTGGCAATAGCGGGACGTCCCTGAAAGTGAAGCATCAAACAGACCTAGGTGCCGAGGTATAAAGAACAGGAAAGGTAAAATCACCATGCTGGGCAGCCATTGCCAGCTGAGCAAGATCCCAGGGTATATTAGGGTACAGAGGCTCATATACCATCCTTAATGATCCTTCAAATTCAAAGGTCTTGAGACCAAAACTTACATTCTAAACAGACATTCCAGACATTTCGAAAGCAGAAGGAAACAAGCTCACAAATCGTGACAATTTACAGAAAGCAGTTGCTAGAAAATGAGAAAAGCGCACATGGCACGTACAGCATTAAAGGATGAAATTGAAGAATACACAAAAAAGATAAATAGGCGAAATACAACATTGTGAAACATTTATATTAGTCTTTGAAGGTCTAAACATTCCGCCCACTTTCAAAGAACATGTTTCAACACGATTAAATACAACAGACCATAAACAGGTTATACATTATAGTTATACAGGGTGCCTACAAAGTCCTGGGACGGTTGGATATTTCCTCAGGTAAAATATTTTTTAAAAAATTGAAGGTCATTTCTGAAGTAAATTTCAATGCGGAAAATTCTACGTTCAGATACGTACTCAAGTAATAGGTCAATTGTAACGTTCAAGGTCAGTTAGAGGTTATTTGAAATTAACAAAGTTTTCCAAGAGGTCAGTGAAATTCCTGCAGTAAATTTCAACGAGGAATTCAATGGTGACCTTCATTTTGACCTTGAAGTTGAACTTCATGGCTTTTTGAAGGTCAACTTTGTTTTTTCAAATAGAAACCCTTTTTTACATCTGCAATCGATAGAGCGGAAAATTATACGTTCAAGTACGTATCCAAGTCATAGGTCAATTGTAACGGTCAAGGTCAGTGAGAGGTTATTTAAAATTAATAAAGTTTTCCAAGAGGTCAGTGTAATTCCTGGTAATTTTCAACGAGAAATTCATTGGTGAGCTCTGTATTGATTTTGGTTACAGCGTTTTGAATATTGTAAAATCATAAGGAAATTTTTAATTAAAAGTTCCAGGTGTTCTGGTAAGAGTTCTGTTCCTCCCCGAAGAGTTATACAGTCCTATACCGTTTTTCGATAGATAAGTTAATACCTAAGGCGATACCATAAGTCCTATACCGTTTTACCATACGAATATTACGAATCGAAACTAAATTTACGTATTACGAGTACATACTTACTATCTTTCGCTAAAAGATTATTATGGCGCAAGCTAAACTTTCGGAACGAGAGGGAGTATATGTATTAATGATGCGTGGTTGGGGAGATCGAGTTCGATCTTATGATCAAGTTCGTTTTTTTTCAATCGCACTTTTCGTAATGGAGAAAGGTTAAATACTGTCTCAAAATCAACAATTGAAAGAACTGTCAGGTGCTTTATGAATCATGGATCTATCAAGAATGGTGCGAAATATTTTAAAAAGCATTAATTTCCATCCTTACAAAGTTCATCTGGTACAAGAACTCAATGAAGACGATCCTGATCGTTGGGTTGAATTTTGTGAAATTATGATGGATTGAATTGATAGAGATCCTCTTTTCTTGTACAATACATTATTTTCAGATGAATCTACTTTCACTTTAAAAGGTGAAGTTAACAGGCAAAATTGTAGATATTGGTCCGACGCAAATCCTGATTTGATGTTGGAGAGTCACACACAATATCCACTGAAGATTAATGTTTAGGCCAAATTGTACCATGAATAAGGGAGATTAAAGGCGATAATTTTCAAAATATTTGGTTCCAGCAGGACGTAGCAGCGGCTCATTATGGTAGGGAGGTTCGAGCATATTTGGATACTCAGTTCCCTCAAAGGTGGATTGGAAGAAGGGGTGAAATCGAGTGGCCTGCTAGATCTCCTGATCTGACGCCTCTCGACTATTTTCTTTGGGGTTATTTAAAGAGCAAAGTATACTCAGCGCAACCGCAAAGCTTAGACGAATTGCAGGATCGGATTCTGCAACAGGCTACTACAACTGTAACTCACTTTTACAATCGCATAGCTTTTTGTCAAGAAGCTCAAGGTTTTCAGTTCGAACATCTTCACTGAAGCGTGAGAGGCAAGGGCACTCACGCTAATCAAGTACCCCAAAGGGAACAGAATTTACTACGTCCACGTTGTTCTGCCTAGGTAATGCTAAAGGTAAACGTAAACTGCTTGGAAAAAACCTTGAAAAATCCTTGAAGATCATTACCAAGATCAATACAGAGCTCACCAATGAATTTTTCGTTGAAACTTACTTCAGGAATTGCATTGACCTCTTGGAAAACTTTTTTAATTTCAAATAACCCCTAACTGACCTAAGCTAACTGACCCTAACTGACCTAACTTAAAGGTCAAAATGAAGGTCATCATTGAATTCATTGTTGAAATTTACTTCAGGAATGACCTTCACTTTTTTGAAAAATATTTTATCTGAGGAAATATCCAACCGTCTCGGGACTTTTTAGACATCCTGTATATGATGCAATAATTTTGATGCATTAATGTTTTAAGAAATACAGAGTTGGATAGCTAAGGATAAATAAACGTTTGCTCAACAATAATCTAACAATTGCAATAAAATGTTTTATAAGTCTTAATTCATGAGAAAAAATAAGGCGATAATTACTTCTACTCAGGTAGTTTGATCAGCTCATTATCTATCAGCAGTAAACAGATCTTCGTCAAAGGACAGTTGGTAACATTAGAACCAACGATATTAATGGAGACGACTCTGTTCACTTCAACCTTCCCCGGATGAAGACCTTCTATTTGACCCATTTTCCACTGTTGGTGTGGCAAATTATCATCGCGAATAATGATCATCTCTCCAGGTTTAATTTGGATGGTACCTGATTGTGACCATTCGTTCCGTAGTTGAAGTTGACATAGGTGCTTTTTATCCCATCGTTGCCAAAAATGCTGTAACAGAAACTGAACGTGTTGGTAGCGATCGAGTCTATTTTGTCGAACTTCTCTCAAATCATGTTGTGGAACCGCCGTCAGTGAATCTCCAATAAGGAAATGGCCAGGTGTTAGTGGAATGAGGTCATTAGGATCATTGGAAATGGTTGACAAGGAACGCGAATTTAAGCATGCTTCGACTTGAGTTAACAATGTGTATAATTCTTCGAAGGTGAGTCGCGTATCTCCTACCACTGTTTTCAAATGTTTTTTTAGCAGATTTAACTGCACCCTCCCAAATACCGCCGAAATTCGGAGCGTGAGGAGGTATCATGTGCCATGTAATTCCGTTGTCGGAATGTATGTGTTTACATTTGCCTTGTCGAGAAATAAAACGGTAAAGACAATGAAAGAATGCATTAGAACTCATGGCGGGAGCTAGTTCGATATGGACTGCTTACGTAGCAAAACATACGAATATACAAATATATGCCTTGCTCGTAGCCCGACTTCGTGATTTTTTGATGACAGAAAAAGGGCCAGCATTATCAAAACGACAAGTGGAAAAGGCTCTATTCGGAGAAACTCGATCCATTGGCAAATTTCCCATAATGTACTCAGGGCTGATTGGTTGAGCTCTAAAATATTTTACACATTTTTTAATAACTTTTCTAATAGCATTGTTGCTATTGAGGAGCCAAAATAAGGGTTCTCAGTGATGCCATGACAGTTTAGCAACCAGCGTGAAATATATGTTTATGTTCGTGATCAATCAAAAGCACAGTGAAAGGATTTTTCTATAACAAAATAGCAGGATGTCTTTGCTCGAACGATATTGGGGCATGGACTAAACAACCGCCCACTCTGAGTATTCCGAGAGGGTCAATGAACGGATTTAAAGGGATCAGTTTGCTTTTACTTGGAAGCTGGTTTGATCTCGAGAGATCTTTAAGTTCACTGGAAAAATCTTGGGCTTGAGTCAGTTTCAAAAGACAGTTCATTGACCCTTTTTGTTCCTCAGTGGTCAGGTAACCTAAACTTCGAAGTTCCCTAGAAATTTTGAGATTGTGGATAAATCGCTGGTAATATGCTGTTATTCTAATTAATTTATTAAGACATGAATAACGTTCGAGCCAAGTACTATCCTTTCCCGCGGTTACAATTACTGTAATTTTCCTTTTGGGTGCATTTTCCGGATTCTCATCATGTGCATCTTGAGGCCAAGTTTGAATGAGCTGGAATAACCAGACAGGCCCCTTTTACCACAGTTCATAACCTCGAAGTTCATCCGAATTAATCCCTCGAGAGATTAGGTCAGCTGGATTGTCCTCCGATCTAACATGATTCCAGGTCTCGTTCGTAAGTTCTTGAATTTCACTGGTTCGATTGGCGACGAATGTTTTCCAACGAATTGGCGATAATTTGTTCAAACATAAAGTGATTGTGGAATCAGACCAATAATATTATTGGTCAAGATGTAAGTCCAGAGAAGCCAACACTGTTTCCCTTAATTGAGCGAAGAGCAGAGCAGCCTGAAGTTCTAGCCTTGGCACCGAAGTCCACTTCAATGGGGCCACTGTAGATTTAGCACATAGCAATTGTGTGGTGACATGATCGAGCTCATCTGTCAATCGGAGAAATATACATGCTCCATATGCTTCTTCAGATGCATCGCAGAATCTATGAAGTTGGACATTTACATGATTTTTGTAAAGTACAAAACGTGGCAATCAAGTTGAAGATCCCATAATCGCTGTAAAATTATTTTTGCACGGATGATTGCTGGACCCACGAGACCTAGAGGATCGAAGATATGTGCAATTGAGGATAGAATTGTCCTCTTTGTAACCCTTATTTGTGATGGTTCGGGAACTAAATAATTGAGTTTATCATCTTCAGGATTCCAAAGTAATCCCAGCCTTTTCGTATCCTTGTCAGAGGAGACTCCAGTGAGACTGTCTTTAATATAAAACGTTAATTTTTACCTGACGATACATTTTACTGATATCAGCAGATAGAACAATGGAATGTTGACGAAAGCGTAAAGTAATGGCAAACTTTGTACCTGATTGAAAGATAATCCGGAGGTGGTCTCTGCAGACCCATCAAAGACAACTCGTACCTTCGTCGTTGTGCTTCCTTCCTTCCTTCTTTACTGCGTGATGTGGGAAATAATTGACAGACTTGTCATTGTTGACTTCGTCAGAGGAAATTAGGTCCGTGTGACTTTGTACTTCGTAATCTTCCATAAACTCCATGTACTTTTCCCTTAATTCCAAATCCTTGCTTGTTTTGCGTTCCATGGAGATAAACCGCTTTTCTGAAGTGTAAAAGGATTCTCCGAGTTCATTGACCTTTTCGTTAAAGAGCATTGCCACGACGAATCGTCCATCCTCATCTCACTCAATGGTGGAAAGAAAATGCTGTTCCAATTTATCATGATGATCAAGCTTTTGAACATTGTTCTTCAATTTATGGTTCTCAATCTCCCACAATTGTTTAACTTGATCATGCAATTGTTGATTTGTTATCAAATTACATACTGCCTTCCTCATACACGAAGAGACCTGCATGGGACCAGCGACAATCCATCCTAGTTGAATTTTCTGCAAAATTGACTGACCTCTGCGCAGATGTTTTTGACCTACACATATAAGACTCCAGAAAAGACCCGCACCAATTAACAGATCGACAGGACGAGTTTTAGTAAACAATGGATCCGCAAGAACAAGACCTTTCGGAATTTCGAAGTCACTTCGACGCATGGGAAGGTTTGGCATGTCGTCGGTGATTTCCGACGCTACTAAACATTTTATATTTCTCGAAAACTTTGTCGAGCATGAGCTGAATTTAATATTTGTACAGTACTGTGGCTCTTGAGTCGCTTTAAATACGCCCGAGACCACAGTATCCGAATTTGACATTTCAAGTTTTAAACGATAAACACAATTTCCGTGTGACAAAATTAACCTGGGAACAAGAATCGAGTAACGCACGGTATTCATGGAGTTTGCCACTACTATCTTCGACCAAAACTATGGCTGTACATAACATGATTTCTTTATTGGCAAGAGGATCATTTAAATTCGTGAGCACTGCTCACCGTGAATCTTCAAATCGATCTAAAAGACTTTGCCATGCAAGTTCGTAATTTGCATCTGAAACACCTAATGATTTTATAGCCTGAGCAGCCTCTCCTGTAAGTGTATCATCCAAGTAGTGGAATTTTTTAATGTCAGTGAGCGAAGTTTTATCGTGAACGATCGCTTTAAAGAAATCGCGAAACTTAACCCAGTCTTTGTAAGACCCGTCAACCTTTGGAATTTTAATTGTGGGTAAATAAAGTTGAGAGAGTTCGCTGACAAAAAATTCGCAAGGTCACTGAGAGCTGTTCATTGAGATTGTTGATCAATACCTAAAGAATAACTTGCCCTACTGGAAGTCGAGTCCGATGTGTCTTTTTGTCGCGTTTGTTCAATAAATGTTTTCACTTGTGAAAATACCTCAGAATACGTGGTTTCAAACTCATCACGTTCTCGACTTTCTAAGACCTCGTTTTCCGGCACAGTTAATAATTCAATCTCATTTTGTATTTGATTAAATTGATCATATAATGGTTCAAATTTGTTAAATTAAATAACCCATGTCTCTACTCCTTGCGTTTTATCGTACGCATCAAATTTATTCTTGAACCTAGTTAGGCTACCTTTGAGTGGAGTTCTTTTCCTCTTCCACTCTTCTAACAGCATTTTTGCAGATATAAGGACTGAAGTCGAAGAGCAAATAAATTCAAGAAAAGGAATAGACTTGGAGACTCACCGAATTAAGTGCTGTCCTCCAGCTTCTCAGGCGTTCTCGTTGTCCTCTCCATTGTCCGAGAAGTTGATTTTTCTCTCAAGGCATTGCACGAGGGATACCATGCAATGGATAGAGTACACTTCACTGGTTCGCTCTTAATTTGACCGCAAAATTGTTGCAGTAGTCAGCTGAGCCCGTGAATGTGACGTGCTCTTAGCTATCCACGGGGGGAACAGCTCGAAAAGTGTCGAACAAAACTACACAGTGCAAGCCACATTCAAATAGTTCACAGGGAGTTCACGTTGTATTTCTTTTTTGTTTTAAAACAAAGTTCATGATTCACTATTAATCGATGGATTTGAGCTATTTGTTAGAGTCCGCTAACAGAAAACTCATCTTTTCGCACTCAAATTTCCTGAGCACTCACAGTTCACCAGAAAGTTCACAACACAATTAAAAGAAACAAATTTCCTAAGTACTCACAGTTCACCAGAAAGTTCACAACACAGTTCAAAGAAAGGTTTAAGTCCAAAGTGAAAATTAATCCGCGGTATAAATAATTCACAATATTCACGGTTCACTTTTTATTTTCGGATTCAATATCTGGCTCGAAGGACCAATTTTTGCACGCGTAAATCGTACCAACGTGCTGTGTTAAAAGTTCAGTTTCTTTTGAATTAATTAAGAAAATAGAGATTCTTTAAATGCAATTTATTTTAAAGAACATCTATGTAAACTCCACTATTGTAAAAAATGTTACCAAGTGTGGTTACAATTTCAGATAATAAAAATTAGGCTTATAAAGTTCGTAAAGATTGACACATAAATTTAGTTCAAAATGCACAAGTTCACTCGTTCAAGTCTCGGAGAGCACTGACCATCGAGGGCACGGATGGCAAGCGACCTAGGCGAATTCCACTGTTGCCAGCGAAGTAAAGTCGAATACATTCAAATTTTGGAAAATTGGCAACAGCGGGACGTGCCCTGAAAGTAAAGCATCAAGCAGGCCTAGGTGCCGAGATATAAATTGCAGGAAAGGTAAAATGACCATACTGGGCAGTCATCGCCAGCGGAGCAAGATCCCAGGGTTTATTAGGGTACAGAGGCTCGTATACCGTCCTTAATGATCCTTCAAATTTAAATGTCTTGAACCAAAACTTACATTCTAAACAGAAATTCCAGACATTTCGAAAGCAGAAGCAAAGAAGCTCATAAATAGTGACAATTTTCAGAAAGCAGATGCTACAAAATGAGAAAAGCGCAAATGGCACGTACGGCCTTGAAGGATGAGATTGAAGAATACACAAAAAAGATAAATATTCGAAATATAACATTGTGAAACATTTATACTGGTCTTTAAAGGTCTAAACCATCTGTCTTAACAGTCTTAAGTCAACATGACGTAGAAACAAGCAATGGGAATGAAATTACTCACATTTCAATCCACAACATGTAAGCAACTATAGGCCGATATCCATATTAAATGTAGTCCCTAAGATACTAGACAACATTATCGCAGATTGTCTTCAAAATACGTTCAGAAATATTTTGGCAGATGAGAAACATGGTTTCCGCTCTCGTAGATCCACGGTAACTAATCTCACAGTCTACATACAGTATATCACAAATTTTATGGACTTTGGTAACCAGGTAGATGCTGTTTATACAGACCTCGCTAAAGCCTTCGATCGGGTTAATTATGATCTACTTCTATCAAAATTAAAAGCATATGGTGTTACAGGATCCTTGTTAAACTTGTTCAGAAGTTACCTGAAGGAGACATCACAATTTGTAAAAATAGGAGGATTCGAATCTTAGATTTACTGTCCCAGTTCATGAGTCCCCCAGGGCTTGAACCTGGGGCCGATACTATTCATCATATTTATCGATGACATCACTAGAGTGATAACTTATGGAAAACTGTTGCTCTATGCTGACGATCTGAAATTATTTTCTATGATTAGATCAATTGAGGACGCTCAAATCCTACAAAAGGACTTAGATAGTATCAGTCACTATTGTCAAATAAATGACATGTCTTTTAATGTTGACAAATGCCGACCCATACTAGAATACGCCTCCGTGACATGGAAAAAAATTACATAAGGATAAAATTAAGTCGATTGAAAATCATTTTTTGCGAGCGATTGCGTTCAAACTGAAGATCCCTAAAGAGATTGGTTACCTTAATATTGTTAATGAAATAATAAAATTCGAATCACCATCAAGAAGGTTGAGAGATGTTCAATTGTTCGAAATACCTAAATATAACACAGATTATGACTCACACACCACAATGACGGAAATATGCAGTGTATTTAATTCAATCAACGAGATTTCTTACGATGAAGATATCTTTAACCAACCTATTAATCAATTCATTACTACGATCAATGCTTTTTGGCACATGCAATAGATCACTGTATTTAGGTACTTCATAATTTTTCATTGATGCGCATATGTAACCTACCCGGTATTACTTTACTAATTTTATAAATATTCGTAACTAATATCTGCACGCCTTTTCAAACTATTTTGCAATACTTTAAGTAACGTAGTAAAGACTGAAAAAATAAATAATTTTATGATTATTTTTTCTTTTTCACGAATATTAATACTAAGCCTACTAATATGTAAACGAAAAAAATATTTAAGTCACTACTTGTATGCTTCTAGCTATGCTTTAAGCAAATATTTGTACCAAGGTCAATTACCGTTAATAAACTGAATCAAATCAATATTATTTATTTATAAATGAACAAACTAACGAATAAATAATTTATAAATAATAACAAATCATAACGG
Source organism: Belonocnema kinseyi (assembly GCF_010883055.1). Taxonomy (NCBI): domain Eukaryota; kingdom Metazoa; phylum Arthropoda; class Insecta; order Hymenoptera; family Cynipidae; genus Belonocnema; species Belonocnema kinseyi. The sequence goes on along the minus strand of NC_046665.1, from coordinate 34,244,163 downwards.
TATAATGAAATTTGTTCAATTTTTAATTACTTTTAGATAACTTAATAACTTCTTATAGTTTATGAAGCCTTAACTTTTTATAAAAGTGACGTAAAATTGTATTTTAATTTTATTTATTAATAAATAAATCTGAATATTTGAGTGAATATCTGTCATTTCCGAAACTACTCGGCATTTGCAAATATACGTATTTCTGAATACCTGAGCTCGGGTATTCTCTGTACACAACAAAAAATAACCAAAATGATTAACGCACTTTTATGTTATTTTGAATAATTTATTCATAAGAAAACTATGAATTCACTTATTGCGCAAAATATGCACAGCAGACGAAAAAAATTGAGTGTCCCACGCAAAAATGCCAAAAATAAATAAAATTAAAGAAGAATTCCTATTATGATTAAAAAGGACATTTAAAATGTGGGAAAACTTCGAAGGACAAATCCTTCTAAAGAAAGATGCACGGTAGCCCTAACATTGCCACAGCTCAAAAAAGTTAACACACCAAATTTTAAACTCTCTTTTTCTAATTATACCTAATCAATATTTATAAGCACATGAACCACAGTTTAAAACGTGAATTGCTATTTATTTTGAATGGTAACGAGTAATGGACCACTATTGCACCGGTGGAGTATAGAAACTTCCACCTGGACTCCAATGTTCATCAAAAATATTATCTTTGATTGTAGAAAATTTGATCGTATAATCTATCACGAAATACTACCCACCATAACTGAAGAAATTGGTCAGCCAGATGACGTTACTTTTAACCCTTTCTGCGTTAGTGGGAATAGAAAGAAAACATTTTTTTTATTTAAAGAATTATAAATCACCAAATCCGATGGTACCTTAAAAAAATACAAAAATATCATCACTTCTACTTTGTAAATATTTGACCCAATGACAAAGATTTTCTCCATTAACTGCCATTTCCCAGGCGCGAATTGACCGTCGCCCCCCGGTCGGACCAACCGCAGTCCAACCTTGTCCTGGTCGGGCCAACTAGCTAAATGATAACGGTCAACCGCCTTTGGCTTCTCCATGGCGGCCCGAAATTTGATCCCATATAACGGCCACCTATTAAGATGATGTCGGCCCAACCTTAGACAACAATTAATTTTTTTTAACGATTTATACAATTAGAAAATTTAAACAATTTCATTTAATCGAACAAGCGGTTCTCTAACCCCTTGTAACTCTTACCCCTTTGCTATTGGAAACCCTTGAAGTTTAGTTACAAAAACTCTGCCAAATAGTTTGATGCTCCCGGTGCTCCTGAATAATAGAAAAATGGTTGAAATCGCCTATGTTTCATAGAGTAATATTAATTAAAGATGTTCCAATATTATCTAATAGACAAAGAAATTTGTAAACAAATTATTTGTTCAAAAAATGTTTTCTACGAATTTCCATAGTTTTACGCTTTTAAGTTATATTGCGAGAAATTTTGATAAAAACAACATGATGATGAAGAAATTTCTTCTTGAGATTATTATGGTTGAAATTACAAACACATTTAATAAACTAATGCATTAATCAGGAATTCAGATTTTTGAACTGAACAAATAGGCAGTAATTTCTTTTCTACGACGACTAACTTTGCTTGTGAATCTTCTAGTACGAAATAAAGTGTTGAATTCTGCACATGTTATTTTTGCTTTCCGAGGACAACGTATAGTACCAAAGGACTGCACGATAAGCATCACTTTTTTCTGTAACCTCCTCACCCTTGCTGCTGGATTCATATCGCGCCTCCCCCTTTTCCACGCTGCTGGGTTAATTCCGCGGTCCTTGTCTCCCTCAATATCATGGCCCCCCCCCCCCCCAACCCTCGTTTCTTTTCACTCTAAAATGAACACGCTACCTTCCGATCCCGTCGAAGTTTAGCATCTCACCCCACACATTAAATAAGGCTATATGCGCTCTATCAACTTTCATTAGATTTTTTCTTTATAAAAGTTGAAAAGCTTTCAAGGCATTTTAAGGTCTTACAAATATTTCACAGTTTTCAAGAGCTTTCGCGGTATTTCCTGAACTTCTAATGCACTACAATGGATTTAAAGATATTTCGTGAAACTTAAATAGATTTGAAGTAATATATTGAGGAAAAGGAACTGTTGAATCAAAAGTGGCGGTTATATTGAATTCCGCAATATTGATGCAACAGATTGTGTACATAATCAATTAAATTTTGGTTCAAGTAAAATAATTCAAGTCTGAATGAAAAATACAGTACTATTAGATTGAGGGATTAATGATTATATGAAGTTAAAGCATGTATAATTAAGAAAAATAAATGTAGATTTATTTTAAGAGAAACTTTTATTTAAAGTGATAAACATACTTTTCAATCAATAAAGTATCTTTTTAATTGATAGAGGAAATTATTTCCGACAAGCAAAGATACATTTGATTTGATAGTATCGAATTTAGATACAATGAATGTAGCTTCCGGATAAGGCAAAAAGCATATATACAGATAAATGGTTGGCGTCCAAAAAGGGGTAACCCACATATCGAGCGTCCTTTACTTTTATATTAACTTAAGAATAACTTCCTTAATTAATCATTGAAATGACTTCATATCAGAAACTCGTAACTTATCGAATGTGTTTAAAGTTTTTTGTCATTTTATTCTTATAAGTAACACTATTTTATTTTAAAAACATTGTATTCAAAAACTTTTTTTCTGATCATTGGATACAAAAAATCTTTCGACGCTTGGATAATTTCAAAATAAATTGGTCTCAACTTATTTTATTGCTGTTGAACTATAATATACAGTGAAACACTTTTATAGCGCTGATCTTGGGGCTGCTGGTGGGTGGAAACGAACTCATTGTAGCCCGCTCCATTTTTGTTTGTTCAATCCTGAATTCTTGCCTGAGTGACAACCGCAGACCCCACGCACCCCGCGTAGCTCCTGTAACACCTACCTGCGGGTCGGTGTCAATTCTTAGAAGGGTTATACAAGGGATGGGTTGTTGAAGGGTTTCACTGCATTTATATTTTCCGTTTAAGAATTTCATCATTTCAATTTATACAGAATGCAAAAATTAGTATGAGAAATCTTTAAATCATGACAGAATTAAAGACTAGTTAAAATAAATTTGAGAAACTGTGATAAACTTTTAAAATAAAAAAATAGAAATGAAAAGTATTATGAATTAATTCTAATTTTTATTTTGCAAAGATATGTAAACCAATCAAATTAAGAAACATTTTGTTTGTCTTTAACACGCACGCGTTTGCTTTTCGGTTTTCCGCACTCCTCATCACTTCGACGCGGGTCGGGCTGATTTTCCCGCGATCGCTTTTTTCTCAGCCAATTTTAATGGTAAAAAGGTAAAAATTTCACCAAAATGTTTAGAAAGCTGTGCTGAACAGTCAACTTTCTTGCAAGGAACAAAAAAGCTAAAGAATATATGTGGAAACTGAGAAATTGGCGATACTCACCTGACTTCATAATTGTTTATATGCAGCTGAGAACGTGAAACGCGATACCGACAAAACAGATTCTTGTATACGTCCACGTACAAAAAACTTACAGTCTAAAACACCCACATATCAACCAGATGCACTTTTTCCTTGTGGAATCTTGGCGAATAGTACAAAAATCCAGAGTTTCCATAAGAGTCAATGAGGAGTTACCCCCTTTGGGCCGCTAGGTATACCCGGGTTTACCACAATCGCTAATTTTGATGGTTTACTATAAGAAAATTAAAATGAATTTTGGATTTCTTTCAAGGGCTGTAGACGAGGATTTTATCAGAGAATTTAAAAATGGGAAAAAGTACACTCCGACAATTTTAAGGGTTACCCCGTTTTGCACGCCAGCCATTCATATTATGACATGAATTTGTTTGATTTGGGAATTTAATTTTCCCAAGAAACAACTATCCAAAGTAAGAACGGACCACCCTACTTTTGACTGAACAAAGCTTCGTTCGCCCGTTACCCATGATCCATCGCCACCTAATACAATCTACCAGGTGTATACATATGAAACCGGTATTGCCATCTAGCGGCCAGTAGGCACACTTGTAGGCACTGTCGGAACTTACCATTTGTGCTAATTGGCGT
>NC_046665.1:34226848-34239977 GCF_010883055.1 Belonocnema kinseyi | reverse complement strand
GCGAGGGCGCATAATTTGAATAAAATATTTGTTATCATTCTCTTGAAATAAATGTGTTTTTTTCTTGAAAAAATACCGGTTTCATATGTATACACCTGGTAAAGCGACATTTTTACCCTTAGTCAGGCGTTCCGTGTCACATTTCCGGTAAGAAGGCTTGCTTTCAAAAGTATTACAAATTTCAATATCAATTTCATTTAACTCATTGGAAGACGCTTGAAAAGCATAACATTTGCAAAATCTAGGAGGATTATACATATAACCAGACATCACTTCATCATAAAACTCTCGCTTTATTTAAATATGAAAAATAAAAAATATACAAGTTTTGAAAAATAAAATTTTACAAATTAGTTTTTATCACAGTTACCTGAGTAGCAGTTAATCTTGACAACGTAAAATGACCAATACTATGTTCTTATATAGTTTTAACCTCATTATTATTCAAAAAATAGTAAATAAAAACAGCAAAATGTGCAAATTTAAAATGGAATAAGAATGTTCTGTTTCATGATTGATTTGGGATGTCTAAAATTGAAGGATAATGTGTTTGTGCTGTAAGAGAAATATCAATTTTACCTAGAAATACACTACAACACTTGATTTTCAAGGAACCCATGTAAACGGTGAAATATAATCTCAAATTACGACAATATAAAAAATTATTTTGGTAGTATAATTTCAAATTTGTACTCGATTTATCGTATGTGAATTTATATCTTCTTCAATGTTAAGTGTTTTCCTTGAAGATTTCACACGAAAAACTTTGGATGATAACGAATCTTTAGATGCTACAAGGTTAGATTGGAAAGACGGTGCTCTCCTTTTTGCTATGCAATATACTATTTTGAAATATACAGTAATGTAATTTTTCTTAAATATCTATTTGATTTTAAATCGTTGGGTAGTAACTATGACTCAGTCATGTGGTGCGTGCGTTCGATTCTCGGTGCTGCGGATATTTTAATACACTGCTTCTTTATTAAGTAATAAGTTTTCTCTAACTAGAATAAACAATTATGTTAGTTTCGAATAATGTATCAAGTAAAGTTAAGAATTTAATGTAAATAAGAATATGAGAAAAAGAAGAAACGTCACAGATGATAAAAAGAATTAGTATTTTTAGACTTAACTTCTGGAAAAAAAATTTGTATTGAAAATTTAAATTTCTGGTAATTGCAACCAACTGTAGTATAATAATTATAGTATTGCAACCATAGCATCAGACTTCGGAATTTAAAGTAACCTACTCTTTGTCTTATTAAGACACATAGGGTGCTCTAAATTTCACGTGTGGTTAGCTTTATAATATTTTACTATTAAGTCTATCCCGTGCAGAAATTTCGAAAGGGCTCTAGTGGGGCTCTGACTAGTTGTCCCGATATCTATTCAGGCTCTATTGGGAGGGAATAGTCGGAGCCTCATGTAGAACGTAACGCTAAGGCCACGGGGGCCCTACTAGATTTTCTGGTAAGGTTCTAGTTGGGTCAGCCCGCCTGCAATTCAATTAGGGAGAAGGGCGCATGCGGGACTCCTATAATGTACAATCCGAATATCATTTATAATTTCAAAAAGTGAAATTTCACTTAAACATTTTGGTTAATTTTAAAACCTACTACTGCTATACTCTAACGAAATGACAAAAAAGCTAGTTAAGAAATCAATATTAATTAATTTTGAGTATTTTAATTTTAAATACTAGTGTTCCTGTTTAGAGTGAATACATATATTTCATTCTTAAAAATTATATTACAAATAAAATTACTAACGCTACGGGGTATCGAACCTGTATATCTATACCTAAATATGTTGCCTAACAGTCGGCAGTCTTAACCACTGCGCTAAACCGACAAGTTTAAACTCGATGAAAAAGCCATTCTCATAACCTACAAATCACAAAAGTTAAAACACCAAATTTTAAACTCTCTTTCTCTAATTAAATATTTATTATTGTACGACATTTTTTAAATGTAAAATATACAACCTGTTAACATGTTATCAATAAAATCATTTAAATTAAATTGAATGGACTGAAATTTTTCTTTGTATAATATTTCTTTTCTTCCCATTGTATACTACTTTACAAATTTTTACAATGACAGAACATTAAATTTTTTATGAACATTTAAACCTAAATCTAGAATGTAACTTTTTCTAAACATAAGTGACATAAGTTCTTTAACTTTAACTGAAAACTATCTACCTGGCTCTGAAGAAAATATTCATTAGTGCCCCAAATCAAGTTTTCGAGAATAAAGAGTTTAAAGACTTATAAAAACATTATTTTTGCATAGTAAAACCTTCCAAGATTTCAATATTATATTTTAGGAGTTCTCTGATCGGGGCCCCATTAGACACAGATAGATTTTCCTTACCTATACGAAGCATGGCATTCTTCACTAGAATGTGACAGAGCACCTATCAGTTTTTTCCAGACTAGATATTCTGATCGGGGCCCCATCAGAACCCAACTACTTCAAATGGGGAAATTTCTGCACAGGATGTTATCTACAGTTGAGGCTAATACTATTTCAAATAATTTAATAATATTTTATTTGTATTAATAAAAGAAGAAACAATAGCATATGTTTTTAAAATTACGGTCTATTATGAACTTGAACGAGGGTGAAAGTAGCGTTTGGTGTTTTAAATGAATTATTTATTGACTCAAGAGTATTTTTTTTTCTCTGTGTAATAACTAGTTCAAAATTATCTGTATGAACATTGTCACTACGTATACGGATACATAGATGTTGAAAAATTCGAACCCTGTAATTGGTCTTTTGTTGGGTTTATAATATTTGAGAGGATTTCAAGGAGATTCATAAGATTTCACAGCGGACACTGATCATTTCAATACTTTAAAGATTTCAGAAGATTTTGTGGAATTTCAAAAGATTTCCAAACTGGTTGATTGTATATGTTTGGAATTCAAGGCAAGACTTCTTATTATAAAACAGCTGCTTTTGATTTATTTTTTCTAGTCTATTCTGCTCTACCACCAATTTCCTCTAATGCTATATTTAATAAATTTGTTAATAGCTTAATGTATTTTTAGAATATAGGCCGGCAACGAAAAATTGTCTATCACCTGCTATCACCTATCACATGCTATCACATGCTTGATTTTTGACATTTTTCTGACACTGCAGACATTGTTTTGATCAAAATGATAAATTATTTCAGCTTGCTAATTAAGAATCAGCGAAAGGAAAACGTTTCTCCGTTTCTAAATATGTTTTACAATTTTACTTTTAAGGTTTCATAGGAAACCCTAAAGTTTTGTATTTGCTCTATAAAGAGACCACTACGAAGCGTGGAAAAGTACTGAGAATAGTGGGAAAATTTGACTTTCTATTTAAATTTGTAATTTTAACTAAGAAATAAAGTTAGGTGAAAAGGATAATAGGTAAAGGATAGCTAAAATTGAAGCTTTTGGTATGTACACTGCGAAAAAATCGTAAATTATGAAAATTTATTTGATTCAAGAAATGATAGTATACTAAATACGATCTATAAAACATTTCTTTCATACAAACAATTGGTTTTATCTAAAGGAAACGTATGAAATTCTAGTTGCAAATTAATAATTATTCCAGGCAGTGAAATATTAACTGAGCGAAGAAAAATTATTATTAATTGATTCGAAGAACAAATATTCCATTGACCTACAAAAATAACACCGCTGTAAATTTAAATATTTAAAATACAAAAATCTAAATTAAGCATTTGTTCGGAACTTTAATCTAATAATAATAAAATAATAATAAATAAATAAATAATTATAAAATAATAAATAAAATAATAATAATAAAATACGCTCAGTTGGTTAGACACTCGGACTTGACCTCAGAGGTCCGGGGTTCGATCCCTGAGCCGGTACCTTTAGAAATTTTTCAATGTACCTTTACCGAGGTTCTGGTGGTTCAGAATCCACCTTAAGCTGTAGGTCCCCCCATTGTGTACTTGACTGAAACCCAGTCCGTCAATGATGGGGCCTTCGACATTTTGGGCAATATACCATAAGCCTGTGACAACATTTCAATACAGAAATGTCTTTTTATTAATAAAATAATAATAATAATAATAATATAATAATGGGGGCCACAGCATGCAAGACGGTGGCGATGTTGAGCTGCGAGATAGTGTGGCAGATCTCACTAATCAAACAGCTGGCCAGCAAGAACATCTGAGATAAACGGTAAACAGTGGAACATCAACTGTGCCTGCTGAGGATGCTTTGGCTAGAGCTAGCTATTTGCAGCCAACCACCTCGACAAAAATACCGTGGGAGAGCATCAATTGGGATACCACAATGAAAGAGGAATTGGTGCGTCTCTATTATGAAAGTGCGAAGTTTGAAACAAACAAGGAAAAAGGATACAATTCAAGAACAAAATTTGCTGTAAAGTATCCTAATACAAAAAGTCACACTAAGAGATTTTATCGCTGAGATGAAAGACATCAGGACTAATCTACATGTTGCAGAAGACCGAGCAATGGAGATTAAACAACAAGTTGATTTGGCGTGGAAAAACAAAGGCAATGAACATCAGTTAGAGAAAGCCGTGTCAAACGGTCAACCAGGAACAATTGATGTTCTTCCTCAACCTATTGATGATCCAACACCACCACATCCTCCAGAGGCGGATGACCTTATACAACCAGAGGCAGTAGCAGAGGTTCAGCAACCAAAAAAGCGACGAAAATGGACATACTATATGAACAGGGATGTTATGCGCCTCTATTTTTTGGCAGAAAAATGTGGGGAAAGTGTGAGGAGAGAACATCATAGACTCTTGTTACTTAAATACCCAGAGCTAGCCACAAAAATAAATGAGCAACATATGGCAGATCAAAAACGCTCAATATCTGTAAACGGACTGCTTTCGGCTGTTGAAATAGCTGCTGTCAAAATGGAAGTGGAACGGCAGCTTCCTATTGATGAACTCGCCTTGGAAGATGTGGATAACGAAGACTTGATTGATGCTGAAGACATAGGTGCTAGGGATAATGAACATCATGCACCGGATCCATTAAAACCACAACCGGATAAAACTAACGATGATGTGGATAGGGAAATCTCAGAAGAACTATAGCACCTGGAAATGAATTTTGGTCATGCTTTACTAGACTTCAGATATGTAGAACCAACACTAAGGCATTCTCTGCCCAAAATGAACATCACAAATGATCTGCGTGCACTAATAGCACATCTCGACAGCAAGGTTTTACCTACGTATTTGAACGTAGCACAAAATCCGTTAGAGGTGCAGACTCTTGTATACTTTGCAGCTGTTGCAACCGTTAGAACGTTGGGCCGAAAAACTAGGCCTGCAACTGCATTTTTTGTCCCAGCAAGGGATCGAGATCCACCATGGAAGATCAGGTTGGATATGGATGTCAGCAAAGTAAGGTGCAAATTGGGTCAATATAAAAAAGGAAATAGAACCAGAAAGCTGATGAACCATGTTACTAAAATCATCCACCCTCGGCATATCGAGCCATTAACACCAGCAATATTGGATGAAATTTTAGATTCTCAACGACAGAGACTCGATGTTCTTACTCCCAGACTGCGTCGGTACAAGAAAAGTAATGCAGGAAGGCAACAAAACCAAAACTTTCAGACAAATGAAAGAAGGTTCTATCGTGAACTGAAAGTAAAGCCAAATAACCACCAAGGCACCGAAGTCCTGCAATTGGAAGATATGACTAACCACTGGTCGGGTGTTTGGGAAATAATGAACAGATGCAATTTGGACACTGCGTGTTTCAAACTGGAGGAAGCAAGGTCAAGCAATATCCCTGAAATGCAACTGACAAACATCACAGCTTTGAATTTTTCCGCGGTCTTGAAAAGGGCAAGGAACTGGAAAGCTCCAGGTTCGGACATGGTGCACAACTTTGGTTAAAAGTACCTGACGAGTATGCATCTAGCGTTGGCAAGGTGTTTTCAGAAGATCGTTGAACACTCAGATCTGATGCCCGGATTTATGTTCCAGGGTACTACGTACATGTTACCAAAAAAACCAGACGCTAAAAATGCATCTGAATTTTGACCGATAGCCTGTCTTCCAACAATTTATAAATGTCTTACAACTATCATTGCAGACAAGGTATATTCTCTTTGCGATGAGAATGACATCCTTACAGAAGAACAAAAAGGCTGTTGTAAAAACTCACACGGCTGTAAAGATCTAGCCACTATAGACGCTGTTGCCGTGACTCAAGCTCGTAAGCATCAAAGGAACTTATACATGACACACATTGACTACAAGCAAGCGTTTCCTTCTGTGCCGCATGGCTATTTGTTTGAAGTTTTGAAACTTTACAAAATCTGCCCTCGCATGATCGACTTTCTAAGTCATGCGATGAGGCTCTGAGGTACAAAAATCAAGTATTTTGATCATGGACAATCAAGGATATCTAGATCAATACGCATTACGACGGGTAGATTTCAAAGAGACTGCTATAGTGCACTATGGTTCTCTTTAGCGTTGAACCGCTCGAGTTCAAAATTCATGATAATGAGGATGGTCATCAAGGGAGCAATCTCCTGTACATGGATGACCTGAAGCTGTCTGCTAGTTCAGTCCAAAAACTGCAGAAAGTGATCGATGTCACAAAGCAGTTTCCCAATGATATCCACATGGAGTTCGAACTACATAAATGCAGAACTGTGCATTTAATCAGATGGAAGTTAGAGAGCGAGTTTCAAAATGACATCGAGGCAATGGCTGCAGGCGAACCATATAAATATTTGGGTATTCTTGAATCTAAGGATATTCAGCATACGATAGTTATGACAGGCCTAACGACTGCATTCACTACGAAACTCAGATTGATTATGAAGAGTTTTCTCAACTCGGCAAACAAAATCAAAGCAATCAACACATATGCCATCCTTATCCTCACATACTCCTTCGGGCTCATCAAGTGGTCTAACACCGATCTTGAGAAGTTAACCAGAATCATCCACGTAGAAATGACAAAGCACCGAATGCACCACAAAAATGCAGCGATTGAAAGGGTAGTTGTACCATGATATATAGGGGGTAGGGGCATCCTAGATGTCAAAAAAACTGTGTGTCACAAGTTACGCAGTTGAAGGAGTATTTCAACAACAAATGAAATGTTGTCTACGTCATCGACATTGCTTGTCCACTTGACCCAAATTTGCAGTCAACCTATAGAACCAAGATCCACAAGTATAGCGAGTTAAGGCATGAAGTAAAGACAATATGGAGGAATAAAAAATCATTTATCTATACATCCCATTGTGATTTCGGCATCAGGAAATGTGCACGCAAGATGCACTGAACATCTTGAATATTTAGGAGTCAGTAAGGTACTGGTAGCAGCTCAGAAGGCGATTTTATTAAACACCTGTCACATTGTAAGAAATTTTCTGGTCCATCATGAAGCGAGCGACTAAAAACCTTTAGAGTGGCAGATGGTAGCTTTAAGAAAGCATCCAGAGGTGACAATTGTCACCCCCAACGCTAGCGGCCGTTCGTTTCTTGTATACCTACAACATCATCGAAGGAGGTTTCAAGCATCGTACTGAATTGACTTATAACATCCTAATCTCATGAATCACTTGACTTAGTCCGTGGCTATGAGGTATAAGCGGGTTCACCCGAGTAAAAGTTCTGAATAATCACGAGAACAATAATAACAATAATTAGCTTTATTTGAAAAGTAATACTTATTTTCCTTTTGATGGGGAATATAAAAATTCTTAAAATATTCCAAGTACAGTCAAGACCTCTGAAAGACCTAGCGGCCTTTGTCCTGAACTGCTGAAAGTTACCAATCAGAAAATTACTAGTGAAATATATATCAACCTGAATGACTCATTTCTATTTCATAAACTAAAAAAACGTTTCTTCTGACGGAAATAACTGAACATTTCAGTCAGAAAATTTTGATTGCACTGAATTAAATGTAAAATTGTAACAGAAATGCCAAAATAAAAAAAGTTTTAATACTTTTTGTTTTTATTATTTTAATGTTTATAGTCGCATTAACTGCCAGGGTCATTAGCGACTGTACGATAGAGCTAATCATAAACTTTAGGGTATCTTTGGATTAGTATACCAAGGTATAGAAGAGAAGCTTTCTGAAAAACACATTCATTTTCGCTTTTTGAATTGGGAATTGAACCCGCGCCAGCGTGGCTGCCGAGGCGACAGTGTTGGAAAATAAGACAAGCATGACAATTAAGGGGTTATATACTTTTTTTTCTTTAAGAAAATCGGAAAAAATTATTGCTTTATCTGAAATTAAAACTCCTTGAGAACATTTTCCCAAGTTTTCATCGAGATCTGAACAATAGAAGATGGAAAGTTGCAGCGCTTCAAATCGCGCCTCGCCACGGCCACGAGGCCATTCACTCGAAACTTTAAACTCGATAATCTTGAAATGTTATTTTTCCAAAAGTGCCTTTGCCGTGACTGCGATTGCCAGAAAACTATTTGATCGATCTTCTTCAATTTCTTGTATGTAGAAAAAACAATACATTTATTTGAATAATCGTTTAAGAACTAGAAATGTCCCAATACTAATGAAATGTTTTGGATTTTATGATTTCAATTGACCTGCTGGACTTCCATCGCGATCAAAAAATTATAACTTTAATGTAATAAAATCATTGCTACATATCTTTGAAAAAATCCAAACTTTCCTCAATTCTTCCGCACAAAAAGGTATATAACCCTTTAAAAATATTTTTGCACGCAAAGAAATCTAAATTAGTTGATGCAAGCCTCTAAAGAAATAATTTCTTTGACTTAATAATTTTCATATGTATTATGACATCTTCAGGATTACAACGAGGAAAGAATAGAGTAAGTAGTAGGATGGCGGTTCAATCGATTTTTGAAAGATTCACAGCAGAATAAAAAACTGGCGGTCCGAATTATCTCCCGTCTGCAAAGAAAGACTTACAAAATTTTAATATTCTGTACAGCAAGATGAGCGATGAGTAAATAATAGCTCAAACGTTTGGAATTTAATAAAGCACATCAAAAGGTCTGCCTTTCTGGTTATACCCTCTATAAGGTACGGAATGGAACGAGATTCATTATTTTTTAACAGCTTATCACAAGTAAATTGACGCAGTTATTCAAAGTTCTTTTAAGGTAGATCTAAAAATATCTCTCCATTGACAAAACAAATTTTGATGTTATCTTCGGGGAAATACACAGACACTTGTTTTCTTTTCAGCATTCTTCTACTTTCCATTAGTCTACTTTCCATTAGTCTTTATTTCCATCTTCTTCACCCCGCATTATTCTCCATTAAACTTCGCATACCTAATTGTTATTTTCCTTAACAGATCAAAGCGTTTTATACTTTTACATAAAATCAATCAAAATTGATCATATTTAGCATAAGAATTGTGCTGGTTACGATTTTAATCCCTTTAGTACTCTTATAAATAATCATCTTTTTTTTATACATTTATTAATTTTTACAACCCTTGCATGCCTTATCTGATAATAAAGTTTTTCAAATGCTTTTTAAACTTTGAAGAAGCACATTGTCCGTATGGGCCAAGTTACCAAACTATACTCGATTACTACAGTCTTTGAAGAGTTTGAAAGGCACCAATAGCCTAATTAACCTAAGTGACCACTATACTCTGTTCCCCGAAAGAAGACTCTACAGAACGACCAATTTTGGTTTTCTTCGCACAGCCTGAACACGCGCACGTGTATTTTTGAAAGTAACCATTTATACTTTTGTTAGCATATCATATTGAAAAAAAATTATTTCAGCGAATGTTTATGTCGGAAGAAATATTGAAATCTTATACCCTGTTTTTCTCAAGTCGCCTCAGCCGATAAAAAGAATTTTCTACGAGATAAGAGACTTTATACACTGAAAAAATTTAGTATTCGCAACAAATCATTTTGTTGAGCAGTTTTTGTTGTCAAAGCAAAATTTTGGTTGTAGAAACAAAATTATTTTGTTGGCCAAACAAAATATTTGGTTCTTAACACAAAATTATTTTGTTAAGCCTTATTTTGTTGTCCTGAGCAAATTTTTGTTGAGCCAACAAAACGATTCAGTTAGGCCAACGTAAGATGCAGCCATGCATGCGCACTCATTTAGTGATACAACGTGCACAAGTGTGTAAGTTAATTTCCATCATAGCGGATAATACCGGTGAAGTCGCGTATTCCGGTATCGTCAGACGTGCTGTTTAAACTTTAAACTAATATAAGTGAGTAAATAAACATTATGGATACTTGATACCTCGTAAATAACAAAGTTTAGTTGCCCATTTATCGTAGAGTATAGACAATTTTATCTTTCTTTTCGTAGAGTATGGCATTGATAAAGAAGGATTTGAGGGTCTCACGCCTGATAGTACTTTTGTTGAAAAACTCTTGGCAAATCAAGTGCTTAGAATACAAATAAAATTTCAACGTAAGCTACCAGATTACATCGTGTTGAGGGAAAAAGGTATCTCCAATTCAACATCGAATCAGGATAATAGTTCTTTTCAGAAAGTATCAAATAAATCACCAACTGAATTGTTTGAAGGTGGCGATGATAACGATTTCGTGTCGGAGGTACTTTTTTCATTCTTTATTGTTTTTTGGTACATGTTCCTAAAATTAATATTATTAAGATAAGGAGCTGAAGAAAAACTAAATTTTTAAATAAAATAAGTTTTTGACCTACAAAGCATTTAGCAACGCCGATAAAACTATGTTGTGTATACAGAAAAGCAATTTGTTTGAGATAAAAAAATAATTTGACTGACCATACAAAAGTATTTTTTTTGCTAACAAACAAATTTTGTTAAACCAACAAAATATTGTATTGAGGTGACAAAAGAATTTGTTACCTCAACAAAAAATTTGGTTATGCTAACAAAACAATTTTGTTTGGCCAACAAAAGGTCTCGACAAAAAAATTTTGTTGGCTCAAAAAAACAGTTTTGTTGCACGAAGAGCAACAAAATTATTTTGTTGAGACAAAACAATTTTTGTTGTTCCATCAAACAGTTTTCTCAGTGTACATCTGCGATCGACCAGTCCTAAATACTTGTTCCGGCATGAGCTTTCAAGTGTCATATGTATCTCAAAGAGTTGATGATTAGTGATTTTAACATACTGTTATAGTTCTACGAACTTGTGTCGAAAACAAAACCTCCCTGTAGACAACGACGGGATACTTAAGGAACGCCATGTAATGTAGGGGATATAGTCTTGCTTGATCCTCTGATTAGAGCACGTCACTCTGCCCAATTTTTTACTGAATAAATACATTTTATTCCAATTCACATTTACCTTTTTATGTAGAAATTACTTACATCGGATTAGTTTTCGGTTTAAGGTACCTACGCAATTGTGCATAAAAGTTTAGTCCTTCGAGCCACATCGGCGCAAACGATCCATAAAATCAATTCAATAACTACATAAGTTCAAATAAAAAATTTACAATACAATTTAATACAATTTATTACAATTAAATACAACAAATTCAAGAACATTTACCATAGAGTGAAGTGACACGGTAAGTTGATTTCAAAGTGCCAAAAATGAGATCTGTGGTGACTAACAGTCTCAATACAAATTCGAAAAAGTTTATGATATAAATTTTTATATCATTTTTTTCAAGCACACAATTTCAATACAATTCCATCATTCTATTGGCGGACATACCAGAGCAACTCAAAGATCGTCTTCTTCTGGGAGGCGAAATTCAATCAAATCAATTCTCCTGCTGTGGGATTACAAGTCACTAAAATCACAACTGGTGCCTTCTTCTGCTAGCCCAGACAACATCAACTTTACCGTGGACACAACAGCTTCACCAACTCCACCATGATAATTCAACACAGCATCGACACCGTTCATCTACGTCACCTGCGTAACAGTAGGTGCTTCTCTTTTTTATTGAATCACCTAAAGATTTAATCGCGATAGTAAAATTGCCTCTACCTTAGAATGGAAGACGAGGCAAAACTTAGAAAATTAACGTTAAAGCGCGAAACTACTAAGGGACAATTAAAAGAGTTCCAATCCTTTTTAAATAGCTATGATAAAGATACAGATTCATATCAATTGCCAATACGATTGCAAAGATTAAATTCATTATTCGAAAATTTTGGTTCGTTGTACGATGAAATAGATTTATTAAACGAATCATTAGCTAGCAGAAACGTAAGATATTCAATTTTGAATGATTTTTACAAAATGTAAGCATCGCTCAGAAACACGTAGCTGAAAGTTATTCTGGCCATACAGATCCGCTTAATTTAACGAGATTGCGAAACTCTGATGCGTCAAGTGTCGATACACGGCATACAAATGTAACTAAGCATAAAATTAAACTCCCACAAGCTTCTATTCCGACTTTTACGGGCCAGCTTGAACAATGGCTCTCATTTAAAAATTCTTTTATGCCAGTGATTCACAATCGGGACGATTTATCGGAAGTAGAAAAGTTAAACTACTTGCGAACAGCTTTACGTGACGAAGCGTTAAAGAAAATTCAAGTATTTCTAATTACTGAGGATAACTGTACTCGGGCTTGGGATGTGTTAGTTAAATCTTACGAAAATAAGCGTTTATTGATTTCTCATCACTTATCGCTCTTGTTACATTTACCTAATGAAGAAGAAGAAAGCTACTGTAGTATCGAATGATTAGCAGACGAAGCACAGCAAGACGTGCAGTCTCTGTCTAGTTTAAATGTTAATTTATCACCAGAGATCGTTGTTCACATTCTTGAAGAAAAGTTAAACAAAACTACGCGTATGAAATGGGAAGAAACTCTTTACCGCGAAGGCTTTCCTTCTTTAGACCAGTTAGTAGAATTTTTATATAAAACCGCCGTTTCCTTATCGACGTTTGAAAGTGACAAATATTACAGTTGGTAGTTTTAATCGCTTTAATATATTTATTAGAACTGAAGATGGTATAGTTATACGTTTTGCAGCTACTAAAGGCAATGTGATGGGACTGCCCTGACAATGTGAAGATTTTAAAAAATCATCGATGTAAAATACGAGGATAGTTCAATAAGTCCTTAGAATGAAGTATAAAAACAATTTTTTTTGGGTAAATTTTTTTTTATTTTTCAACATAATCTCCTTGGAGCTCTA
>NC_046665.1:34225043-34226748 GCF_010883055.1 Belonocnema kinseyi | reverse complement strand
AATGGTTCTTGTATAATTTAGATGTTATTTATTAAAATTTAGCACACTGAAAAAAATGGTTTGTAGTGCCAATTATTTAGTTTGTAAGATATGGTACTGCTATTTTGTTAGTTGGGACAACCAATTACTTTGCTTGGCTAATATTATTAACCAAATTTTTTAAATTTCTTCTTCTCTTTCTATCTCCACTTAGATTTTCTGGCTAACTCGACATTTACTTTTCTAGCTATTCATTTTCAATATTTATAGATATATTTGCTTATAAATCAAATTCTATGCCAGCAAACATGTTTATATAATAGTTATGTAACCATTACATAACAGGTTTCACATGTTACGTAACTGGCGAGTCACAGCTCTGTAACTCTGTGCCATAAGTCTTATAACTGATATGTAACCATGTTATAACTTGGTGACATAGATATGTTATGTCACATTTACGGAACGGTATTTTAATATTATGTATCGATTATATAACATTTATGTAGCAGATTTACTGGGGTTTCTATAGTGATGTAATAAATACGTGACGCAATTGCGTAGCGCATACGTTGTAGTGTTCTATAACAGCAATATAAGACTGTTACGTAAGTATTACGTACGCATGTTATATAAAAGGTATGGGTACAAGGGGGCTATATAAACAAAAATTTTAATTGTATTATAAGCGTTATAACTTAAAAATACCGATTATTCATAAGTTTATACGAAAGTGTTTATAAAAATTAACCGTGCGCTTATTTACTAGTTATTTCTTAGCAATACTTTTTCACAATTTATAGTGCTATCTTAACTGTAGTGTGCGTCGATAACATAATTTAGATCTCTTTATGTTACTCGTTAAACTGATATGATAATTCGAAATTGCAGCATCCAGGAACTGTACAGAATAGAGATTGGATCGGTAAAATCGACTGATCCGCAGGTCAGCAACGCTTGAGAATTGGTACTGGTGACAATCAATGATAGTAATATTTGGCTACCTATAATTGTAACGCTTACTGAACTGTCGTGTTCTCCATATGCGTACTTGGAAGATCAGTAGATTTAACTTGGTTTTCAGTAAAATATAAAGTTGTTTTTTCTGCGTGTAAACTAAAAATTAAGTTGTCCCCTCACTCTCATATTATTTCATCTGGAAAACATCGTGTGACAACAAACCACGTCACCTTTCAAAGATTTGCCTCTGTAGAAACTCTGTATTTCTCTTTAAAAACACTCTTTTTCGCGATAAAACGAAATTTATCTCCTTTTTAACGTATTTTCTGTTACTTCATACTTACTATGTAAAACGGTGAACAGCAATGCCGCTTTGACATTCGTTTTCGACCTTAAATCACTATCCGCCAAGACAGACTGACTTTACGTTCACCTCAATATCATAAATTAGGTTATCTAATGAATTTACGGCCATCTTGAAAGTACGTTCAATCCGA
The DNA here is from genome assembly GCF_010883055.1 of Belonocnema kinseyi. NCBI lineage: Eukaryota > Metazoa > Arthropoda > Insecta > Hymenoptera > Cynipidae > Belonocnema > Belonocnema kinseyi. The sequence continues at coordinate 34,225,312 of NC_046665.1, read as the reverse complement.
TTTTAAGGTTCGCTTTTTACTGTGATTGTATCAAATGCAGTACTGTCTTGACAAGCTTGTATACACAAATTTATACGTCAGTAAACACACGAATGACTGTCCGAACTGCACGCATTTTTTTGCATTTCAAAAGATTTTTATTGTTCATAAATTGTGATACATGGATGGTACGAGGGTAGTTCAATAAGTCCTTAAAATGAAGTATAAAAACAATTTTTTTTGGGTAAATTTTTTTTTTATTTTTCAACATAATCTCCTTGGAGCTCTAT
>NC_046665.1:34223131-34224943 GCF_010883055.1 Belonocnema kinseyi | reverse complement strand
TCTAGTCGGGAGTGGTGCTGACTGAAAACAGATGATTTGGAGCGATTCGCGCGCCATCTGTTGGTCATTCTAAGGACTTATTGAACTACCCTCGTACATTCTGGACTACCAAAGATATTTTGTAGTCCAGATAATTTAGACAAGTCTATAGGTCAGTCCAACCAACAGAGGAAAGACATGCTATTAGTCCAGTCATTTGAGACAAGGCTACAAGTCACTCCAACCAAGAAATGCAAGAAGAATCAACAACCAGGGAAACACAACTGTTAGGCAAGATTTTTCAACCTTGAAACAGCTAGAATTTTCAATCCTACGATCCAGAGAAATAATAGAGAAGAAAACTGCAGCCAATCCAGCCAAAATCCAGCGTAAATGACGAGCAAATGATACACTCCTAGAAGCAAGGAAACAAGAAACGACAATCTCACAGATTATTAAGAACTTATGACAGAGATATCTAAACTTAATTAACTCGGCCACATAGGTAATATGCTAATACTTGTAAGAATTATGTCCTAAGACTTCAAGCATTTATAATTGTTACTGATAATAAACACTAAAATTTCTATAAATTATCTTCAAATATGCCACTCTAATGTAAATGGTATCTGCGAAAATTTAACCGAGCTGAAAGAATTTATTTTTACTCACAAACTGAACATAGATCTACTCAATAAGACCAAAGGCAGTATTCAGTGTGATATTAAAGTATCTGGGTTGAAAGGTATTAGAAAACATTAAACTTGAATATAGCACTGTTAATCTGTCAGCATACAAAGAGAATCAAAGAAAAACAGATATTGAAGATTCAAACTCAATTCTTATAACTGGAAATAAAGTAATGTTGTATGGAGATCCCCATGCCAGAAATACAGCATGGGTTTGTCGTACAATTAATTATAATGGAAAATAAATTTTTATATACTGAATTAAAAATCTATACGCAATTCACTATATGGGTAACTATACAATTTATCCTTATAATGACAGTCATAAGTACTGTAGATATAGAAATAAGTAAAAAGAATAATTATGATGTAGTTTTTGATGCTATAGACGATTTAAATTCAGATCACCTACCTGCCCTTATTATCTTAGGTAGAATTTTCAATCTGGCAGCAGGAAAGCTTACATATTTGAACTATAAGAGAACCGACTAGAATACATTTAGAAGCGGTATTAATCAAATTTCAGTTGCCTGCAATAATCTCAAAATACAATGTGATGTATAAATTGCGGTAGAAAACTTGACCAGTGTTGTAAAAGATACTATATTTGAATCAATAAAAAAAAATGTCAAATAGTAAATTTAAGATAGAAACCAGCCGAGACAAATGCAGCGATGACCTATATTCTTTAAATAAAAATGGCTATTTCGAAATATGTACTTTTATCACAATTGTTTAAATATTTATTTGTATTTGTATAATTTACTGATGTGCACGTAAAAAGAATTATCTTTGAATCAGGGAAACACGTTTACTTGTCCGTATTCAGAACCACCATTTAATTTGTCTTTAAAAAATTTTCAAACAGCGCGCCAAATTGGGCTAGGGATGGGGGTTCTTCTTTTGCTATCAAGCCATATAGTCACCCTAGGAAATTTTTTCAAAATTTTATGGTGTACGAGGGTAGTTCAATAAGTCCTTAGAATGACCAACATATGGCGCGCGAATCGCTCCAAATCATCTGTTTTCAGTTAGCACCACTCCCTGCCTTAGCAACGGTTTATAACTGGGTAAATGAATTTAAGCGTGTTCGTACATCAATAAGTGACGAACCACGTTCAGGAAGGCCCGTAGAAGCAAGTAC
>NC_046665.1:34214205-34223031 GCF_010883055.1 Belonocnema kinseyi | reverse complement strand
TGCCGCATATACTGGAACTTTATATTCTCGACAATTGTTTCTGTTGCACACTCGAGCCCTGACATTGTTCTTCTTGACTTCGAGAAGGGAACCATGTTCGTTATCGAATTTTCGGCACCAGCTACCAAAAACATCATAGTCAAGGAGAATGAAAATAAAGAGAGGTATATAGACTTTATAAGGGAGTTCCAACGATTGTACCTGGAATATTCTGTTAAACTAATCGTCCTTATCATCGGCGCTCTTGGATGTGCCAAGCTTTCACTCGTTAATAGTCTGAAAAGCATCCCTGCGTGTCAACAATATGCTAAAACACTTGCGGGAAAAATGCAGAAGGCGGTAGTTCTTGGATCGCTCCGTGTTCTCAGGGTGCACGAAACATTTGCCGAATCGTCGTATTGATTCCGTTACAGACTGTAACCACCTATCTCATGGTCGTGAAACGTGGTTGTGGCTGAAATTTTACCGCGATTTCGCTGGGTGCGGCTGCGTGTGTTTATGTTTGAATATGTTTACAAGTAAATTTTGAACTGATTTTATACCTTATCAAGGTGGACCGCGTGCAGGTAACTTACGTCTTACGTTTTTCTTTGTTTCTTCGGTTTCTGTTTCTTTTTTTTAATTCTTATCATTTTTTAATATTTGAAGTTTTAGAACACTGAAGAAAAAAAAATTTTTGTAATTAATAAGTGTTCAATCAATTCAATCTCAAATTATGTGATATATTTAATTATAAAACTCAAATTTGGTATGAATAAATAATAAAATGTATACATGTTAATACAAATAATAATTTAATGGCTCTTTTAGTTTTCTCAAAAAACTGACCTCCAGTACAGAAAATGTGAAAAATTGAAAAAATCAACAGCGCCAGAATTTTGGGCTTTTTTTGGGCTCTTACAAAATGTGAAAATTAAAATTTTTAAAACAAACCCTATCTTCTAAAAACGACCCTTAAAATTAAATATGCATCTAAACTAAATGTAAGCATATCAGATCAATACCAATTTTTGGGCTGTCTTAGTTTTCTCAAAAAAACCGGACTTTATGGTGGAGGTGCTGACCGCTGGCAACTCCAGTACAGAAAATTAGAAAAATTGAAAAATAAACAGCGCCATAATTTTGGGCTTGTTTTGGGCTCTTCGAATGTTCAAAAATTAAATTTGAAAAAACAAGCCTTATCTTCTAAAAACTACCCTTAAAATTAAATATTTACCCAAACTAAATTTAAGTATATCGGAATTTCATGCTATTTTTTCCCTTCCCAAAACACTCACAAATTATTTCAAAGAATCAACCTGAATCTTTAAAAACATATATGGAAAGGAATACCTGAAGAAAATGATGTGGAATTAGTGCGAGAAAACATATACCGCAGGTCTGAACTATTTTTGTGCTAACAAAAAATAATTAATTATATTTTCTGAAAACACCTCATAACACTAACAACTACTCCTAACTGAAAATAAAGATATTAAACGAAACGAAAAAAATATATATATACATAAATCATAAGTCAATGATTTTTAGGGTTTAACAAAACACTGCCGAAAAAATTTCAAGTAAAAAATATCATACTATTCTTCTTTAAAAAACTATTAGCTATACATGCAGGCCCACAGTAATAATGAAAAAACTAAATAAAAAACACCGCTGATGCATGTAAACAAATCTTGCTCGGCTGCCTTCAAGCAAAAAATCCATAAACACTTTAATAAGGAATAAGTAAACGAGTAAAACACTTTCCCAACAAATTTTTTTATATCCTCATCTCCAAGGTAACATAAAACAACATTTTAAAACTACCTGTATCACATTTAACGAACCAAGTCTCACCCTCCGTCAGCTTAAATCACCAAAACAAACTCAAATTAAAAATAACCACCCCAAACAACTTCCAAATACTCTAATTAATAAATATATCTCCACAGTAATATTCCACATCAGCTATGAAATTCCCTTATGACATAGGAACCTAGTCTCACCAAAGATATTATAAACGTAGATGCGGTACGGGGCGTCAGAGTGGGGAATTATATATATGACATTACATTTTCTGCCCTATCGAGGTGCTGCCCTCACCGTACTACGAAGTCGAATTCTTGTTTTCTCATTCTTCGTAAAATATGACGGTAAAGCAGTAGAAAGATTGTTCAAGGTTAGAAAAATTTGATATGTATGCATATCACTGCATTTTTTCAGATCTGATGCCTGAGCCAGGTTTTCGGTAAAGTCTTTTTTTTTATTTGAAAAAAAAATCCTGAAAAATCATATTTTTAATTAAAAAAAAACTATTATAGAAAGAAATTTCGAGATCAACAAGTGCTGAAACATTTTTCTTTGACAAATATTTTTTTTAATTGAAATAATCAAATATTTATACCAAAGAAACAACTTTTTTAATGTTTGAAGTCTTTAAACATTATTGTTTAAAGTTAAAATTAAAATAATTAAAACAAAATATATTTCTGGATAAGATATTTTGGTTGAAAATGTATATAGTATTTTTTAAATCACAAAGTTCTTCCGAAAAATCGAAACGTTGATTAAAAAACACGTGTTTTTTATATTAATTTGCTGGTAAAATGTTTGTATAATTTTAATTTTAAATGGAAACAAATAATTTTTAACACTTTAAATATTAAACAAAAATATATTTGATACAAATATTTTATTATCGTATTTTGAATAAATAATTAATATTGATTAAGAAACAATTTTATTTGGGGCGTTTTATTATTTGGGAATTTTCAAATTCGTTAATAGTATAAACTGTTCAGGAATTTTATTACTTTTGCAATTTTATTACTCGGGACAGAGATTTTTACCGAGTCGGGAATTATCTTTTCGGGATATTTCAGCCGTCCCCATAGAATTAGAGAAAATGTGCTCTAATTATGATTTCGGCGCTCGATCTTCTTGATTTTTTCCTACAGTATCAATAAAAAAATGTGTATGGAAATTTTTGATATTAAAAAGTTAAAGATAATCTCAATTAAAAATTTAGAAATTCGCTGTACATCCAATCTTAGAAAATAAGTGATTAAAATTTGAAAAAATTGGGTAGGCTTTTTTGACATCTAAGTATGTAAAAAAGGTAAACTTCCGAAAATTTAAAAACTAATTTAAGAACTATTTATACTCTTTTAAGATGCCAATATAATTTATACAACACTAATGGTAAAATTTGCAAATTTTTAGGCCTTCAGTTTAATAACTTGAATTGTAACGTTAAATATGCTTCATTTTCAGAATTCAGCCTTATTGTTCGAATTTTCAGAATTTTCGTTATTAGTTATAGGTTAGGTAAAAAATAACATTCTGGGATTCGAAATTGTTACAACGCGAGAAAGTTTAAATTTAACATTTAAAAATGCGAAAATACACCATTTTCCATGTTCATTTGCAATCCAGCGAGTAAACCCAGCGCTGCAATCCAGCGTAATTGTAGCTCAAACATAAAAAAGTATAGACTAATTTCAAATTTATAGAGGTTCTATCATATATATTGAACTATTAAAACCTCAGACCTTTTTCAAGTTTTTTAAAACTCTTTTAAAAACTTTTTTAAACAATTTTGATTGTGATTTCTCAATAAAAGAACAAGTGTTATTTAGTCTCCAGAACAGCAATTTTTAAAATATTTAAAGCTTTAATAGTTGAGACATTTTAAATTTGTATTCTTCAGTATATTGAATAATTTCAAATTTAAGGCTATTAAAATATGTCATCAGAATTTTTGAATGGAAAGTGTTCGATAATTTAAGATTAAAACATTTCAAATTATTTAGTTACAAATTAAAATCGTACAACTTCAAGTTTTATTAATTTTTTGATCATTTGTCACCCCCACAAATTATTATTATTTTTTTGTGTCAAGAAAACAACGCTTGATTTTTGTAAAAATCAACAAATATATATTAAAGGTTCAATCAAGGTCATTTTTGTTCAAAAATCTTGTCCCTGAATAAATTGACTCTTATTGTTTCCGATTTTGTTCTGTCACTCAGGGATTGTGTTTTTCATAGAAAACATTGAAATGTGGTTTTCTCACGTTTATAAAATTATAATTGAAGTTCACGCGGGGTAATTTTCTATGAAAAATATTGACTTACAAAGAATATTGGTCAAACAATAGAATGGATTTCATCGCCCGAGATTCAAACGTAAATTGTACTATAGTCAAAACAACTGGAAACATTTAGACGAAAGCCAAATTCGGTAAAGAAAACAAACCTTTGTCGATCTATAAATACTAATTTTATTCCCCGAAAGATTTTTCAAAAATCTCTTCGAAACACTTTTATTGCAACAATTTAATTGAAGAAAAATATTTTTTATGAAAATAAAAATAGTACAAATTTTACATACAATTCTTAAAATGAAAAAACTGTTTCAAAGCACAATCCAATCCGACTATTTTTTCGAAAGTTATTTTCTGACTCAAGGAGCCTCAAAACGTCGAAATTTCATGAAATTCGCGAAAGTCATTTTTCGCATAAAACTCTTTTCATTATGGATAAGAATGTGATAGAATAATCACGGGGCCTTGAAAATTTAGCATTTTGCGCCTCTTGACTTTTTTCCATATCAAGCTTTTTTTGCTTCAAATGTCCATTTTCGTTTGGTATTTTGGATTTTGAAAATCCTTCAACTTTGGTAAGTTTGATTTTATCAAAAAAAGTTATCAAAATCAAAGTCGAATTCAATCCGACCAGTCTTTCGAAAGTTATCCGGTATACAGACAACAACGACGACGCCGGACAGACAAACAGACCCCGACGTAAAAATTTGTTTTTCTGACTCAAGGGGCCTCAAAACGTCGACATTTGATAAAATCCGAAAAAGTATTTTTTCATAAAAAAACTAATACCTTCTCATTTTGGATGCGAAAGTAAAAATTATCAACAAGATTTGTAGAAAATCTTTCAAAGAATAAAATGATTGTAACGTAAAAAAGTGTCCTCCAATTTCTTTTCACCCACACTATCTCTAAGCAATTTCATTTTAAATTCATTTGTTTTCGATGAAATCCAATATACATTTATTGATTGAAGATGTATATGACACCTAAATGCATTTTTTGTAGGAGCCCGCTAATATATTGATTTTCTACACATATTAACTTTCGATGGCGCCTATACGTACCTTGAGGGAGTTTCCAGATCAACTTATTTATGTAAAAAGTATGACTCCATTTTCGCTTACAAATAAGAAAGGGGGAAACTCATTTACATTATTACAAAATGTTGACTTATTATTGGCTGTATTTAATTATTTTAGTAATTTTTAAGTTTAAACTCAATTTTTATATTAAAAGTACTACTTATTAGTTGAAATTTCCTCAAGAACAAGTTTTTAGCTTACATTTCAACAGTTCGGATCAAATGATATATTTATTTACTTTAGAAATTGTAAAATATTACTATATTTTGCTATAATTTACTATAATAATTAATATTTTATTATATTTTTAGTATTTTTCGTAATTTTTAATGTTATTATTATGAATTACTTATTTTAATTAGGGCTTGGATCTTCCCGGCAAAAATACTGGAAAACTTGCCGTCTATGGAGTGACAAGTTTCATGTTACCAAAACTGTTTGCGAATCTTCATTGCTTTGGCGCATTTATCTTTGCATACACAATAGATTATGTTGTGATGAATTGTGGACCTGAAGAATTAGAGTGAAATTAGAATGCGAAAGGGCAGATAGAGGTTATGCATTAAAATCGCGTAATGGAATTTATTTTATTCTTGAAAAATAATAAGAACATGAAAAGAAATTAATAATTGGTTGTACTCTTATACGAAAAACAATCTGCCCGCTGTGTGGGCACATTCTTAAAGCTTACAAGTTACAGCGCGTCTAGGGTGCGCGACTTTTGGTTCTTGCGCTTCGCGCTTGATAATGTATTTACTTCACGCTGCATGCTCGGTCTTTGTACTTCCCCCACATTTGTGTACAAACTTTTTAAAAACAAAACTTTAATCTGGTGATTACGAATTATCTTTTTTTAAAGCTCTTTCGGTTTTAGCGAACACATTCTCATCGCGTATCTCGTGCTTTGCCCTTGATTTTTTCCAAAATCAACAATTTTTTACATTACGTTCATCATTATTATATTAAATGTATATTACGTTTATTTTTGTACCTCGTCCCGGGATTGCTTATTCAGTTATTGCAAATAAAGTACAAATTTTATTTATAATGAATGATGTAATATTTTTGTTCCTTATTTTGATCTAAATTTTATTCTCAGCTACCCTGAAAAATGTGTTATTTCAATCAATTTACAATATTACAATTTACTATTTGCATTGATTGAACCAGACATATTTTCACTGTCTTGTTTTTATAATTTAAGAAGTTTGCCCTCTATGAATGAACTACTTTTTTATTTAAAAGATTTTATTTTTTTATTTTTAATGCTTTCTTTAAAGATTAAAACTAAGCATAAAATAACAACAACGCGTTCCATAACAAATGATTAATAACGAATTTGGACCTCTTTTGTGGGTGAATAAATTTCGTTTGTTAATTTTTTTCGTAGTGTGTGTGTTTTATCCTAATAATTAAATTTTTTACTTCTTATGTTCTTTTTTACGAATAAAACATAAAATACTCATCCCAGTGGGCACAAAATTTAGTTACGTCTTTACGACATCTTTACGACAATTTTACGACATCCTATATTCTGGTCGTTACGGTGTCTTCACGATATCAGAAAGACATTGTCAGATCATACTACGTTTTTGCATCGTAAACAAACCCTAACGACATGAACATAGGATATCGTGTAGTTGTCATAAATATGTCATCTCGGTGCCTTAAAGACGTCACAAAATTTTGTGCCCACTGGGATCCTATTAAAACGTGATTAACAAATTTGTTTATTTTTTTGGATGCACCATTTGTTTAGGTAATATTTTTTGCAAGTTGCATAGTTAGACCATGAAACAGAATGTTTTATTTTTTTATTATTTTTGTTGCATCAAAACTTGAATTTTCGATTTTTCAACAAAATTCAAAAGGTTGTTTTGACAACCTTGACAGGGGGATGAGTTTAACACACTTCTAATACGTTCAGTTTATACTCCTTAGAAACAGTTTTTTCTTTTCTCTGCTGATATTTTTTTTAACAATCGCCCCCCGCATTGGGTCTTCGGCCGCGCCCCTGGGTACCCAGTCCGCCACTGGCGTGAACAGACAGCCACGAATAATCCAGTACTGGCGCTAGAATAATTCCAGTCTGCCAGGAATTATTTCCACACGGGGTCTAGCAGATATATTCACCCTCACAGTAACACTCCACAACTAATAGGAACCGCGCCTATCAAATTTCATGAATCGAGTCTCAGCTATCTTAAACTAAAACCGCCCTAAACTACGCTCATCACATTTAACAAACCAAGTCTCACCTTCAATCATTTAAGACGTTAAAAAATATTTCAAGTAAAAAATAAGCAATACATGTCAAATTATATATACGAGGTGTGTTCAAAAAGTAAGGTGACTTTTCAATTTTCGCGGGCTACGTACATTCAAGTTTTAAATTTTTTGTTTTGTTGTGATGGTAGACTATTCAAGATCATATGTCCACAGTTTTGAATATATAGCTCGTGTTGTTTTTCTGGCAGAGGCGTAAAAGGTTAGAAGGGTTTGGTGTGCTCGGCGATTTTCTTCTTTCGAAAAAAATGGAGCAAAGAGTTTGCATTAAATTTTGTGTGAAAAATGGAATCCAGTACTCTAAAACTCTTGAAATGTTGATAGTTGCATACGGTGAGTCTACTCTGAGTAAGAAAAAAGTGTATAAGTGGTACAAGCTGTTCCAAGAAGGCCGAGAGGATGTCGAAGACGAACCTCGCCCTGGACGTCCCAGCATGTCAACAACAGATTAAAACGTTCAAGCAGTGGAAGAAATGGTGTTGAAAAATCGCCGAATTACAATCAGAGAAGTTACTGAAGATGTTGGCACATCGGTTGGCTCATGCCATGCTATCTTTTCGGACGTTTTGGGCATGAGACGTGTGTCAGCGAAATTTTTTCCAAAACTGCTTAATTTTGATCAAAAGATCCAACCAAAAACAGCACCACAGTCATGCCTCAGCCTCCATATTCACCGGATTTGGCCCCCAGTGACTTTTTTTTCCAAAACTGAAGAGACCCATGAAAGGACATCGATTTTCAACGATTGAGGAGATAAAAACTGCATCGCTGAAAGAACTCAAGGCTATACCACAAAATGATTATCAGAAGTGCTTCGATGATTGTAAAAAGCGTTGGCACATGTGTATTATATCTGAGGGGCATTACTTGGAAGGGGCAACATAAATATTGAGGAATAAATGAATATTTTTTGAGAAAACCATAAAGTCACCCCTAGGAACTACTCTTATTACATTTAAAGAAGCAAATCTCACCTTTCATTAATCGAAACGGTGAAACATATATCTAATTAAGTACTATCATTACACACAGATTTTTAAGACTTTATTAGATATATCCACCCTCACAGTAATACTCCACCAACCCTAGAAACCAACCAAATAAACAGTAAATATATCTAATAACGGTGAGACTTGGTTTGTTAAATATGATAGGGGTAGTTTTGAAATGTTGTTTAATGTTACCTTGGAGATGAGGATATGAAAAAATGTTTTGGGAAATTGTTCGTTTTACTCTTTCACTTATTCTTAATTGAAGTGCTAATGGATTTTTCTTTAAAGGCAGCCGAGCAGGAATCGTTTAAATGCATCAGCGGTGTTTTTTTAATTATTTTTTTTATTATTACTGTGGGACTGCTAAGAGTTTTTTATATAA
>NC_046665.1:34196842-34214105 GCF_010883055.1 Belonocnema kinseyi | reverse complement strand
TTTGGCATAAGGACAACCGCAGGATTTCGCCGGGAGCGGGTGCTAATCTGAAAAATTGTGAAAAGTGAAAGCTTGGCACCTCCTAGAGCGCTGATGATAAGTAAGATTAGTTTAATAGAATATTCCGGGTACAATCGTTGCAACTCCTAATAAGGTCTCTAAACCTCTCTTTCTTGTCATTCTCCTTAGCTATGATGTTTTTGTCAGCTGGTGCCGAAAATTCGATAATGAGCATGATTCGCTTCTCGAAGTCAAGAAGAACCATGTCAGGCCTCGAGTGTGCAACAGAAACAATTGTCGAGAATATGAAGTTCCAGTATGTGCGGCACTTCCCATTCTCGACAATTGACTAGATTTCCCTAGAAGCATTTAGAGGAGCGATATTAAGGTTAATGCCGTAAGAGTGACAGAGATGGTAATAAAGCACTCTTAGTGCCGCATTGTGCCTTTGGATGTATTTCGTTCCTGCATGAGTTGGGCAACTAGGTAGTACGTGAACTAAATGCTCGGCGTGTGCATGGCACGCCCTGCAGCTATCATCGGGAATGTCTTGGCTCAAAATGTGGCGACGGTATGTTAAGGTGGAAATGACACCGTCTTGGCATGCAAAAATGAAACCCTCTGTACCAGACTTCAATCCGGGCGATTTAAGGAAAGCAAACGTTAGCTCACAAGACATTGACTGATCCTTCACATTTCTGTGGAAGATACCGTGCATCCTATTTACAAGGAGCTGTTCATGAAAGTTTTTCTCTTGTGCTTTCTTAATCTGGGCTTTCAGGAGTGAGTACTTGAGATAGATAAGATTTGATGCATTTTGCTCACCTCTAATACGTAAGTTAAGTCCGCGTGTTTCAGCAGCCTCCTACGCTGCTTGATAAAGAAACGCTTCTTTGCCCACTTCTTCGTGATTCCTGACCATTTTAAGAAGAGGGTCTCTTCCATTTGCAACTCTATGCGCTGTACCCGGAATAATCCTGTTGTGAAGACATTCAAGACTTAATATTCCCCGACCACCTTGAGGGCGTGAGATGTACAGTCGCGGAACAGAAGACTTAAGATGCATGCTTTTGTTCATGTGCATAACCTTTCTTGTCCCGATATCAAGAGATCTGAGCTCGTTCTTCCTCCATGGAACCACTCCAAATCAATAGACTACCGGGACCGCAAGCATGTTCGTTGCAGATACTTCGTTCCTCGCCGACAGTTCGGAAGACCTAATCTGCCAGATGAGACGTTTGTATCTGCTTCGGAGAGTATCCTTTATAGGTGTCACATCGTGAATGCGGCTCTGTGGGACTCCCAGGTATGCGTAAGTCTCTCCAGCGCAAAGGTGTCGTATTAAGTTTCTATCGACGAGCCCAGAGTCTTCAGGGATGCCATTAAGTTTTCCTCACTTCAAGTAAACCTCGGCGCATTTGTCTAACCTAAATTCCATTCTAATTTCCTTAGTATATCGTTCGACAAGCCCTAGAGCTATATGTAGTTGCTCTTTGTTTTTAGCATAGATCTTAAGATAGTCCATGTAAAATACATGAGTGACCTTGTACTTTCGATATGCATGTTTGCCGCAAAAGTACCCGTCGAAATGGCGAAGTGCTAGAGATAGTGGCAATAATGTAAGGTAAAAGAGGAGTGGGCTCATGGCGTCGCCAAAAAAAACAACAGCCTAAAAATTAGTATTGGTGCTTAAGAGCAGCCCAAAAAAGCCCAAAATTCTGATATGTTTACATTTATTTTAGGTGCATATTTAATTTTAAGGGTAATTTTTAGAAGATAGGGGTTGTTTTCAAATTTAACTTTTGAATTTTCGAAGAGCCCAAAAGAAGCCCAAAATTATGGCGCTGTTTATTTTTTCAATTTTTCTGTACAGGAGGTGCTAGCGGTCAGCACCTCTACCTAAAAGTCCGACTTTTTGAGAAAAATAAGAGAGCCCAAAAATCGGTATTGGTGTCCAAGAAGAGCCCAAAAAAAATGCAAAATTCTGATATGCTTACATTCAGATTAGGTGCATATCTAATTTTAAGCGTAGTTTTTAGAAAATAGGGGTTGTTTTTTTGTTGTTTAATTTTTCATTCCTTAAGAGCCCAAAAAAAGCCCAAAATCTAGCGCTGCTGATTTTTTCAATTTTTCAAATTTTCTGTACTGGAGGTGCTAGCGGCCAGCACCTGCACCCAAAAGTCGGTTTTTTTTAAACTTAAAGAGCCCAAACATCGGCATCGGTGCATCGAATATACAATCAAAGTCCATCTTGTCCCTCGCGGAATGTCCTAGACTGAAAAGTCTGATCTGACCCAGGACTGACGCTGTTCAGCAAGCCAAGAATAAAAAAAAGTACTAAGTTAGATCAGCCAATTATTTTGCCCTGGTTCAGACCTGGCATTGCTCAGCGAGCTAAGAATAAAAGTCTTAAATTTGATCTGCAATTTTTTTTTTACGTATTTCGAAAAAGTTACAGGGCGTATATAATAAACATTTTCAACTAAAGATGGTTAAAGTGAGAAATAATTTTTTCTAAATCATTAAAATAAAAAATAGTTTCTTCCGAAGCAATTGGGATTTATTGAAGTACCAATTACGTGCTGACTCTGACATCTCTGATACACTGCTAGTTTTTGTGGATCAAGTATCAGAAACTGTCAGCCAGCCAATAATTCGCGGCTGACCAGCCCATACATAGCGGCTGACCAGACGGTCTGGCCTGGGGCTAACCAGAAAAAAAGATTACACATTTGGACAAGCCCAGGCCAAACAGTCTGATCAGCGCCAAAACTGGAAACCAGATGGTCTGATCTGGTTCAGGCCAGCTCCTTAACATTTTTCCATACGGGTCGTGATGACAACTTATCTAGTGAGGAAGGCGTAATTTGACGTAATTAGTGGCCTCATCATCTAATTCCAACGTGGATCAAATTCTTTTCGGCATTGAATCATTAGAAAGAAGTTAAAAACATGAATAAAAAAGATAATGGCTAAATTTGTCATTTTGTCGTGCATCATTTGAACTCTGAACGCATTTTTCGTGGAATTCAATAAATATCGCAACTTAAAATATCCACGTTTATTTTGCTCCTTTCACATATTGTAATGTAAAATGGTAAAATTGACTAAATTCGAGGAAAAATTTGTTCAGATTTTAAATCATGCACGATCAAATAGTGAATTTAGCCATGCACTTTTTTACATGAATAAACTTTTTTCTCTAAGTGTAGTTTTATAAAATTTCGATCTTTAAGTTCGTAAAAGTACTTCCCTTATTGGAAAAATTCAAACTATTTCTTCTATCCCCAAAACTTTGTTTCCCAATAAAATTGTAAATCTTAAATTCTTCAGGAATATAATACAAAACATAATATTATTATACCTTCGCAATTTCGTCTTTCAAGTTACTAATATCATAGTATAGGTAATCATCATTATGAACAATGTATAATAATAATAATAATAATAATAATAATGATAATAATAATAATCACATTAATCACTGTTAATATAAAAGGCATAACGTTTCGACAACGATATGGCACTCATTGATGACAACACCACTGATGGTTACAAGGGACAAAACATTATTTTCCTCGTATTCTTGTACTATGCTCTATACTTTTTAGAAATTTTGCTAAATAAAGTTAAATTTTTTTACCATTCTCAGTTTGATGAAAAACACATATTTGAAAAATATGTTCTTCTATCCGCTAGGTCAAAGTTTCTCAGGGAGCCTGGAGTTATACGCCTACCTACCTATCTAAAACTGCCATGCTGCGAGGCAATTTTTACATGTAATACTTTAAAGATATTGCACTTAATCGAGAGGGAGCAATCATTAAATTGCGTGTTACCTAAAGCTCCGTACATTTGAAATGTTTCTTCTTCTTTTGAATAATTTTCAATGCATTTTTTCAAAATTCTACGCTAAATGAATACGACTTTGTTCAACACGAAGTTTAGTTAACTTTAATAGAGACAACAAGGACAAAATCGTAGACTGCATACAAAAATACTCCATAATTAATATTACTCAAGGCTTTGAGTTCGGTAATTTTTACAAGCCATACGTTTTATTATGCCAGCAATAAAAATTATTACCATTTATTTACGATTCACTACTATTTACATTTAAAAATGCTATATTATAAGAACATTAAATACTTTTCCCAAGCAGTAAAGGATTTATACGCAATGTTCACTCATTCTTTACACAATTTCAAATTCTCTGTTTTCTCTCGTGGCAGCCGATCTGTAGTAAAATTGTGGCAACTACCCTAATGGAAATGGGGACAAGTGGGACGAGTTCTACATATACATATCTCTTGCGCTATTATAGGCGTGGTGTCATTAGCCACTTTGTAAACAAATGGATACTTTAAACTTTATTAGAGACGTCGATCTGAAAGCTTCGGTTTTGTTTTTCTCGCATAAAATCCTATCGGAATACTTTTTTCCCTAAGAATGAAGTCGACAATAAATATAATACACACATTATATACTATACCGTAATTTCAGAGCAATGAGCCGAATTTTTTCGGATACGTCTAGATACTTCCATTGGGGCCAATACCTTTTTAGGAGTTAATATGCTTTAAGATTCTTACAATACTAACTATTTCGATAAAGCAATGGTCATTTTATTCGAAATTATTCACAATGACGTTATTTGAGTCATCATCGATTGGATTGAAACTTCTACTGAATAATACTTCTATAGAAGGATTATTGAGTAGAAGAAGTATTTTTTCAGTATACTGCAAAAATACTTCTACTCATATTCATTAACAAAAATTCTTAAATGTTGCATAACATTTGCAGTAAACAGATTTGTTATATAAAATTAAATATGTCCGCACAAAAATTAGATTTGAGATACCAGTAATAGTAGAGATATTATCATTAGCATCATCGCGAATATATAATTATAGCTTCCACATGAAGCCGCGTGTTAAACAAAAATCCGCAGTTGGACAATGGATCGAAAAACATGTACACAATAGCCTCTGCTTGTATTTTAATTTGAACTTTCGAACGGCGTTCGAGATAAATATAGACCTTTCCTTCGTTACGCTGGCAAATGCAGCGAAAATTTAAAAAGGTTTGGAAAATGAAACCAACTGTCTTTCATTTTTCGTTTTCTCTTCTTCTTTCTTTATCCATAATTCTATATTTTATATTTCACGAGCGTAGAATCACGTGTAAATAAATATCTACACTGAAAGAAATTTTATAATAATACTTGATATTTCAATATTCATAATTGATATAGTCGATTACGATTTAGAGACATCGTGTGAATATAAAAATGATAGTTATCGTAATTACGAAACTATACAATTAGAATATGAAAATTTAATATCTTTAGAACAAGAATTAGTATATTCAATAACAAAGATTGATATTTTATGTATTAAAACGCAGAATAAGAAAAATTGATAATGACATATTCAAATAATATGAAAGCAATTATAGGAATTAATAGATTGAGGTACAAAAGTAAATATAAATATTCTACAAATTAATATAGTCAAAGAGAAAGTGAAAATTAATAAGAGATATTTTTATTTTCTGTGATAGACGCTAAAAGAAATTGTAATCTTCAGTTGAGGAAATAGCAAATCACTATATCAAAAAATTCGAATAGATCTGATAATTTTCCGAGGTTAGTCGAATCAGCCAATTGTACCTCATGGCCGAGCGCGCACGACGTGAATCGGAGAATTTCGTATTTCCCGCTAAACTGGCCAAGATCCATGTATGGACACGTGTTTTCTAGTGTTTTGTTTTTAAGGCAAGAGTTGTAATAATTGACTAAAGTATACATTTTTTGCGATATTCAACTTACAAATTATAAAAATTATTACCCAAGTGCGAAGTCACATACGGCCCAACATTGGGCCGTAGTCGACAAAAATATTGCCGAAGCTCGGCTGCCATTATCGCGCCAATGACGGAATGATAACTATGGCCTGTACTTGGCAGCTAAGGCTTGGCTGCCATTGTCGGCCCAACACTGGGTACCAATATTTGACCAAACCTGGCTGCCATCGTCGTGCCATTGCCGGATTGATAACTATGGCCTTAACTTGGCAGCCAGGGCTTGGCTGCCATTGTCGGCCCAATACTGGCTACGGTTTAAGGATATGACAAAAAAGATATTTAAAAAATAAATATTGATTGATTGCGAGTACTTTAAATATAAATATTAATGGTCCTGTTTAGACTGAATACATATATTACATTTTGAACATTATATTACAAATAAAATTCCTAATGCTACGAGGTATCGAACCTACGTCTATATACCTAAATCTATCGCCTAGCAGCCGGGCGTGCTAACCACTCCGCTAAACTGACAAGTTGAAACTCTGTGAAAAAGCCATTCTCATAAGCTGCAGTTCAGAAAAGTTAAAGAACCAAATTTTAAGCTCTCTTTTTCTAATTATTTATTATTATGTGACGTTGTGTAAATGTAAAATCCACGAAATGTTAACAGGAATATCCATACACTAATTTTTAAATAAATAATTTAAATCAATTGCAATTTTTCTTCGCGAAATATTTCATTTTTATCCGTTGTAGCCTGCTTGAAAACTTTTTGCAATGACAGGAAATGTAATTTTTATAAAGATTAACAATTTTTAATGACAGAACTTAACAAATTTCATCGTGAACTTTGACAATTTTTCAATAATTTTTTTATCTTTTGTGTAAGATTTGTTTATTAGCTGCTAAAACTAAGACTTGGTGAAACAAAGTGCCGATTCTGGGTCAAGGATCGGTGGAGAATCGGCAAATATAAATAGCCAATATAGGCTGCCAGCACTGGCTCAACATTGGGCCGATTTAAATAAAATATGGTTTGCCGTGGTAAAAGTGATACTTGGCCCAGTAATGTGCCATCACTGGGCCAGACTTTGGCTGATCCTCGTGAAACATGGTTTCCCGTACTAAAAGTGAGACTTGGCGCAATAAAGTGCCGATACTGGGTCAAGCATCGGTGGAGGATCGGCAAATATAAATAGCCAATATAGGCTGCCAGCACTGGCTCAACACCTGGCCGATTAAAATGCCGATATTGGCCCAATAACTTTAGCCGACCTTTGGCTGCCAAAATTGGACCACCACTGGGCCGTGTATTCAGCTCAGGCAATTCGCACTTGGGTAGTTGAAAATTTCAAGGATTTTACCACTCAGGCTTTCAGCATCGGGTTACAAAGCATTGCTAAAGATTCTAGAAGGTTTCAATATATTTTGAAGATTTTAAAATATTTAAAATGATTATTGAACGTTTCACAAAGATTTGATGGATTTGAACGATTTAAAAAAGGCGAGAACATCACTATTTTAAAAATATTTTACAACAACTTTACAAGGCTTTTAAATATTTCATTAGATATAAAGGATTTCAAACATTTTAAAAACGGTACAGTACACTAAGATTTCAAAGAATTTGATGATTTCAACGAATAAAAAAAATCTCAAATATTCCAACAGATTTCACAAAAATTTCTTAAAGACTTCAAACATTTCATGAAGATTGCAAGGATTTCGAAGATTTGAAAATGGCTGTTACGCCAGATTTCAAAAATTTCACAAAGTTTTCGAACATTACCAAACATTTCAAAGCTTTCAAAAGATTTCAAATATTTCATAAATATTTCAAAGACTTTAAACTATCAAATCAGGTTTTAACAAATTTGAGAAGATTTTGAAGGTTTCAATTATTTTAAACTAACAAAAAACATTTCACAAACAAATTTTAAACTAAGCAGACACATATACTTCATAACATTTTCACAAAGATTTCAGGTATTTTAACGACTTTAAGGATTTAAAACATTTTACAAAAATTGAGAATGATTCCAAAAGAATCCACAGAAATTTCAAGATTTCATAAAGATTTTAAGTAGATCAAGAGATTTCAACGCATTCAAAAAGATTTCAAAATGGTTCAAAGATTTCAAGGATTTTGAATACGACTTGTGTTCGCAAAAAAATTTGGGATTATTTCATTTATAGCTCTTTTTCTTTACAAATGGTTGGCCTTGTAATTGTATAATAATATACTTCATTCATACAAAATTTCTATTAAGTTTGGGGCACCTACAATTTTTGACCCAGCACTGTTGATTGTATTTCCAAGCCGAATCTGAGGCGGGAACGAAGTGAATTAAAAAAATGAAAACCCTATAGATATTTTTGAATTGAATTCAATCTCAATTTTGACCTTATTAAAACAGAATATTTTCCTGTTTTTACTTTTAAATTTGAATGTCTCTAAGTCGAGTTATTTAGCACCATGCCGTTTCTCACAATTCTAGAAATTCTCATCGCTTAGTATATAAGGAATCTTCAAACCCCTTCTCTCAGCGTGATTCGCGTGCGATGCGTGTGTTATATTTATATGTTTGCGTACTATGTACATAAGTAAAGGTTAAGCTAGTTACATCAGGAAATGTGTATTCTACATTGTGATGTACTATAAATTGTGCAATGTGAGCTGACGGAGTTTCACGACTAGTTACGAACTTGCCGTTTTCGCATTTTCGACCGTCATATTTTTTTCGATTGACTCATAATTTTTAGTATAGTCTTTAGCAAATTTCAGAATCCTCGCTTTCAAAATGTGAAAAAATTATTCCAATCTTTCTAATATTTGATATTATTGTCCTGCTTGAATTTAATATAGTGAATTTTAAATATCACATTTTCTTTTACAAGTTTTGTAGAACTTATATTAATTTTCCAAGGTAAATTTTTCATAGATCATTAATAAATACTATACTACTTTTTAATACACATACCGGATTTCCCTAAATCATAAAAGATTATCCCTCTACTTGCCAAAGTGACATATATGTAAGGTTTGGCAGCCTTGACGTTTTTGAAGTATAACTTTCAGACGAATGACATTTTTTTATTGCACCGATTTACATCTTAGTCAGGAGGGTTGACGGTATAACTTTGTATGAGCACAGACGTGATTCTCCTGATTCCTTACCATTTAGGTGACCGTCAAGTGCAGTGTTGTTTGGAGAAACCAATATGTTTCGCGTTACATATATGGTGCACTGGGTGGTTCGGTTGTCAAATCAATTATATGTAGAAGTTAATTATTCTTGTTCAAAATTCTATTGTTTTCACTTCGAATACATGAATTTTGGGGTTTTAGATTGTATTCTGATAAATTTGGGTTTTGACGACCGTTAGTAAAAGCGTTGAAATATATATTGCTGTGGAGAATAGAACTATAAAACACCTATTTGTATCTCGACTACCAATATTTTTAGTATTTTATAAGAAATAATTATATTATGTAAAAATTATTATCATTAATTAAATGTATAATATTCACTCTCTTTTCTCGCAGTAATCTGACACTTCAGGATGCGCTTGAACTCTTCGAAGATGAAGATATCGATGAAATATATATGGTTCCTCCCAATTCCAACGTGGGTTCTGATGAAGATTCTAGCAATGAGGATGCTGGAGGGACAGTTGACAATCATTCGGGCCGTCAACTTTTGTCTGAAGCGGAAGTCGTTTTTCGAAATTTACCAAGTTGCAGCGAAAGCTTTGTCAAACTGCATTAAAAAAACTCAAATCTGGACAATTATCACAGAAGTGTGGGCCTGCAAGAAGGGGCAAACGCAAAAGGATGGCATCCTGTGAACCTGCATCTAAAAAACCGAAGTCAGGTAATAAATCACATAAAAATGAGTCTTTGAGGGCAACAAAAATCAAGAGGGTGGTGCCCGTTGCGGATGAAGATAGTTCAAGCGATGGAGCGAATTCGCCATCTAGCTCTGAGAAAAAGATTAACCCGCCTGAAACCACTGCGTAAAAAAAGCGGGCACGAGGTCATAAATCAATTACTCCTGCTGACATCTGGGACAAAAGAGATATATTGAATTGCAATCCGGTTTTTCTTGACTTGAATGTAACACATCTGACAGGGAAGGCATACGTGGAAAATCTGGAGTTTATTTTCGATGATGAGTTTTATATACTTTTGACAAATGAATCGAACCAATACGCCATGTTTAAAAACTGTCCGAGCCCTGAAATATCTAAGGATGAGATGCGTATATTTATCGCTATCCTTCTGATGTCTGGTTACAACAGAGTTCCAGGCAAATGCACATATTGGGAGGATTGTGAAGATGTCCATAATCCTATGGTTTCACGTGCTATGCGCAGAAATAGGTTCTAAGACATTTCTAAATTCCTTCACTGTGCTCCTAATAACGATATAAATGAGAACGATAAAATGTATAAACTAAGGCCTTTGATCTCGTTCCTGCAGAGAAAGTTTCCCGACTTGATGATTTCAAAAAATATTACGATTATGACGAGAGTATGATACCCTATTACGGGCCACATGGCTGTAAACAATTTATCCGGGGTAAGCCCATTAGGTTTGGTTAGAAGGCGTGGTGTCTAAACACAAGCCAAGGGTATCTAGTCGACTTTGACATTTATCAAGGAAAAAGTCCTGAAGAAAAAGAAGATTACGATAAGAGATTTGGGAAGTGTGCGGCTCCACTCGTTCACATGTTGGACCGTTTGCCGGAAAATCTAAAGCCACTTCCTTTGATGTTTTATTTTGATAATCTCTTTACTGGCTTAAATCTTTTGAAGGAACTGAAATCTCGTGGGTACGGAGGTACAGGGACCATGAGAGAAAATCGTGTACCCAAGGATTGTTCTCTCAAGCCTGTGATCAATATGAAGAAAGAAGCAAGAGGATCGTTTGGCAATTCTGTTGTAACAGTAGGTTCCACTGTGCATGGTATCGAACCTGTTACAAATGCAACTCGGTACTCACAGAAAAATAAAAAAAGAATTCAAGTTCCACGGCCTAATTTCTTCACTGGATTCAACAAGAATATGGGAGGTATGGATAGGATGGATCAGAATGTGTCCCTTTACCGAATTTCATTCCGAAATAAGAAGTGGTGGTGGCCAATTTTTATCTGGTTGCTAGATGTTAGTGTCTGTAATGCTTGGATGTTAGCGAGGAGCACTGGTGACAATGTCAGTTAACTCACCTTCAGGAAAACCATTGTGCAAACTTACTTGAAGCGCTATGGAGTCGTTCCAAAGATACCGCGGGTGAGACCAATAAACGTCTTGAGTAGAGTGGATCTGGAGATAAGATATGACAACACGGATCACTATGTAGCATGGATTCCGAATCAGAAGCGTGGACGATGTGCATACGAATATTGTTCTTCCAGTACCCGCACGGAATGTGTAAAATGCGATATTGGATTGTGCGTTGGTTGTTTTCTTGATTTCCACGTTTACCGTGAACACTGAGATGTAATTCTTAGACTCTTGTGCTATACTGCCTTCAGCAGTTTTACTTTATGACTTATACTTTAACAATCGATAATTGCAAATAAGAATAATTTACAAAAAGTGACGTTACTTATGTATCATTAGGTAAAAATTTATCATATAGCTAACCAAAGAATTCAAGCGTTATACTAATAAGTTTTCTCTAATAAAAACCAAAGAATTTTAAGCAGATATTTGTATATCGTTTTTACTCCTTATGAAAACGTGAGAGAGTATCTTATTGTAAAAAAATGCTTTCACGCATTAAAACTATACTTTGATAAGAAATAATATATATAGTACAGAATAATTATGATTAAAAATCGATACTGGACAAAGGTACTCATTTGACTACTGAACCGCCCAGTGTTACATATATGTCACGGCCCATTACTCAGAAATGGTGGCAGGCAATGAGCTACGATTTTAGTTTTGGTATACACTATACCTAAGGAATAACATGCTTTAAAATTTTTTAAATCAGAAAAAAATTTTAAGGGCAGTAGAGGGTTATACTGAATTGTAATATCGGTTTTAACGATAAGTGTATACGCAATACGCCCTATTACTCGTTGTGCGCCATATTATACATTAATAGATGTTATAATACCATTATTACGCATTATTACGCCATTATTGAGCGGAAATTACGGTGCTATTAAATAGTATCGCTGCAATAGAATATTCCAAAACAGTGGAAAAAGTTGAACAATATATGAGAAAGAAATCAGTTGACGTAAGAGTTAAAAAACCACAAATAAACTCCAATCACTAGTCCTTCCCCACTGCGCCTTGCCACGCCTCGCACCCATTTCGCTCTTTAATCGCTATGCCTCGCATTACCAGCCTCTGTCTCCGCGACTAACATCTAATACTTAACTACTGTTTACAATATTTATATTTTTCTTACGTCTACTTCATCTCCTATTTACAATCTTTCCTTCTCAACTCCTCTTCTTCCTTCTCTTTTTCTCCATCTTGTCCAACACCCCCTTTACCCATGCTACTGCCCTTTTGTCCCCCCTTTCATGCAACAATATCCCCATGCTTATCTCACTCCTTTCCACCTCTTCACACTCCTCCAACCAGTGCTCAACTTTTGCATCCCCTTTCCCGCACAGTTCAAAAATTCTCTTCTTTCTAGAAAGCCAGAACCTATTATAACCTTCCATGCAACCGCATCTCATTCTCGCTATAAGTCCCTAACTACCTTGCTCTCCTTTCTCACACAGATATTGTGCTCTCTCCTTTGGCATAATACACACATATTTCCCGTTAAACCTTAACTCTTGTATCCTATCCTCTCCTCTCCTTCTGCATCTCTTTCTCCGTGCCATTCTTTTGAACCAAGTCATACACCTTCCTTCCTTCCTCGTGCTACTGCTAACTTCATCTATCTACAATCCATTCGTTCCGCTAGCTTACTTTCCATATCCGCGATCAAAATTGGAAAAAGCGTTGGGCTAAATGGCCTCCTCTAACCCTATCTTTTGTCTCCTCATATACCTCCCTTATCCTCTCGATCAGGCCCCTCTTCACTCCCCTCTCTTACATTGCTTCCCACAACCTCTCTCTATCTACCGAAGGGAACGCGCTCTTTAGATCGACAAAAAACGCGTACACTTTGACACCCTTTTTGGTTAGGTCTCTATCCACCACGTGTGGCAAGACGTAAATATTGTCAATAGTACTCCTTCTCTCTCTAAAGCTCACCTGTTTCTCCGGCAATATTCCTTTCCCCTTAACATCCTTTCGCAGCCTATCTTCTAACACCATCGCGTATATTTTGCACGCAGCATTCATGAGCGTAATTCCTCTATAATTTCCCTGACTTTCCCTATCCCCTTTCTTATACAGTGGTACGATCAACCCCTACCTCCACCCTCTTAGGAATCCCTCCCCCCTCCATACTTTTTACATTATCCCCTTCAGCCTCTGCCTTAACTCTTGTGTGCCAAACAGCCACGCTTCGTTCTCTACCCCGTCCATCCCTGCTGTCTTAAATTTTTTCAATTTCCCTATCTGCTTCTCTATCTCCTCGTCGTTCAGCTCTTCTCCATCTACCTGCCTCGCTCTTCTAATCCCCTCATCTCTCTTTCGTGTATACGCCCCTGAAATAAATCTTTAAAAAATTGCCTTCATTTATCGCTCCCTATCTTCTCACTTATCTCCACCCTACGTTTCCTAAACATATTAATTATCTACCACACGTCCCCTTCTGTCTTAACACTTCTCAACTCCTCTTCCAGCTCTTTTTCTTTTTTCTGCTCTTTCTTCTTACACATCGCCATAAACTCGTTCCTCATTTCTACGTACTCCTCCCTTTTCGCAGTTCCTTCCTTCCACATCCTGTACTTCTTTTTCACCTTTCTCTTCATCATTTTACGTTCCCTATCCCACCACGGCTTCCCCATTCGTTTCTTCTTTTTCCTAAATACTTTCTTTTGCACAAAACTTTTCACGTTCTCTTGTAGATGTTTCCATATCTCGTCCATCGACTCCCCCTCAAAGCTTACGTTGCCCAACTATCGCCTCTCTCGTCCATGACACCCTCTCCCCTAACGACCTTTCTTCCCCACCCTGCCTTTCGCCAGCCCCCCTTCTGTATCCACAAACTTAATGGCTGATGGTCTTATTCCACCCTCCCTTTCACTGCGAATTTCTCTATCTCCTCCCACCCTTGCATATTCATAATCACATAATCTATCACCGATACACCCCTCTTACTCACATACGTGTATTCTCCCACTTCGTTCCCTTTTACCATACCATACCACTCGCATTAAAGTCTTCCGCCATTACCACCAAACTCTCATCTCTCTCTCCTAGTGAGTTTTCTACCCTTTTTTAATCCGTCCCATTCCATCCTTATTGTACACAGTCACAAACTTATGCATCGCCCCTCCTATCTTTATAACCCTCATTTGCACGCCCTCCCCCTCTCCATTAACTTCTTCCTCTAATCCATCCCTAACCCCTTCTATAATTCCTCCACTAGCCCTTCCTTTCCTATTTACTTTGACCGCCTGCTGTAGCCTCCATCTATATCCCCTTGACAACTTTTACTCTACTCTATACCATTCCTTTCTCTCTACTCACGTCTCTACCAGTCCAATCACATCAAATTCCTGAATATACCTCCAGAAATCCTCATCTTTCTTCTTTAACCCTGCTGCGTTCCAGTACAACATCTTTAACACTCCTCCACCCTGCTTTACTCCTACCCCCTACTTCCCCCGAAATAAATTTCCCTGTACTTCCTTTCATACCCCCTTCTCCTCGTCCCATACCCACATTTTCTTGTCTATTTTTATTTTCCGATACTCTACCTTCGCCGCTCTCCCTTCGCTCCTCTCCCTCCTAGCCCAGTTAATTAGCATTCTGTTATCATCCCTTTTCTTCTCGTCAGATATTAATCGATAAGAACCTTACTGTCCTTTATCCTATTTTTGTTACGCATTACCCCCAATTTTTCTTCCCAGCTCTCCAATTTCACCACCGCCATGTCATTCCCCTTTTTCCCTTCCATCCTAACTTTCCCTACCTTGTCTTTAACCCACTCTATGCTCTGTAGCAGCGCTTCCACCCCCTCCCTTTCTTCCCCGCTCTTTTGCTTCAATCCTCTTAGCACTATATTATTTCTACTATCTGCTTTCTCTCTTCTCTCCATCCTCAACTCCATTGCCCTTATCTTTTCCCTGTCCGCTCTCTCCTCCTTTTCATTCCTACGCTCACTCACTTTCTCTTCTATCATGATCTCCACTTTCTCCCAAATACCTTGCTTCTCGCCCTCCCCATGTCAACTGCTTCCATTCTCGACCTGCCGACCACCATCTTCGACCTTTTTTCCGCCCTTTCCTTCCACACCCTAATATCTTCTTCCATCTCCTTTATTTTTTATCCTCTTTTTCCTTCCTTACCGACACCAACTCCCTCTGCAATCCTTTTACTTTCCCTCGCAGCTTTTTTACTTCTTTTTTCCATCTCTCATCTGTTACCCTCAGGTCCTCCCTCGTACTTTCCATCTGCTCCATAGCCCCCTCACTTATACTGGACGCTCTCTCTCTTGCCTGATCTCTTCTTTAGCTCCGGTGATGGCGATTTTTCTTAGCGCATTTTCTTAGTGTATTATTTGTTTAAAGTTAAACATTAAAAATGTGAAAATTTACCGTTTTTAAAATTTATTGTAAGCCAACAAGTCACTTTCTTACTTTTAGTAGCTTCTTTTGAATGTCGATTACTGCTTTGAGTTTAGTTTTCAAAATGCTCGTTTGGAAAGGGTGTGGGTTAGCCCTGGTATAACAAGGTTTCTGGTCGGGGATTGACCGGGCTAAGTTTGCTTTTTAAGAGCCTAGCAGTGCGCTGGTCGGAGAATCGCTAGGCAAAATTTATGTCAAAACTCCAGTCGGGGGCTAAATGGGCTCTGACCGGGCAAATCTTATGATCGAATGCTCAGACGGTAGCTGGCCGGGTGCTGATTGGCAATAATAAAATGGTTAAACTTTGTTCATAACTTAATTACTTTTTCTGATTTCATTAAGAAATGGATGTTTAAGAAAAAATTCGAAGTTCCATCTTCATGATAAATTGCAAATGCTCAGACAAAATTTACATTTTAAATCTATCTTAAACGTTGTAAAATAGTATAAAACACCTAAAAACTCAACCTTGCACGAAAGTTAAAAAAACTGTATTAATCAGAAATTGTCAGCATTCACTATTAAATTTCTGAGTTCCGTCGTTAAAAATTTTAAATGGTCATAAAAAATTACTTTCCTGTCATTGTAAAAAGTTGTAAAATAGTCTACAAGGGGAAAAAATAAAATATCACGCGAAGAAAAATTGTAATCGATTTAAATGATTTATTTGAAAAGTATTAGATTGATATTCCTGTTAAAAGTGTGTGTATTTTATATTTACACAACGTCGCATAATAATCAACAATTCGAAAAACAACTTAAAGTAAAAAAGAATCAAATTGACCCCCTAATTCAGTGACAGATGCTCTTCATACAATTTAAACCCGAATTATTTCAATCTAGTAAAGCACCGATCGATCTTGTCCGGGTGACGATGCTGGTCGGATTCCGACCAGAAACCCCGGCCACAGCCCGACTTAAAGTCGGGCTCTCCAACCGTAGAATGGCCAGCACCCGACTTAAATTTCAACCCGGATATATGTTTAATGCAACACATTTTAAATTCAATGCTTTCAGCTGTGTTTATATTGTAGTATACAAATTTTTTCGTCTGAAATTAAAATATCTCACCATAATTTATTTATTTCTCACATTGGTAATTTATAACCTTTACAACTGAATAATTGTAGGTATAGACATGAAAAAGTAGATCAAGTTCAATTTTATAGTTTGTATTATATATTGAACCCTTTAAACCTTTGGAGTTTTCCTTTACCTTTTTTTTAAAAACGTTTTTAAATGTTCTTTAATGTATAAGAAACTTCTTTCTTGCATCTGATAACTGTTTTATAGTAGAAAAAAGTATAAAAATAAAGAAAATTATCAAATTTTATTTTTTTATTTCGATTTTCATTTCATGATAAGAGAAAGAACTGTTTAGCTTCCAGGTGCGCAAAAAAGTTTTGAGCTTAAGATTTCATACAACTGAAAAAACAATTTAAATTTCATCCATCTTCCCGCTAGTTTCCTGTTTTAATAACTTTCACAGTTGGCGTCCTGAAATGCTATACGGTTTGGCGTTTGATGCACCTAACCACAAATAACAGTAGTGTTTACGATGGCGATCACAAAAGAACATATTCGATATGCTATCCACTTCGCGTTCCATCTGAAGAAAAATGCTGCTAAAGCCACTGAAATGATTTGTGCTGCATATGGAGAGAACGCTGTAAGTCATGCGACGTGTAAAAGGTGGTATAAAAATTTTCGTCAAGGAGATTTCAGTCTTA
>NC_046665.1:34187854-34196742 GCF_010883055.1 Belonocnema kinseyi | reverse complement strand
CACGCGGCGTATAGCCCAGATATGGCACCTTCCGATTATCACCTATTCAGGTCGCTACAGCATTATTTGGATGGTAGGCATTTCAAGAAACTTGAAGAGATAGCTCAATGCATTGATGATTTCATCGCTTTGAAGCCGGTGAGCTTTTATCGTGAAGGGATTCGCAAGTTACCTGAAAGATGGCAAAAGGTCATTAATGCAAATGGAGACTATTTTGAAAATTAATATCTTCTTGTTTGCTTTTTAATAAATGTTTAATTTTGTAAACAAAAGCTCAGAACTTTTTTGCGCACCTATGAAATCAAAAATTTACTGAGGAAAATAATAAATATTTTTCTGTATACGACAAAAGAAAAATTATACACCAGAGATTGCAGAAATAAACGTGTTTTTTACGTTACGATCTCCTTCAAAGGGATAATCGCAATTTTTAATTTTATAATTATTAAATATTAAGTCTATTATAGACTATTAAATATTATAGTTGAGCCATTTAAATTTGCAGTATTCAGTATATTAAATAATTACAATTTTTAAGCTATTTAAATATGTATGCAAGCATTTTATTTTTAATTACTTTTAATACTTGAATGATAATTTCAGGAAGATCAAATTCGTATAAATTCAGATAAATTTTAAAGTAAGAATATTGAAAATTAGACGTCCTTGGTATAATTCAATAAATGTTTTGATTTAAAATATCTTTAAAAGGGAGCATTTTCCAAGTTTAAAAAAAAGATATTTAGTGGTTGCTCAACGTAAATTTTGTTCCCAGAACTAGTTTCTAAATAAATTTACTCTTTTTTTTTATTTCGTCCTGTCACTCATGGATTGTGTTTTTTGTAGAAAGATGTTGAACTCTGCTTTTTTCACATTTATAAAATAATAATAATTAAATTCAGTCAGCGTAATTTATATAATACCTTTTAAAGGAGATGCAATAGGGAGAATCGTGTATAAACAAAATGGAACAAAAGTGCAATTTCAATAAAAATTCTGCTCACTATTGCACGATAATTGCGCGTCATTACACATTATTACACGTTACTACACACTATTTCGCTATTATTACGCGATCACATTCATGAGATATTCAAAGTATTTGCTACTGCGAATATTTTTGGGTTTCCTTCTTGCAAATTTAAAAATAAGAAGAATATGATATTTTTGCATAAAAAAATGTATGACTTCCCCGGCCCGGTATCACTAAACGAAAGTCGAGGCCCCTTATTTCTCGTGATTTTAAGTCATTAAAAAACTGTGAATTGTTTAAGAAAATGAATCTGAAGACTTAAAGTCTTCCGAATTCAGCGATATGATCACTTTTATTATGAAAAATTTGTGTTAACACTTAAAGGGCAAAACATTTAAAACAGTAAGGTAAGTTCGGCCTCGTTTTTCAAGCGTTCGCTTTCACCTGTTCCCAGAACGAGGTCAACGTTAGGAAAAATATGACACAATCCCCAGATATTCTTTCAATATTCTTTAATGCAATACGTTTATCACATTTTGGAAATATTGAATGATTAACCTTTTAAGAGGATTTATTTAAAAATGCTTTATTTATACAATTTTTTAATATTTTAAAATAAAGGTCAAGTTCGTTAAACAGCCATTTTAGATCAAAATTACCTACAAGATTATCATAACTACTTTTTGATTTTTTTTTAAATCGAAAATTCTAATTTTGACAGCTTAAAAAAATAATGGAACGCTTTTAGAGTCCCTTTTAGTGAATTATTAGGAGATGAAGAAATTTGGGCACCGCAACTGCGATGTAGAACACGATGCGGTGAAAAATTCAATTGACTAAGTCTGGGTCACTGAGGTTAGGTATATAATTCAGAAGCAAAAAAACGGTAAGTCTGATGTGCAGAGCGCATGTGTAACGTTTAAACCTCAAAAATAAAATTGGAAATGAGCAATTTCAGTTTTTGAAAAAACGGCAGAAGTAGTAATACAATTTTCATTAACAACATTTTTTTTAAAGAATGCACTTTTTTCAAACAAGACAATGAAACTACGTCTGCTTTAATACCAATCCATGTTAGGAATGATAATAATATACATTTATGGAAATGATATACAATTTGAGAGACGATTGTTCGTCAAAGCCGAAGGAGCATTAACAAAAGCGAATTCAGTATAACTAAATTACTGTTGTCGATGCTTTGACCTTTAGTTTAAAAAAATATGTGTACAAGTGTGGGGAATACACGAAGACGGAGCGCGGAACAAAAGGTAAATACATTATCGAGCGCGAAGCGCGAGAACCAACAGCCGCGCACCCTTTGCGCGCTCAAACTTGCGGAGCGGAACGATTTTCCTTCGCCGCGTAAGGTCTCTCAAATGTCAGTTAACAGGTTTAGACCGCGGACCCTTCAAGTGAAGATAGAATACCTCTTAATGACTCCGCGCTCCACATGCGCAATTTGTTTTGCGAAAGCTATATAATAATTATTTTTATGATGAAATAGCTCTGATGGAAGAAGCATCATTTTATTTGATAAAAGTTAAGGAAGCAAGGCCGCCTCAGCGTCGATATAATTCACATAGTAGGACAGTCAACGAAGCTGAATGAGGGTCCTTAAATAGAAATAATTTATAACAATGAACTTAGTTGTCAGGAAGCTTCCTTAGGAGGCTTTGAAACACCGCCCAAAATTCAGTAAATTTGGGGGGGGGGTCGAGCCGCCATCTTCCAATATGGCGGCTTATTTAATGTTTTTGGATTTTCCTTGGAAACAGCTGTTTTTAGAGTAAAAATAGTTATATAATAAAACACTCTAAATTTTCTTCTGAATAAAAAAGGTTATATAAAATATGGAAAAAAAATGGCTGAATGTAAGCTACCGTGCAATATCGATAATTTTGTTGTGGCTATATTATTTATTTAATACTGATATGTATTTTGATCATTTTCAACGCCTAATTTGAAGAAGTTGCTTTCATTTCTCGAAGTAGGGACTTTCCCATTTACTTTCCTCATGTCTTAACAACGCATCTGCAAATTTTCGAAGTTTTAGATTAATTTTTGTATATTAAAAACGGCCTTTTTCTGAATTGTATTTACTGCAGGCCCACTTTTTTCAAACGGTAAGAAACATAATGTAACCATCGTAAATAATCTCAACTCCTTCCCGAGGGGCTATTCACTCTGAAGTCGAACATTTCGAACATAAGAATTTTGCGTGAAGTCTTAACGAAATCAGGTAATGCTATGAAAAGCATGAAATCGTAACGTTGAAGTCGTTGTAGCTGTGACTAAGTCAGTAAAACTATGTTAGAATTCTTAAAGATAAGAGAAGAGTCGTCATACAATGTAGTGAGTCAGCAAATACGAACGTTGCCTCGTGTGAAATCAGTAACGAGTCAGTACGAAATCAGAGTGAAGTCGGACGAAGTCAGACGAAGTCGACACTTCCGCGTGCGGCAATTCCAAACGGTAGGGAGTTGTGCCCTTGCATCGATTCTCCAAAGCATATTTTGTCCCAGGCGCGGTTATCTTCAGACTGTAATTATCGGGCGCATATATTATGATATAAGAGAAAAGCATGCGTCATGAAAAAAGTGATGAAAGTCTAAGAGAGGAGCTAAATCAAATGGCTTGGATCAACAGATGGAGTAGCAGGGAATGTAAATGCAGTAAAGACACGGAAAACAGAATTCTGTACAATTATAAAATTAATAATAATTAAAATAAACAATATTGGTATTTTTTCTTGAAACAATTTTATGTTAGGCTCCCCTTTTGTGGGCTATCTATCATGTGTATTTTTTGCAAGAAAAAACCAAATGAGAAATAAAATATGGAATTGTACAATATGAACAATTTTTAATGACTTTTTATTAAAGCTTATTAATGATTATTTCTCAATAAAAGAATTATTAAATAGCCAATAAATTTCACTAATAATGTATTTTTTGGTTTCCTTGCTTATTTTCGTTGGGAAATGAATATTTTATTGTGGGAAAATGGGTTGTTAAGAATACAATTTAAAAATAATGCATCTTTAGCTTATGGATTGTAGGTCTTCCGTTTTTTTCTCGACTAAACGGTACTTTTTTGTTAGAAAAATATTGAATAGTCAAGATAATTTACAATTTATGCAATTGTAGGTTATTTCTCTCTTTGTCGGTTTAAATAAATATATTTTGACCATGGAAAGACTAAATTAGAAATACTGTTTAAAAATATATTTTAAGGTTATCTCTTACTTTTTAGGTAAGATTAGGTAGAGATTAGGTAGAGATTAGGTAAGATTAGTTAGGTAATATCTTTTAGGTTGTCCGTTTCCTCTCAATTAAATAGTTGTTTTTTTATGGAAAAAATCAAATAGCGATAGAAATTCACTAGTAATGTTTTAGGTTATGTCGTTTATTTTCGTGTAGAAATGGATATTCTATAATTCAAAAAGTCTACGCTAGAAACAAAATTCACAAGTAATGCATTTTCTGCTTATGTTTTAGACGTCTTCCGTTTTCTCTCGACTAAATAGAAATACTCAGTACTTTTTATTGAAAAAGCCTTGATAGCTAATAACCTTACTAATTATACACTTTTAGGATATGTATAACTCATTTTCGATGGGAAATAAATATTTCATGATTTCTTGACTCTGTCTGTGCTGAAACGTTAAGACCCCTTAAAAATCATTCATGAAAAAATTTGGACGATTACATTGCACTCTTATAAATGAGAATCTCAAAATGTACAGTTTTATTGCTGTACCTTACTTCCTAGATATATGAATATATGCAAAACATGACTGTTGTTTTAAATTATTATGGTTCTATATAAATTTATTTTAAAGTCGTAGTCAGTGGGTACGAAAAAGCCGAAAATCCATAAAATTTCATTTCTCACACTGAATAGCGTTAAAATTTAACCTGCTGATTTTTAACGCTTTTCATTCTTTTTTATTATTATTATTATCATCATTATTGCAAAAAAGGGAGGAATGGCGGGAAGGGGTTATAGAATTTTTAGATTGATCTAGAATTATCGTGTTATTCATTTAAATAACACACTTGTTCTGCAACACTGCTCCGACCCAGTTTGCTGATTAATATCTGTAGCAATCACCCAAAGTAAAAAGCCTGACAAAGTCTTCGTTTGAAATTCCCCACTTGGGTGCATTAGCATCCAAGGTTTTTTTCAGGCGTCATTCACTGTGCTGGATTTAAGAAAATGTGTTAAAAGAGACCGTTATATAAAATTGTTGTTGTCCTTCCGTTGAGTATATCCACAAAATTACAAAATGGAGTAAGAAATAGCAAAAAATCTATTAGATGTTATTTCTTAAACTAAAAGTCAGAAAAATTTCAAACCATGAGTAAACAAGACTATTTTATTATATTGTCATAATTGTTTAGTTAAGTGGCATGCAAATTTAGACCATTAGGTTTCGAGGATGTACACTTTTTTTCTGCGTATCTGAATACGTGTTGAACACGACTATTTTATTTCTTAATCATGATTTTAAAGTGTCAAAAAAATTAATAACATTTTATTAAATGTCCCTCAAGTTAGCGAAATAAATTTTTTAAAAATGCAAAGTGTCGGTTTTAAAACAGCAAAGTCTCAACCATTTAGTTCTTTGATATCATTCTTATTTACATTGTCGCGCTGCTAATCTGATTTCCAGTTATCGAGACATTTAATCTTTAATAAAAAAAAAATAATGAAAACACTATTTTTGACACAAATAATTAGAAGCAAAATACAAATAGAACATTGTTGCAATTATCTAAAGTGCTAACTCGATAGACATCAGGATTGCGTGGCATACACATAGTCGAAAGGGGCATCACGACGATGTAGTGCACAGTACGCACCGAGTCAAACCGAGTCATTAAGTCAGCACGAAGTCGAAAGTCAGCGCTTGAATTCGTCGAAGTCAAGAACTAGAGTCAAACAAAGTCACGAAAGTTCGGTTGAAGTCGCACGACATTGCTGAAATAACGTTACGTTGACTCCAACGGAATTCGAAGTGAATAGTCCCTCGCTCCTTCCATATGCCTGGCACCTTTCAAACTGCATTTCCCAGGGCATGAAGCGACTACGGTCATGTAGCTACAGGCGACTATCGGCGTCACTGTTCCGCCAAAGCAAATAGGTGAGTGCAAGCGAGGGAGTAACGGGCTTGTTAGTACAGTCAAGCACAGTAATTTCTATTTTGGTAAGAACGACATTCTTCTCCCGCTAACATTTCACGTCTATTGAACGCGTTTTTTGTATCAGAAAAAATAATGTCATTATTGATTTTTGCATGAAGCATTCCAAAGTAATGATCGGATTAAAATGAAGCTTATAATCAAGCTCTGAATTGACTTTAAACCTTTTGTTCGACACGCCTTCAAAATACTTCTGGCTTCACATCTACTGCTGTTTATATAGAAAGTCATTTGTAAAATAATAATTTCGAAGATAATCTGACAAGAACAGAAAATTATTAACATTCCATGAAATAATTCAGATTAATACATCAAGGGGAATAAAATAAAATAACCATTTTTGTACCTCCATTCTTCTCCCGCTAACATATCATGTCTATCAAACGCGTTTTTTATATCAGAAAACAATCATATCATTCCTGATTTTTGCATGAAGCATTCCAAAGGTGCTGCGATGATCATATTAAAATTCAGTAATGAGCAGATTAAAATTAAGCTTATAATCAAGCTTTACAATAAACAAATAAATTTTCAACTAGGTCCATTTTCAACTATAGAGAAGAAATTTTAACCAAAAAGAGTAATATTTCTCAAATTTGTTTGCCGTTTTACTTTAGTATTTTCATTTACAATAACAACTCTTTAGCTGGAATAAGTCATTATGCATATAAAAAAATTAATTTTTAAATTGAAAACGACATTTCAAGCAAAGAAAGGAATTTTCAGCTAAAATAATTAACCTTCAACAGATAAATGCTTTTTAATGAACTAAACTAAAAGTGATATAAATAGAAATAAAAGGCAAATAATTTATTGGCAACAAAATTATATCACGAAATCACTATAGGGAGAGAAAAAGAATATATGGTATTTTTTGTAATTAAAATCTAATAATTTCTAAAAGTATTTTTCATAACAGCAATACAACAAATTGCATGAAAAAGTTTTCAAACGTGTTTTTTCATGTGTGAATGTTTGAATTCATTACACAAAAGAACGCGTTTTTAACCAAAGCAGTCACGCTTTCGAATAGAAAATATGTCTGAACCAAAAATGGAATAGTTGCATTTTCAGTTTACATAATTAACTAAAAGCAATAAATAGGTATAAACTAATTTAAATTAACTAAAAAAAAAACACACATTTTTTACTTAATACATAAATCCTTAAGCATATTATTAACTTTGCAAAAGAGAAGATTAATCTTATACTCAAAAAGACGAATTTTTTCCACAATACATTACTTTTCCACAATATAGTTGAATTTGTAAATCGAAACTATGAATTTTCAAGGAAAAAGTGAATGTTGTCTAAGCCGTTAATTTTTAAAGAGCATGGTTGTAACTTTTAATTAAATTGATGAAATTCTTACCAAAAAGCAAAATAAGTTTTCAAACAAAAATGAAATAGTTTCATTTTCAACAAAAACAAGCAAAATAAAACTAATGTTATATAAGTGAAAATTAATAACGAAAGGATGAATTATTAACAAAATACTTGTATAAAAATCCAATAAGATTAGTTTTTAAAAACCAACCTTCATTTCCTAGCCAAAAAGACGAATTTTAACAAAATAGATGAATTATCCAGAAAACAGTTGAATCATTAAACCAACAATATGCAATTTTAAGCAAAAAGTTAGGTTTTTATTATGATATTTATTATTCTATTATTATATAGTTATTCTACTAAAGAAACGTTTAATTTTTAACCATATACATCTCTGTAGTTTCATTTTGTACCCAAGTAGTTGAATTTTCATCAATAAATGTGATACTAGGCAGTCTGATAAGACCCTGAAAAATGAAACACGGCGACGTTTTTTTGGCCAAAGTCGGTTTTATTTTTTAACATACTCTCCTTTTAGGTCGATACAGCGAGTCCAACGATTTTCCAACTTTTTGATACCGTCCGAAAAGTACTCGATCGGAAGGTTTCCAAAATACGCCTGAGTTTCAGCTATCAGCTCCTCATTTGAGTTAAAACGCTTACCGGTGAGCCATCTCTTCAGGTTAAGGAACAAGTAATAGTCGCTGGGGGCCAGGTCTGGTGAATACGGTGGCTGAGGAACCAATTCGAAGCCGATTTCATGCAATTTTGCTTGTGCAACTAATCATGAATGTACAGGCGCATTGTCGTGATGATAAAGCGGTTTTTTCTTCTTCAAATGCGGTCGTTTTTCGGCGATTTCGATTTTCAATCGGTCCAATAATGATGAATAGTATGCTCCGGTTATGGTTTTACCTCTTTCAAGATAGTCCACGAATATTATGCCATGTGCATCCCAAAATACAGAGGCCATAACCTTTCCGACCCATTGTTGCGTGTTTGGACGCTTCGGAGCACTTTAGCCCGGTGGAACCCACTGTTTTGCCTGTTGCGTTGACTCAGGAGTGTAGTAGTGGATCCAGGTTTCATCGCGCTTCTTCATGCCCAAAACTGAATGCCCGATATTGCCCACACGTTCCAATGATATGCCTACAGTATTAGCTCCCTCTCTTAATTTCACTTTGGGATCATTCAACATCATATCATGGATTTTTTCGACATTTTCTGGTGTAGTGACCTCTTTTGGGCGCCCAGATTGTTTAGCATCAACTGTGCTCGTCCGGCCACAACGAAACTCGGTAAACCACTTATGAATCATTCCAATCGACGGTGCAGAGTCCGGGTAATACTTATCCAGCTTGGC
This sequence comes from Belonocnema kinseyi, assembly GCF_010883055.1. Lineage (NCBI taxonomy): Eukaryota > Metazoa > Arthropoda > Insecta > Hymenoptera > Cynipidae > Belonocnema > Belonocnema kinseyi. Next base: position 34,187,873 of record NC_046665.1, on the reverse strand, counting down.
CTTGGTCTCGGATATCGTT
>NC_046665.1:34184971-34187754 GCF_010883055.1 Belonocnema kinseyi | reverse complement strand
ATTATAATTATGTTACATTATAATAGTCTTATTTATATCTTGATCCGCATTAGAAAGAAATTAAAGAAATTGGCGATTTTGGGATTCATCTCGTTTAGATAAAAACTCCATTATTTGGCTGAAAAATAAATGATTTTGTTGAAAGTGTAACTATTTTGTAAAAAAAAGTCCTCTCTTCTATCAAAAGTTCAACTACATTGTTAAAACGTATTTTTTTTCCTTTGAAGGTTTATCTGTTTCGTGGAAAATACATTTTTGAAACTGAAAATTAAACAAATTTAACTATTTGGTTGAAATTTCAACTCTTTGATTGAAAACTGATATTTTTCGCTTAAAAAATTCAACTTTTTGTAGATAATTGGTTTTTTTGACTTTAAAATTATATAACTTCGTTGAAAATTCTTGTATTTTGTTTAAAATTTGTCTGTTTTGTAGATTATTAATTTTCTTGGTCGAAATTTCATCTTATTGGTTGACAATTCAACAATTTGTTGAAAATTGATTTTTCCTGTTAAAAATTTTTTATCTTTATTTGAAAATGTAACTATTATATGATTGATTAAAAATTAATCGTATATATTGGTTAAGTTGAAAAATCTTTTTTTTATAAAAAACATTAATCTTCTTGGTTGGTAATTCACATTTTCCCTTGAAAATTTAACAATTTTGTTGAAAATTCGTTTTTTTCTTGTTCAATTCAATTTTGTATCACAGTTTTTATCTGGAATTTGAACTATTATATTATTGGTTGAAATTGTATCCTGTACATTGTATTAGTTAAAACACGAATTCTTTGATAGAAAATTAATGATTTGTTTTCGATTATGATTTTTTTTAATTGAAAGAATTTTTGAATAAAATTTTTTAAATTGAATTTAAGGTATTAAAAATGGAAAAATAATTTATTTTACAAGATGATTCTGAATCCATTGAAAATTAAAGAATTAATAGATATTAGTTTTTTAATATATTTTCAATGATGACTTCAAATATTATTTCAGTTTAAAAAATTTTTATTTTTAACCCATTCAATTTGAAATCTTGTGATTGGAAACAAAAAATTTCGTTGATTGTTAGCAATATTTGACCGTTCATTTAAAACAATTCATTATAAACAACTATTAAACACTATAAAAATTTGATCAGAGCGGTTCAAAATAGAAAGCCTTGAATTGTTAAAATTGTAATGAGGTAAATTTTTACTTTAGACGTTACAATTTTAATTTAAAAAAAGATTCAAAGTTAATTTAAAACGTGAAATTATTTCAAATAATTTGAAAGACGATGTAGGTTTTTGCATGTTTAAAAAAAATTAAGCTTTTTGAGAATTGTAAAATATTTAAAAAGAATAATAAAAATGGTTGTGATTGTTAAGAAAATTGAAAATGATTTTTGATTTAAAAAAATTAATTTTAAGTGAGTATTTGAAAAGATTTTAAAAATTAAAAACAAAAGAATTAGGACGATTTTAAGGCAATTTTTTTATTTTGCAGTTTTTTTATTGTTAGGAAAAAATCTAATTAACAAAATATATCAATTCTCAACCCTAAAGTTTACTTTTTAACAAAAGAAATTAATTTTCTATCAAATAATTGGTGTTTTAACTAAGACAATGTAAAGGATAAAGTTTCAACCAAAAATGGAATATTTCAATTTCCACATAAAAGCGATTAATTTAATCAATCCTAGAACAGTTACATTTTCAGAAAAAGAAAAATAATTTTTAACAGAAAAAATGAATTTTCAACAAAGTTGTTAAACTGTAAATCAATAAGATGAGTTTTTGATTAAGCAAATTAATGATCTACAAAGAAAGACAAATTTAAAAAAACAATACATGAATTTTCAACGAAATTATTTAATTTTGAAGTGAAAAAGACGAACTATCTACAAAAAGTTGAAGTTTTTAAGCGAAAAATATGAGTTTTCAATCAAAGAGTTAAACGTGCAACCAAATAGTTAAATTTTCAACCATAATTATAAAACGTTGTTAAAACAAAGCGTATTTTTTTGAAAAAAGTAGTTCAACTCTTAGTGAAATAATCGACTTTTAAACCCAAGAAGATGTACAGTTGATATTTCAACCAAACAACTCCATTTTTGATCAAAAATGATACATTTTCAACCAAAAACATTAAATTTCTACCAAACAAGGTCAATTTACAACCAAATACATGAACTTCAAAGTTATTATTTAATTTCAAAGTCAAAAAGAGTATTACCTGCAAAAAAAAGCTGAATTTTTAATCCAAAAATATGATTTTCCAACCACAATTTTAGTTTTATACAAATAGTTTAACTTTCTATCAAATTGTTGTTCATAGTATTAATAGGTACATGATATTAATTTTTAAATCTTAACCAATTCCCAAAAAATTATATATTTTTATGAAGATTTTTCCTTATATTTTACAAACTAAATAATTACTACATCTGTTTCTTTTATTCAAGATTCATAATTTTAGTTAAAAATTCAACTGTTTAAAAATTCACATTTTCGTTCAACGTGTACATTTCTGGTTTTAAAAAATAACTGATTAGGGGAAAAGTCTTCTTCTTTGAATTGAAAATTCACAAATTTGGTAGAAAATGAAAGTATATACTTGAAAATTTTATTTACATATTTTTATTTACGTATTTTAAAATACGTATGTCTTGTTTAAAAGAATATACCTTTAAATTACTAGACAGTCTGATAAGTACCTGAAAATTCTAAGAGATGGCATTAGTATTCACTAATGTGAACCATTTTCGTCGAGCTTGATCCTTCAAATGACGCCTGT
>NC_046665.1:34183516-34184871 GCF_010883055.1 Belonocnema kinseyi | reverse complement strand
AATAGTATAGATATTTATATCATTTATATTTTATATTTGAAATAACGTAACCTCAAAATATACGCATATAAATAGGCGCGCGAAGTATTTAAATAATGAGAATGGCCAGCATCGAAATCTGAGAATATTAAAATCCCAATCTCTTGATTTTATTTCAAAGCAGTTAGCAGATAGAGATATAAATAAAACCGCCGAAGTGTTCCGACCGGCAATCGTGCACCTTCGAGTTTTCAAATTCAGAAGAGGAGAAATGGGTTGCGCGTGCAACTTAGTCATGTACATCGTCTCCTACTATATTTCACACGGAAAAGACCTGTGATAGCATTGGAGTAACGTCGTTTCAAATCTGAGATCACTGACTGGGCCAGCAGAGATTTTTATTAGTACGTTGGCTAATTGTACCGACAATTTCCGTCGGTAATATTGTTCAGAGAGGTGTTACAGCCTCAAAGTATACTCTAATGTTTCATTCTCTAGGTGTTAAATGTTTAGGGCAGGCGCTATAAGTCTAAATAGCGTAAAAACCGGTTCTAATATGGAGCTGCAACTTCAAAGTAATGTCTAAATTTCGGATTCGGGTCGAAGGTCTTGCCTCTATATTCTTGAGTTTTACTTATGTCTCCTTTAAAGCTCCATATTCTCCGTAGAATTTTTAAATTCTCTTTTAACGCTCTTAAATTTTAACACAGTTGTTACTTCGACGCCTGCGCCCTCGAGACAGATACTTTGTTGTTGTTTATAAAATTCCATCATCACAGTTCGTAAAAGCAACAGTTAAATTGGTTTTAAATAATAAATATTAAAGTGATAATATCGAAATGGGTTCAAGAGGAAAGAAGTTTACCCTAATCAGGTGGCTGCAAGCAAAAGGAAGAATGCAAATCAGCGCTAAGATTTTAAAGATAGTTATAAAGAACTCAGATACACCCCCCCCCCAAAGGTATCAAACACATGAGAAGAAATGTCAAAAGAAAAAGGTAAGAAAGATACAAATCTGTTGTATTGAGTTTTTTCTGTACCACGAAAAATAACTATAAATTAGTTACCAAAGATTCTGAAGAAATAGATTTTGCTTTCACACAATTTTCTTTTGAATTGAAGAATCAGGAAATTTAATGATTTCAGTTTAAAAATTTAGAAAATAGGGCAATGTCAAAACCTTAAAAATTGAATATTTTAAGATCAGATCATTGGAAATTATTAATACTTAAAAGCGTTCAAAACTAAATAATTAAAAATTTCAAACTTTTGAATTTGAACAATTATAAATTCAAAGCGATCAAGATTTGACAATTTTATATTGAAAACTAAATTGAATCATTCAAAGTTCAAGCTTCTGAAATTTTAGAATTAAA
>NC_046665.1:34177941-34183416 GCF_010883055.1 Belonocnema kinseyi | reverse complement strand
TTTGTCTAATTGTCCTAGAAGGTTCTCAATTATAATCGATATATGTAAATACTTTTCAAATATTACGTTTTTGCAGCCTAGAAAATTAATCTGGAAAATTCCGGGTTTTCCTCTGAACTCTAGGGTACTTCTTGGTGTTCAAAAATCTGGGCTATAGTTCCCGGTTTTCCTCAGTCATTGACCAACCGACTTGAAGTTGTACATTTGTTTAATTTTTTGTGACTTACAATATGTCGTTGACTTTTTTTTAAGTCAAATATTTCGGGGTTGATCTTGATAATCCAACGATTTTTCGATCGCACCTGGTGTGATAATTCTGAAAAAAGAAACTGAAAACAATGATGAGGAGAGTGGAGCTGAAAGGTAAACATAGAAACATAACCTACAATTTCTTGAGGCATTTGCAGATTTGCTTACTCTCACATTAAATTGAACCAGCTATGGATAATAATTAAAGTACAAATATACAAAATGTACAAACGGATTTTAGGGTGGAACACTGGGCAATTAAAAACACACAAAATTGACCCATTTATCTGTCAGATTGTATCTGTCAAAAATTGCTTACTTCGGGATCGAACAGTAAAATACCAACAATCTCAATTCTAAATCTGCCTGATATAAAGCCGATATCAGGTTGTGTGCGTGCGATATATCTACGATGGCCACGCGACGCACACATGTTAAGGGTTGAGGGCCACTTTCATTTACCTCATGTCGGTCATTGTCGGTGGTGCAGTTTCTTTGCACACCGACCGAGTCCTGGAATCACTCGTGGATTTGAAAACGATATATATATCATTTAAATGATGATCACGGGTATACGGGCGAGTAGGGGGCGCCATGTTTTTATCAACTGATATTTCTAATGCATTGTCTCTTAATTAAATTAGCTAGCTAGAAAGCAATATATCATCCTGGATTTCTATTACCTATATTAATTTTTGTATTTTCTAATTTCTATTTGACTAAAATTGGATTTAAAAGTTCCAGAAATTAGATGTTCATGTGACCACTGTATCATTTTTTTCCAATGTTTGATTCACAGTTGCCTTGCATTACATTTTAATATTGCTGAATTCTTTTTTTTATTTATGTTGCCTCATTGGATTGTTTGAAGTAAGTAAATTGAATCTTTTTTCGATTGTTACTCTATTATGTGAAAGAGATTTCAACGTTTCTTAGTCAAACTCTAATATTTATAGAGAATACGAAAGCGAACGATTGCATGCTGTAAAAAGAAGTGATCTCTCTATAGAACGATAGCATAGGATAATGAAATGTGTGCAGCCTCAGACTGCTTATGAATGAGTGCTTCTGCAAGTTTAAACGCGTGTAGCTGTTATCTCTGGTCCTCGCTCGCTACTTGCTACTAGAATAAAGCGACAAGCATCCCTGAGTATATGACCTACCATCAGAAATGATTTTTTATTCCTTTCTTACCTTCAATTAACTTTATAGATATACTTTTCTAATTCTAATTATTTTTCTCGAATATTCTAGACAGCAGAAGAATGTTTTTCACAGGCAGAAACTTTTACTTAAACCATCATCTATCAGGAATTTTCAAATCAAACTTAATAAGCATAACAGGATGCCATGCCATAACCCTCATATCAAATTTCATCTGTCCACCTGCATCTTTTACGCATTAAGGAAATAAAGGCAGGAATTTTTAGCTAAAGTATCATCTTTGTATCATCCTTGACACATGCACATGATAACCTTGAACCTATTTACATAAATTTGGCTATAGACTTGCGTAATCGTGACGTCATCAGGATCCTTTGAGAAAGATCTCAAAGCTTAGCACGGGCACGAGCCCTTTTTTCCAGAAACTTTAGCATGGACACAAACCACTAAAGGTTGAAGCTTCTCGATACCGGTAAAATAGGAATCGTGGTCCATAACGCAGCCTGTACATCTACTCGCGCGACGTCGCTGCACCGCATTAGCCTTTAATTAATTTTTCGAAATTTTTTGAATAAATGGTTATAAACATTCGATCGATCATACAAAATGTATCAAAAAAATACAAGACAACATATTGTTTCTTCCATAAGAAAGCAGTTTAGTACATTCGAAATAGGGGCTATCGGCACGAAATCTAAAAATTTTTCCTCCCTCACCTCGATGAATTTATATTCAACTAAAAACATTTTTTCCTGTGAAGTACTGCCTATAGTAGGATTACACTTTGCCCAATTGTAAGTTCGATCAGAGAGAATAAATAGGTTACTACTTAAAAAAAGATGTTATTTATTTTATTACATGGTTTTTTTCCCGACCACTGGGAAATTCCAGGCAAAACGACACATGAATGTGTTTGTGTTTCTTTATAATATTTGCCAGTACCGTGAATATTTGTCTGCAATAAAAACGTGATCATTACGGAAAACACATTTAATTTCATTTTTGGTTCTTTCTGATTTTCAATTTGATAAATTAAGGCCAATTAGGTCCCGTCACTTTCGCCTGTCATTTCGCCTGTCAGCCCGAGCCGAAATTTAGCCTCTACTTTGAGACTCTTTACGCTAATATTTGTAGGGACTAAGGTTGTAAAGTAGAGAGGTCCGTCCACTCAGCGACAAATTATAAAATGGAATATGCGATAAACAATGTGTGGCGATTTTTTTGCTTTTTTTTGCTCTATGATGACATACATTACGTTTCCCAAAAAACTACCCCTAAGTCTTACACAACTACCCACGGGATCAAAAAAGTTTTCAAAATGGGAAAACTACCTTCAACAATGTAAACAATTATTTAGGGCTTCAAAATAATCACATGACACTTGAAAATTTCGCCCTCTTTATAATTTCTCCAAAACTACCCTTCACGTGAACGTATGCAGCAGAACATTTATATGTATGAAAAACGCATTAAAAATAATCAAACTTAGAAGAGACTGTTAGTTGATATTTTTTTGCTCTTTTTTTGCTCCGCGATAATATATAAGGCGTTCCCCAAAAACTACCCCTAAGTCCTACATACATACCCCTCGTCATCAAAGACGTTTTAAAAGTTGGAAAAACACCTTGAACAATGCAAAAATGATTTAGAACTCTAAATTGATTACATCGCACTTTAAAATTTCCCCCTTTTTATAATTTTCCTGAAAAACTAGTCTTCCACGTGAACGTATGCAGCAGCATATTTATATGTATGAAAAAAGCATTGAAAATAATCAAACTTAGAAGAAGCTGTTAGTTGATATTTTTTTTCTCCTTTTTTTCTCTTTGATAATATATAATATGTTACCCAAAAACTACCCCTAAGTCGTACATACCCTCCCTTCGGCATCAAAAACGTTTTGCATGTTGTAAAACCACTTCGAACAATGTAAAAGGATTTAGAACTCCAAATTAATTAAATGGTACTTAGAAATTTCCTTTCATTATAATTTCCACAAAACTACCCTTGCACGTGAATCTATTCAGCGGAACATATATATGTATGAAAAAAGCATACAAAATAATAAAACTTAGAAAACACTGTTAGTCGATATTTTTTGCTCTTTTTTTGCTCTTCGATAATGTATCATACGTTACAAAAAAAACTACCCTTCAGTCATAAATAACCTCACCTCGTCATCAAAAACGTTTCAAAACTTGAAAAACCACCTTAAGGAATGCAAAACTGATTTAGAACTCTAAATTAATGACATGACACTTGAAAATTTCCCTCTTATTATGATTTCCCCGAAACTACCCTTACACGTGAACCTATGCAGCGGAACATATATATGTATGAAAAAAGCATAAAAAATAATAAAACTTAGAAAAAACTGTTAGTTGATATTTTTTGCTTTTTTTGCTTTCTGATAATATATATAACACGCTCCCGAAAAAACTACCCCTACATCATACATATTCACCCCTCGTGATCAAAAACGTTTTGAAAGTTAAAAACCCACCTTGAACAATATAAAATTATTTAGAACTCAAAATTAATATCATAAAACTTGAAAATTTCTCTCCCATTATAATTTCCCCCGAAACTACCTTTCCACGTGAACCTATGCAGCGGAACATATATATGTATGAAAAAGCATAAAAAATAATAAGACTTAGAAAAAACTGTTAGTTGATATTTTTTTGCTTTTTTTGCTTTCTGATAATATATAATACGCTCCCGAAAAAACTACCCCTAAATCATACATACTCAACCCTCGTGATCAAAAACGTTTTGAAAGTTAAAAAACCACCTTGAACAATATAAAATTATTTAGGACTCAAAATTAATAACATAAAACTTGAAAATTTATCTCCCATTATAATTTCCCCCGAAACTACCTTTCCACGTGAACCTATGCAGCGGAACATATATATGTATGAAAAAGCATACAAAATAATAAAACTTAGAAAACACTGTTAGGCGATATTTTTTTGCTCTTTCTTGCTCTTCGATAATGTATAATACGTTACACAAAAACTACACGTAAGTCATACATAACCACCCATCGTCATTAGAAACCTTTTAAGTCCTAAATAATTTTTATATTGTTCAAGGTGGTATTTTAACTTTTAAAACGTTTTTGATCACAAGGGTTGAGTATGTATGACTTAGGGGTAGTTTTTCGGGAGCGTACTATATATTATCAGAGAGCAAAAAAGAGCCAAAAAATATCAGATAACAGTGGTTTCTAAGTTTTATTATTTTCAATGCTTTTTTCATACATATAAATGTTCTGCTGCATATGCTCACGTGGAAGAGTAGTTTTTCAGGAAAATTATAAAAAGGGGGAAATTTTAAAGTGCCATGTAATTAATTTGAAGTTCTAAGTCATTTTTACATTGTTCAAGGTGGTTTTACACCATGCAAAACGTTTTTGATCAGTATGTATGACTTAGAGGTAGTTTTTCGGGAGCGTGTCATATATTATCAGAGACCAAAAAAAGAGTAAAAAAATATCGACGTACAGTGTTTTCTAAGTTTGATTATTTTCAATGCTTTTTCCATACATGTATGTGTTCCGCTGCATAGGTTCACGTGTAAGGGTAGGTTTTCGGAAAAATTATAAAAAGGGGGAAACTTTGAAGTTCCAAGTAATCAATTTAGAGTTCTAAATCATTTTTGCATTGTTCAAGGTGGTTTTCCAACTTTTAAAGCATTTTTGATGACGAGGGGTATGTATGTATGGCTTAGGGGTAGTTTTTGGGGAACGCATTACATATTATCGCAAAGCAAAACAAGAGCAAAAAAATATCAACTAACAGTTTCTTCTAAGTTTAATTATTTTTAATGCTTTTTTCATACATATAAATGCTCTGCTGCATACGTCCACGTGGCGGGGTAGTTTTGGGGAAATTATAATGAAAGGGAAATTTCTAAGTACCATGTAATTAATTTGGAGTTCTAAATCATTTTTACATTGCACCCGCTTCCAGCGAAATCGCGGTAAAATTTCAGTCATAACCACGTCTCACAACCGTGAGATAGGTGGTTACAGTCTGTAAAGGAATCAATACGACG